>NC_064920.1:908865765-909469515 GCF_023897955.1 Schistocerca gregaria | reverse complement strand
TTGTGCTCTGCGGCGAGAAGATGAAGCACCCACCTTGCAGACAGTTGCTGTAATCTGAGATTTTCAATAATGATCGCTTGAACATAACTGTAACTTATGCCAACCTCAATAGCAATTTCAATGACTGTTATGTGGAGATTGTCTTCAGTGAGCTGGCTAACAGTGTGAATATTCACCTCATTTATGCTTGGTCGTCATCCTACTGTGTTGACCTACACCTTAACTGTTTCTTGCCCTCATAAAAACTGTTTGTGCCATGCATACACTTCAGTGTTTCTCAGGGCATTATCCCTGAACTACACTGCAAGTCTTTTCAAAATTATTTTACATTTTTATACCCTGTGTTGTGAGAAACTAAATTATTGTGTGTTGCATAACAGATGACAGTGGCTCTTGCTCTGATGTAGCTATTCTGATTAAAGAAATGGGAGGATAACATTCTAGCTGAAAAGAGGAATTGCTTGAAATAAAAGCAACAGTGTACAGAGATTGTGCCACTCTGTGTCTACAAGATAGCAAATAAAACAAAAATTCTTGTTTATATTCGAGTCATCCTCATATTTCGTTCTACCAGAACTTTCCTGCTACAATTATATGCAAGAATAGTGTGAAGAGTTGAAGTGGAACTTGATATTGTAGTGTTAGTATTTAAGTACAGTACATATTGATTCAGGTCTATGTAATGGCTTTGTGTGAAGCAGTGTGCTGTGATGTTATTTGTAGCTATGCTTATGGATGTACTATGTATGTGCACCCTCAAAATAAGAGCAGAAGAGTCAAATTTATTAGGACAGTAAATCAAAAGCAATGCTATGGATTTGTGTGACATAGAAACAAAAAAAATTTTGTGGGATGTTTATGGTTTCTAGATTAGTGAAATTCAGACAATCTATTGATTACTAACAAAACTTTGGGTTCAATGTAATTCTTTTGTTTCTCAGCCTGCTGAAGACAGACAAATATGCAGGGAAGCCGAGACATTACCCCACTTCTACATCAGCCATTTCAACAATTACAAATGAGAACCAGGTAAAAACCTACATGGATAACAGCAATGGGGTTAGAAATGCCAGTTCCAATGCTTATAATAAGGTAAGAGTAAGGAATTGCATTGCGTAATATAATTATTTTGCTTATTTCACTTATCTCTTAGTTAAGCACTTAACACTGAAGCAATTTCCAAACGTAGCTTTCTTGTAGGTTCATTATTTATGGTGGTGTGGTTTCCTGAGTAGCTGCAAAGACCATTCAGAAACTGTTTTGTTGAACAGTTCTGAAATTAGGGAACTTTAAAAGCTTTTTTCTTCTTTTTTGCTTTAATAAAACCCCTTTGTTAGTTATGTTTGTGTTGGACTTGTAATGCAGTTTTAGCATTTATTCTTCTTTGGTTATCTTATTGTATGAAAATACAGGTAAAGTTTACTTTGCCCAATTTACATTTGGTATGTGTGTTTTGTATGTATTGTGTTTTTGAATGGTGTGAATAGCCTGAAAGAGAGTGATGTGGCAGTATGATTATTTTCATAGGGAGAATAAATGTTACATTTGGTACAGGGAGGATTGCTACTTTGCACTGTTGTTGCAATTTACTTCAGAATTAGGTGTTCTTCACTGCAGAAGCTAAGGTGGAAAGAGGAAGAACCTTAGGAAAGTAAGAATTAAGACACTTTTATTTTCAGTAACAATAAAACAGGAGTGTCAGGAGTATCTGGAAAGTTGATACCTCTCCCTCATGTGATGAGTAACAGATTATACTTTGTTGACCTGTTTCAGTCCAGAATGGAACTTTCCCAATATGTAATTGCAGTTGGATGTGGATAAGCCTCAAGTCACATGTCATTAGTCTTAGAAACTGATAAATAAAGCAGTACCAATGCTCTTTACCCTGATAATAGTTACGTGTATGTTTTGGCAAATATTCATCTAGTGGCTGTTGTATTGTCTCTCGGTAGAAACCAGTTGCTCTTTTCAGTTCTGTTTTGACTGGTCCATTGCACTTTAGAACTTTCTGACACAGTAACATGGGATTTCGATATATTTCATACATCTAACTTGCGGGAAAATCTCTTCAAGGAGTACTTACACATTTGATCATCAATTTTTGTCATCTTCAAGTTCCATCTTTGCACTTTGTCATTGTGTTCTGCCAGCAAATTGCACTGGTCATCCCATATGGAAAAATAATAATAATAATAATAATAATCCATAATAATAATAATAATAATAATAATCCTGTGGAAACCCGGGAAAAGAATAGGCCTCCGGTATGTTCTGCCAGTTGTAAAAGGTGACGAAAAGAACAAACCACTAATAGGGCTAACCCCCCTTTTAGTGTGATTAGTTGGTTCAGGACACAACTAAAGAAGCCTCGGACAAGCGCCGTCATGGTCGGGGATGACGCTTGAACCCTATGTCCCCCCCACAATGGTAACGACACTGCTAGCCAACTGGAAAATGATTTAAATCCAAATAGAGGTGTTTTGCAGGATATGCTTCCTGCAACCACCCTAGAAGGAAAACAAAGGCAGAGGATGAGATGGTGAGATGAAGTTAATCAACACCTCATGTTCTGTTATTACCAAGCAACAAACCTTGGAACCAACATAACTGGATACAGATCACAAGTATACATAACATTTATTGCTAGATACCCAGAATTAAAATTTTTTAACAGAAAAATGACTAGCTGATCAGATCCGTGTAATAATAAAAAATAACAGAATACCCCAGTCAGAATTAGAAAACATCAAACAAGAAGTACAACAAATACTGGAACAAAATAATGTGCAATCAGAAGAAGAAGAAGAAAATACAGTAATGGACTCAAACATTCCAGAGCAAACAAACAAAGAACCACACACATCAATTAAACAATCAGAGGAAAACGAAATCTTAAGACTGCCACTAGAACAAGTACAAATAAAACACAAAGTGACACACATGTTAGATATAGAAAAAAAAAATTTCAGCTGACATATATAGAATACAAAGACACAAATACAGACCATTCTTGAATAGACTGCTAAATAACCCACAAGTTGAAACAACAATAAAAACTATCAACACAATAATACACAAAAAAATAAATGAAAACACAACTATGGAAGAGCTACAACTACTGGTTTATATAGGAGCACTCACTACACTAAATGTACACACTAGACAGAGATCAGAACCAACCAACACACAAAAGAAATCCACAAAACCAGCATGGCAACACAGGCTACAGACCAGAATAGAAAAACTGAGAAAAGACATTGGACAGCTAATACAATTTATAAGACATCAAATGTCAGAGGGGGGGAGGGGGGGGGGAAGAAAAAGGTTAGGTAAAATCTCACAACAAGAAGCGATAGAGCAATTACATGAAAAGAAGCAGAAATTACAAGCATTGGCCAAACCACTTAGAAGATACAAAAAAGGGAAAATAGAAGGAAACAAAACCAAACATTCAACATAAACCAAAAGAAATTTTACCAGACAATAGATCACACACATTAAAATAGACAATCCACCAAACATAACAGACATGGAACACTTCTGGAGCAACATATGGTCAAAGCCGGTACAACATAACAGGCATGCATGGTGGATAAAAGCAGAAACACACACATACTAGATGATACCACAAATGCCTGAAGTGATAATTTTGCAACATGAAGTCACCAAAGCAATTAATTCTACTCACAATTGGAAAGACCCTAGAAAAGATAAAATAGCAAATTTCGGGCTAAAGTAGTTCACCTCCACACATTCACATCTAACTAAATTATTTAACAGTTACATTGCAGACCCATACGCATTCCCTGATACACTTACTCATGGAATAACTTATATGAAACCTAAAGATCAAGCAGACACAGCAAACCCAGCTGAATACCACCCCATAACATGCCTACCAACAATGTACAAAATATTAACTTCAGTTATTACACAGAAATTAATGACACATACAACACAGAACAAAATTATAAATGAACAACAAAAAGGCTGTTGCAAAGGAGCACGAGGATGTAAAGAGCAACTGATAGTAGATGCAGAGGTGACATTTCAAGCTAAAACTAAACAAAGGTTGCTACACTACGCATACATTGATTACTGAAAAGCTTTTGATAGTGTACCCCACTCATGGGTACTACAAATATTGGAAATATACAAAGTAGATCCTAAATTGATACAGTTCCTAAACATAGTAATGAAAAATTGGAAAACCACACTTAATATCCAAACAAATTCAAATAATATCACATCACAGCCAATACAGATTAAGCGTGGAATATACCAAGGAGACTCATTAAGTCATTATACATGGATGATCTAAAACTACTGGCAGCAACAAATCAACTACTCAACCAATTACTAAAGATAACAGAAGTATTCAGCAATGATATAAATATGGCTTTTGGAACAGACAAATGTAAGAAAAACAGCATAGTCAAGGGAAAACACACTAAACAAGATTATTACGTATTGGATAACCACAGTGACTGCATAGAAGCGATGGAAAAAACAGATGCCTATAAATATGTAGGATACAGACAAAAATAGGAATAGATAATACAAATATTAAAGAAGAACTAAAAGAAAAACATAGACAAAGACTAACAAAAATACTGAAAACAGAATTGACAGCAAGAAACGAAACAAAAGCTATAAATACTTATGCTATACCAATATTGACCTACTCATTTGGAGTAGTGAAATGGAGTAACACAGACCTAGAAGTACTCAATACACTTACACGATCACAATGCCACAAATATAGAATACATCACATACATTCAGCAACAGAAAGATTCACATTAAGCAGAAAGGAAGGGGATTTATCGACATAAAAAAACCTACATTATGGACAGGTAGACAACTTAAGAAAATTCTTTCTAGAACGAGCAGAAACTAACAAAATATGCAAAGCAATCACTCGTATAAATAAATCGGCTACACCACTGCAATTCCATAACCACTTCCACAACCCTTTAGATCACATAACATCAACAGATACGAAGAAAGTAAATTGGAAAAAGAAAACACTACATGGCAAGCATCCGTATCATCTAACACAGCCACACATCGATCAAGACTCATCCAACACATGGCTAAGAAAAGGCAATATATACAGTGAGACGGAAGGATTCATGATTGCAATACAGGATCAAACAATAAACACCAGATATTACAGCAAGCATATTATTAAAGATCCCAATACCACAACAGATAAATGCAGACTTTGCAAACAACAAATAGAAACAGTAGATCACATTACAAGCGGATGTACAATACTAGCAAATACAGAATATCCCATAAGATATGACAATGTAACAAAAATAATACATCAACGGCTTGCCTTACAACATAAACTTACAAAACAACACGTTCCCACATACAAGTATGCACCAGAAAATGTACTGGAGAATGATGAATACAAATTATACTGGAACAGAACCATTATAACAGATAAAACAACACCACATAACAAACCTGACATCATACTCACCAATAAAAAGAAGAAACTATCACAACTAATCGAAATATTCATACCCAATACAACAAATATACAAAAGAAAACAGGAGAAAAAATTGAAAAATACATCCAACTGGCTGAGGAAGTCAAGGATATGTGGCATCAGAATAAAATTGACATTATACTAATTATACTATCAACTACAGGAGTCATACCACACAATATCCACCAGTACATCAATGCAATACAGCTACATCCAAACTTATATATACAACTACAAAAATCCGTAATTTATGATACATGTTCAATTACCCAAAAGTTCCTAAATGCAATATAACATATACCGTACAGTTAAAAGGAAGTCGCGCTTGATCAAGGTCCGCGTCACTTTCTACTTCTGACCAGACATAACATCTGAGATAAGAAAGAAATAATAATAATAACAGTATGGCTTTGAACATAAAGGGCTGTCGAAATTTGTTAGGTATTAGTTGGATTTATGTATGTTTGTCTGACAGTGCTGCTTTTATATGTAGATCATTTTAGTTTTAGAGTTCAATTTAGAGTATTATGTGAGCTGATGAATTTAACTTTTTTTTTTTTCACTTTATCATGTTGAAAATGTTCATTTGTCATTCTGTAGGGTGGGCCTTGCTTTAAGGGTTATTGATCTAAGGAAGCTATGGAAGCAGTTACAAACAAATTGAGATTTTACACTGTTTAGGGCACTGAGTTGCAGTTCTGATGAGCAGGGTTCAGATAACTATCCATATTCATTCCCTAAGTTACAGGAGTGCTAGGATGGTTTCTAAAAAGACATGACCATTTTCTTTCTCATTCTTATCATACTTCAGCTTGTACTTTCTCTCATAATAATCTTGTATTGACCGGATTCTAAACTCATAGTCTACCTATGGCTGGAAGCAGCTTCAACATAGTAAACAGTCTTTCACAGCATGAAGTGACATGGCAAATTATTCTATTTGGTGTTTTTGTCTGAGTGTAGCTAAAGGAATCTTAGTGGCCTGGTTTTAGTCACGCTAATGAGAAGACAGTCCAAAAATTGGATAGTGGATGATAAGAATCTGTGGGGAGGATTGATTAAGTAAAAGTGTTTCAAGTAGGTAGTAAGATGGCACAATCACGAGAACCTCAAGGGAACATTCAAATATCTGGAACACTTGGAGAAGAAGGTTACATAAAATCCCTGTACAGAGGTCATGGTTGATTCATTATGTGATCTAAATCTGCATTTACATTTTTACTCCACAAATCACTTCAAGATGTGTCATGGAGGATATGTTTGGTCTCATTATCATTTCTCACCTTCCCTATTTCATTTGTAAATTGTGTGTGAAAAGAATGACCGTCTGTGAACCTCTTACATCAGTTATAATTTCTGTAGTTTTCCTGTTGTAGTCATTCATTGAGACATGTGTAAAAGAAGATATGTTGCCCAACTATTTTTGCATGGCTCTTCTCCATGTTATATAATGCCTCTCTTAAAACACCTGCCACAGAAGAGTGATGAACAACTCGGTAATACTCTCGCACATACGATACTGCCTCATGATGAAACTCATTGGAATCTCGGATCAGTCTTAAAAGTGCTTTGCAAGCAACTTTTTCAAGGATGTATTATACATTCTTGGATTATTGCAATGAATCAGTCTTGCATATGCTTTTAATTAGTTTTGTAGGATCATACCACTTTAGGTTGCTCTGGAAAATAGGTATTCTACAATTCTTACTGTTTCCAGTGATTTATTGTCAATAGTGTAACCACAGAATAATCAAATGTCTTTGCCTGGTTACATGCAATATGTTAAATTTTTGTGCCTCCAGAATCTACTGCCAGTCTCTGTACTAGTCTTTGATCCTCTTTGGTCCTTCCTGCATGTTGCTGCAGCCTTCTGGTGTTGTAGCCCCCTTTAAAGAAGCACATCATTTGGGTGCAGTCACATTTATTTCATGATGAAAGAGAAATACTGACTTCAATGGCTACAAGTGAAAATTTGTTGCACTCGAACCCAGATTTAGAGGGTTACTGCAAGTTCTGGAAATAGGGGGAATATTGGGAAATTTCAACAGTGCCAGGGAATTTTGGGGAAAAAAAGCATTGGAAAATCTCATTTTTGGCTCAGCAGATGGAATGCTTTATCTACTGTTCTTGCTGATGTGGTATCCATAGTAGTCAAGCCTCATAGTTTGTAAGCCTGATGTATTACATGCCACGAAATTGGTGTGTGATAAAAACTTGATGATGAAGCTAGTCTTAATCCTGTCAAAGAAATTAACCTACATCGTGCTATATGGCCTGAGCAGAGAAAGGAAAAATGCCTACCAAAGATACTGTAACTTTCAGGACTGAGTGCAGGGATTTTGTGATCTAAATCTACTCAAATGTCCGTCTAAAGACAACTTTTGATATATAGCATTTGTAGATACATCAGCTTTTGTGATAAATTTTAATAAATAGCAGCCCAAAAGCTAGCAAGAGTAGAGTAGAATCTAGTGCCTTGCAGAAACAATCTTCATAGAATTGGAAGAGTGCTAAGGATTGTGATAAAGTTGAGAAAAAATTTATGCATCTCCTTGGTAAGCAAAAATTTTTGAGTGGTGATACCATAGGTCAGCATTTGTGTAGCTTCTGAGTGATTGTCAAGCCCTTGTAGACCAAGATTTTTTCATTAATAAAGAGCTTACGATAGTCAACCAAGAAACCAAGTCTTTGAGGTAGTTGTATGTTAAGTATATGATGGCCTGAAATTAGCTAGTGGTGTCTTAAATATTGACATTAACAAGAGAATGATTGTAGAATATCACAATGCTAGATATCCGTATGGCAAGGCTTTCAAGCAGAAACAATTTGAAAAAAATGAAGCAGAGAGAGGTAGACAGAAGAGGTCCATCGTCCAGCAAGTTAATGAGCTGGAGGCCAAAAAATAACTGATGCTGGCAGAGAGAGTCACTGAACTGAATGGAACTGATGAAGAGATAGCTTCTCTCACAGGGTTTTGACTGGTTTTCAATGATTGGATTTAATTATTTGACCTTTTATAAACACTTCAGTATTATTTGACAGAAGAGGGGCAGTAGCCTTTTCAGTAGTTGCAGGGGCAACAGTCTGGATGATTGACTGATCTGGCCTTGCAACACTAACCTGCAAACGGCTGAAAGCAAGGGGAAACTACGGCCGTAATTTTTCCCGAGGGCATGCAGCTATACTGTATGGTTAAATGATGATTGCGTCCTCTTGGGTAAAATATTCCGGTTGTAAAATAGTCCCCCATTCGGATCTCCGGGCGGTGACTACTCAGGAGGACGTCGTTATCAGGAGAAAGAATACTGACGTTCTATGGATCGGAGCATGGAATGTCAGATCCCTTAATTGGGCAGGTAGGTTAGGAAATTTAAGAAGGGAAATGGATAGGTTGAAGTTAGATATAGTGGGAATTAGTGAAGTTTGGTGGCAGGAGGAACAAGACTTCTGGTCAGGTGAATACAGGGTTATAAATACAAAATCAAATAGGGGTAATGCAGGAGTAGGTTTAATAATGAATAAAAAAAATAGGAGTACGGGTAAGCTACTAAAAACGGCATAGTGAACGCATTATTGTGGCCAAGATAGACACAAAGCCCTCGTCTGCTACAGTAGTAAAAGTTTATACGCCAACTAGCTCTGCAGATGATGAAGAAATTGATTAAATGTATGATCAGATAAAAGAAAATATTCAGGTAGTGAAGGTTAACGAAAATTTAATAGTCATGGGTTACTGGGAATTGAGAGTAGGAAAAGGGAGAGAAGGAAACATAGAAGGTTAATATGGATTGGGAGTAAGACATGAAAGAGGAAGCCATCTGGTAGAATTTTGCCCAGAGCATAACTTATTCATAACTAACACTTGGTTCAAGAATCATAAAAGAAGGTTGTATACATGGAAGAATCCTGGAGATACTAGAAGGTATCAGATAATTATATAATGGTAAGACAGAGATTTATGAACCAGGTTTTAAATTGTAAGACATTTCCAGGGGCAGATGTGGACTCTGACCACAATCTATTGGTTATGAACTGTAGATTAAAACTGAAGAAACTGCAAAAAGGTGGAAATTTAAGGAGATGGAACCTGGATAAACTGAAAGAACCAGAGGTAGTACAGAGTTTCAGGGAGAGCGTAAGGGAACAATTAACAGGAATGGGGGGAAAGAAACACAGTACAAGAAGAATGGGTAGCTCTGAGGAATGAAGTAGTGAAGGCAGCAGAGGATCAAGTAGGTAAAAAGGTGAGGGCTAGTAGAAATCCTTGTGTAACAGAAGAAATGTTGCATTTAATTGATGAAAGGAGAAAATATAAAAACGCAGTAAATGAAGCAGGCAAAAAGGAATACAAACGTCTCAGAAATGAGATCGACAAGAAGTGCAAAATGGCTAAGCAGGGGTGGCTAGAGGACAAATGTAAGGATGTAGAGGCTTATGTCACGAGGGGTAAGAGAGATACTGCCTACAGGAAAATTAGAGACCTTTGGAGAGAAGAGGGCCACTTGTATGAATATCAAGAGCTCAGATGGAAACCCAGTTCTAAGCAAAGAAGGGAAAGCAGAAAGGTGGAAGGAGTATATAGAGAGTCTATACAAGGGTGATGTACTTGAGGAAAATATTATGGAAATGGAAGGGGATGTAGATGAAGATGAAATGGGAGATATGATACCGCGTGAAGAGTTTGACAGAGCACTGAAAGACTGGAGTTGAAACAAGGCCCCCGGAGTAGACAACATTCCATTGAAACTACTGACGGCTTTCGGAGAGCCAGTCCTGACAAAACTCTACCATCTGGTGAGCAATATGTATGAGACAGGTGAAATACCCTCAGACTTCAAGAAGAATATAATAATTCCCATCCCAAAGAAATCGGGTGTTGACAGATATGAAAATTACCGAACTATCAGTTTAATAAGTCACAGCTGCAAAATACTAACACGAATTCTTTACAGACGAATGGAAAAACTAGTAGAAGCCTACCTCGGCGAGGCTCAGTTTGGATTCCACAGAAATGTTAGAACACGTGAGGCAATACTGACCCTACGCCTTATCTTAGAACATAGATTAAGGAAATGCAAACCTACATTTCTAGCATTTGTGGACTTAGGGAAAGCTTTTGACAATGTTGACTGGAATACTCTCTTTCAAATTCTAAAGGTGGCAGAGGCAAAATACAGTGAGCGAAAGGCTATTTACAATTTGTATAAAAACCAAATGGCAGTTATAAGAGTCGAGGGGCATGAAAGGGAAGCAGTGGTTGGGAAGGGAGTGAGATAGGGTTGTAGCCTATCCTTGTAGCCTTGTTATTCAATCTGTCTATTGAGCAATCAGTAAAGGAAACAAAAGAAAAATTCGGAGTAGGTATTAAAATCCATGGAGAAGAAATAAAAACTTTGAGGTTCGCTGATGACATTGTAATTCTGTCAGAGACAGCAAAAGACTTGGAAGAGCAGTTGAACGGAATGGTCACTGTCTTGAAAGGAGGGTAAAGATGAACATCAACAAAAGCAAAATGAGGATAATGGATTGTAGTTGAATTAAGTCAGGTGATCGTAAGGGAATTAGATTAGGAAATGAGACACTTAAAGTAGTAAAGGAGTTTTGCTATTTGGGGAGCAAAATAACTGATGATGGTTGAAGTAGAGAGGATATAAAATGTAGACTGGCAATGGCAAGGAAAGTGTTTCTGAAGAAGAGAAATTTGTTAAAATCGAGTATAGATTTCAGTGCATCTGCCTGATTACACATCTTGAAAAAACAGGATGACTTGTGCTTCCATGATTTCCTGTTACGCAGTCAGTTATCTTAATGACTGTCAATTTGATAATCCTGTGATGATCAAAAGGAGGAACAGACTTAAGATCTTCTGCAGTGAAATGATTTTGAAAGATCTAAATAAAGATTTTAGCTTCAGTTGTGGTACCAGACTGCTCACTTACTGACTGAACAAATGAGTTCGATCTATGTACTAACTGTATGTAAGACCAAAACTACTTAGGATTTTTAGTCAGTTGACTTTTGAAATTGCTGCAAGCTTTTCACATTGCTCTACTTCTCATTTTTGCTTGTTCGCCTTTTGTGTGTCAACTTGTCTTCTGTGTGTAAGCTCCCTGTGCCATTGTAGCAACTTTCTAACACACAAATTAAACCAAAGTGAGTCTTTTCTATCTCTTTCTTGACACATACTGGAATAGAATTTTAAACATTTTTGCTGCACATCTTTGCCCACAAGCTGAATATTTAATGTTTCTGTTCAGATGCTGTGCAGTTCTTTTTCCCTGTCACTCTTGCTAAGCAAAATTACTTTCTTACATTCATTAACACTCCTCGTATCACCCACATTTGATGCTATCTGTCTTGAGAACACTAATACCCTCCTCTGTGTTAAGTGATTCAAAAAGTTCAAGCTTGCTGCTTACTAGTGACCTAAGGTGTTGCCCCCAAAACTTGGTTCTCTGTATATCATCTTGACCTTATTTTCAGACAAGGGATTTGGAGTAATGTCTCACAAATCCCTGTTTGTGGTACCAGTTTGAATCGTACATCGTCTAGTCAAATTAATGTGACCACTTGTCAGAAGCCTGAATAACCTCCTTTTGCAGTGTGGGCCACTGGTGAGACCAGGAAGAAAATCAGAGACTTTCTGGAAGGTACCAACAGGAATGTTGTGGCCACCTGGGCTAGGTTTCCCAGTGGAGAATCCATGGCATGAACAGACCAATTGAAGTGGTCTCATGGATTCCCAGTTAAATTTGAATCCAGATAGTTTGGTGGCCAGGAGAGTACAGTAAATTCGTCCTGGTGCTCTTTGAACCACACACCTACACTGTGAGCTGTGTGAACCATTGCATCGCCTTACTGGTATATTCCATTGTGCTGAGTAAAAACAAAGTGAATGCAGGCGTGGACATGGTCTCCAAGGATGTGTGCATCCTGGTGTTGATCCATTGTGCCTTACAAGATGATGAGATCACTCAGGGAATGCACTCGAGCCTGGAACCTTTAGACAATTGTTTTGAGGTATTTGGTTTGAGACGTTTTGTGCTGTACCTCCCAATGTCCATCTGTCTGATGGATCATAAAATGTGCTTCATCTGAAGAGGCCGCCAGTTGAACACAGTGGACATCTAGTTACGGATTGGCATGCAAATTCCAGCATTCATTGCTGATGAACAGCAGTCAGCATGGGAGCATGAGCGCATGAGCAAGAGACCTATTGTGGAGGCCCATATGCAGCAATGTTTGCTGACCGGTTTTTGAGGGGACACTGTTGGTAGCCGCTTTGTTCATCTGGGCAGTTAGTTGCTCAACAGTTGCACATCTACACGCCCACGCACATGTCCACAGCTGTCGTTCACCCCTGTCATCATTGGCCCATGGTGCATCACAGTTGCTGAGGCACCGACTTAGAATCACTCCATTTTGCCATTCACGGTATACTTTAATCAAGGTGGCACGTGAACAGTTAACAATCTTTGCCATTTCGGAAATGCTTCCACCCTTGATCCAAAAGCCAGTGATTATGCCCTTTTGGATGTCAGAGAAATCGCTCCATTTCCACAATAAGACTGCACTGTTTACCTCCCTTTCCTTACACACTTCATATACCCTCCAAGGCTAGTGGTGCCACATGCTGTCTGTTAGTAGTAATTGCATGTTGATGTTGAATTTAGCATATGGTTACATCAATGCAACTGGTCCATGCATCTACCATTCCATAGCAGCAAAATTAAAATCTTCCCTTATTACAATAGAATAATCAGAAAATGTACTCTTGTTGTTCTACAAGCTATCTCTGAAGCATTGTGCTCCTATGACTCCTGAGTTGGAGGTCTATTAAAGCATCAGATTACCATCTTTAATCCCAGTTTGATGCTTACCTCCACCCAAATTTTCACATTCAGATTCTGTAATAAATAAACGAGGTACTGAGTTCTGTAGGGCAATTGATCTGCGACCTCAATTGGCATTTAGCTTTTCATTGCGGTAGCCATTCCAACCTGAATTTAATATTTTGCCTCTGTTCACTGCTTCTTTCAGCCAGCATTATGTTCCAGATACTATGTTGGCTTTATTGCATTTAATAAATGTGAATAACTCTGGGATCTTACTGTGGATGCCTCTCCAGATTGCTAATAGCATATGGATATTTTCTCTTTTTGATCTCCTGTAACAAAAGTGCTCCTCTGGGGGGGGGGTAACGTGGCTGACCTGTCTCAGATTAACAGCAGGTAAATCGACATCTAGTATAGAGGGTCCAAAAATAAATAAATAAATAAATAAATAACCTTGTGCATGGTACACATTCTGTTGCTTAAAGAACCACTTATCTTGTGTAATGAACACCCAATCTACTGAAGGGCCACACAGTAAGCATCTAAGATTGGTGAGTAGTTGCCTGTGGCCTTCTGCCTAGTCTGTATCAGAAGACTGTGACCATTTGACTGTTCAGAGATATCACTAAACCTGCCCAAAGCTGTAAACAAACATGCATGAGATGGAGGGGACCTGACAGTTGATCAGTTCCAGTCATTGCACCAGGAAGGAGCTACACATCTCGCGCTGTTTGTAGTTCAACCATGCCTAGACAGTGAGTACTGCAGTTCGATCGCATCCGCATTGTTACTTTGTGCCAGGAAGGGCTCCCAACAAGGGAAGTGTCCAGGTGTCTTGGAGTGAACCGTAGCAATTTTATTCAGACATGGAGGAGATACAGAGAGACAGGAACTGTAGATTACATACCTCGCTCAGGTTACCCCCCCCCCCCCCCCCCCAAGTGCTACTACAGCAGTGGATGACCGCTACCTACGGATTTTGGCTCGGACAGCATCGCTACCATGTTGAATAATGCTTTTCATGCAGCCAAAGGACATCATGTTAAGACCCAAACTGTGTGCAATAAGCTGCATGATGCACAACTTCACTCCCGACGTCCATGGCGAGGTCCATCTTTGCAACCATGACACCATGCAGTGTGGTACAGATGGGGTCCAACAACATGCCATATGGATTGCTCGGGATTGGCATCACGTTCTCTTTGCTGGTGAGTGTTGCGTATGCCTTCAACCAGACAGTCGTTGGAGACGTGTTTGGAGGCAACCTGGTCAGGCTGAACGCCTTAGACACACTGTCCAGCGAGTGCAGCAAGATGAAGCTTCTCTGCTGTTTTGGGGTGGCATTATTTGGGGCCAACGTACACTGCTGGTGGTTGTGGAAGGCGCTGTAATGGCTGTTTGGCTGTACGATATGTGAATGACATTCTCTGACCAATAGTGCAACCATATTGACAGCATATTAGCGAGGCATTCGTCTTTGTGGACGACAATTCATGTCCCCATAGTGCACATCTTGTGAATGACTTTCTTCAGGATAACGACATTGCTCGACTAGTGGTCAGCATGTTCTCCAGACATGAACCCTGTTGAACATGTCTGGGATAGATTGAGAAGGGCTGTTTATGGATGACGTGACCCACCAACCACGCTGAGGGATCTACGTTGAATTGCCGTTGCGGAGTGGGACAGTCTGGACCAACAGTGCCTCGATGAACTTGTGGGCAGTATGCCAAGATGAATATAGGCATGCATCAATGCAAGAGAACAATGTACTGGGTGTTAGAGGTAGCTTGTGTACAGCAGTCTGGACCACCACCTCTGAAGGTCTCGCTGTATGGTGGTACAGCATGCAATGGGTGGTTTACAGGAGCAATAAAGAGGTTGTAAATGGTGTTTATGTTGATCTCTATTCCAATTTTCCACACAGGTTCCACAACTCTCAGAACTGAGGTGATGCAAAACTTTTTTTTGATGTGTGTATGTCAAAGCAGTTCAACGCAACTCTTAAAAATTCTTGACAAAATCGGTTTTGAAGTTTTTTCAGTATCCTTAATACTCTAAGGCAGCAATACTCACTGTGCTCCGAGGAGCCCAGGGATTCCGTAAGGCCTCTGCATCTGGCAAAATAACATCAATCTAAAGACCAAAGCATATAAAGTCTTGTCTCGCACACTGAGAAAAGACTTTATATCATATCAGTGTTACTTATGAAAGTTTTTTTTCCCATCTCTCTCTCGGTGCATAACTGCCATTAATGAGGCAATAAGCAGCAATAATGCTCCAGTCAAAAACTGCAAATTGAAATATTTAGATCTCTCTCTCTCTCTCTCTCTCTCTCTCTCTCTCTCTCTCTCTCTCTCTCTCTCTCTCTCTCTCTCTCTCCCTCCCTCCCTCCCTCCCTCCCTCCCCATCTACATGCTAGAAACATTGTAATATGCTCTCTCCATATTATCCATAAACATTTTGAAGAATTTAGTCACTTCCCTGTATATGCTTCACTACGTGGGACTACATAAACCCCTTGTGACGCAACTTAGTGTACAGTTCCTACTGGAGTTTAAGATGGGGGGGGGGGGGGGAGAAGAATGACAAACATTAAATCAATCTTAGATCTGTTGATTCTAACAGCTCGCCTCACTGCATTTTATATAGCGAGCTACTTCTGCATAGTTCCATTGTACTTGCTAAGATGCACTGACATATAAAAACCATATACCGCAATTGAAAAGACCAGAATGACGAGTGTTCTATACATAAGAAAGAAGACTTACTATGAAGTATGTGTCTATAAAAGCTAGAGAGTAGTCGTATCTGGTCAGCTGTCACATGGCGCAAGTGGGTGAATCACACACTATCACTGAGAATTTAATAAAACAGTGTGTGGCAGACATAACACAATGTCTGCTGGAGGGCAATTGGCCGTAAAAACCTTAACTTCAGTGTCCGCTAACACAACACTAACAATAACAAAATAAGCACATTTGTGAAATAAAGGTAACAGTACTACTAAAAACAGGTAATAAAAAGAGTTACCATTCACTTCTTCCCAGAAGCATGCAAGAATACATTGGAATTAAGTGGTAGATACAAAGTAGATGCTGATGTTGCAGGCTCCTTCCTGCTCTATGACTGGAGACAGCTGATAGCAAATGTGTGTGCAAATAACACTGCCAAACATAACAAGCAGATGAAGATACAGTAAGCCAAAATTCACATAACAAGCAGATGAAGATAGAGTAAGCCGAAATTCACATAACAAGCAGATGAAGATACAGTAAGCCAAAATTCACACTTCAGTAACTTATGAAATAAACCGTATTTAGAGCTACAACCAAACCAAAATTGTAAATACACTTATGTTCAGAAAGAACAGAACACCTCGAATGGCTAGAGATAGGACATCTGTATTCACAGGATATGTACATCAGTGTGTTCTGCATAAATTATTAGCATTTCAGTCACTTCAGTTCAGTATTTGTTCTGTTCCTAATAGGCACATGGTCTGCCATAGTTCCATACATGAAGGTATCGATGCACACTAGACGCGAATGGCAACCTGCGGCATAGCTGTCTGTGTTACTTCCACCTGGTCCCAAAGTTCATCTGTGATGTTGGCATTGGGTCACTGTGGTGCACCCATCATTTCACCATATCCCACACATTTTTGATTGACAAAAAGTGTGATGATCTTGTGGAACAAGGCAAAAGGCTGATAGTCCGTGACACTTAGAAGGCATGTGTCCTTGCAGTAACATTTGGTCATGAATTGTCTTGCACAAAAATAGCATCTGGTGTGTTGTGCAGAAGGGTTACGGGTATGGGTTGCAGGATGTCATTCGTGTAGGTCACACTGGCCACAGTGCCCTGGAGACGTACCAGTTAAAAGTTGTTACCCCACACCGTAAGGCATTGAGTTGGCACGGTATGTCTTACGTGAATGCCAAACCAAAATGTGAACACCATTTTCAAACAAACACAGCCTGGATTCATCCAAAAACAGTATCTGATACCCTTATTGCCTCCAGGGATATCATTCAATACACCATTAATATCTACCACTTTACTGTACATTTGTCAAAAGTTGACGGAGGAGTGGACAATGTGTACATAACCCATGTCATAATAAATGGCGATTGACTGTCACCCCTAATAGTGTAGATGTGTTACACTGTTTCATTGTTGCTCCAGAGCCGAGGAGTATGCAGATCTGTCCTGCAGCACCATTCAGATGAGGTCTCTCTCATCTTGGAGGGTGGTCTAGGTGGTGTGAGCTGACTCATCTTCTCGTTTTCTACGGCCTTCCATGAACAATCAGTACACACCCATTGCACTGCTGCAGCACTTCATCCCACGTGATCAGCAATTTCCCAGATGGATGCACCATCTTGTCTCATGCCATAGAGCACCTTCTTTCAAACACACTGATTTGATGGTACAGTTCGCACATACATCTGCAAGGTATATATCTGTATGTTCAAGTCACACTGATCCATTACCTTCAGTTTATAGTAGCAACAAGAGCTGCAGGCACATTTTACTGGTAGGTGGTGTTGCACTGTAATATTGATGTTGACCTTGGACCTGAAGGTCGACATGGCTCAAATGTTAATTGTTTCTGCAAGACATTCTAATGTACATGGTTTGTGAATATAAATGTCCTATCTCTAGTTATTCAAGATATTCTGTTTCTTCTGAACATGGGTGTATAATTGATTCCAGACAACTGACAATGTTTTACACCAATAAATCTAAATCGATTTGGTAGCTGTATAGATGGATTTAAAATATCTCGAGTAATTGTATAAAAATACACACCATGGCCACACAAATGAAGAATTTTAATGATGAGGTTTTTCATTTGAGGAGCAGCATCATTGCGTGTAAAAAAAGATAAATTTGTATGATCAGTCATTTAAGAGAGAGTTTTCTTGAAGCATTTTGGCAATATAACAGTGAGGCTGTTATTTTGCTTGTACATATGGTAAGTTTGAGTGAAGTAAATGATTTTCTTGTAATTAAGAAATGTGTAGGAGTTGCGACAGATATTCAGATAATAGGAAATAAGGGGGCATTACGAGTGGGATACAAGGAATTAGAAATAAACCACTAAATCTTTAAGCTTACAAGGACGAACCAGAGATGAATTAGTTGTTTGAAGGTAAATGTTTGATTTGGTGTTTGACAGTGTGACTCTTCATGAGACAGGCTGCATAGTCACAGGATGCCTCAGTCTACATCAGTTAAAGAGATTACCACTCAGTCAAGAGTCGTCTCCAGATGTGAGAAGACAGGTAGCAGTAAAGATTGAAAAGAAGCTACAAGAAACAGATTCCAGGCATCAGTTGTTAGAGCTCGGGCTTGTAGAGCTCGGGCTTGTAGAGCTCGGGCTTGTAGAGCTCGGGCTTGTAGAGCTCGGGCTTGTAGAGCTCGGGCTTGTAGAGCTCGGGCTTGTAGAGCTCGGGCTTGTAGAGCTCGGGCTTGTAGAGCTCGGGCTTGTAGAGCTCGGGCTTGTAGAGCTCGGGCTTGTAGAGCTCGGGCTTGTAGAGCTCGGGCTTGTAGAGCTCGGGCTTGTAGAGCTCGGGCTTGTAGAGCTCGGGCTTGTAGAGCTCGGGCTTGTAGAGCTCGGGCTTGTAGAGCTCGGGCTTGTAGAGCTCGGGCTTGTAGAGCTCGGGCTTGTAGAGCTCGGGCTTGTAGAGCTCGGGCTTGTAGAGCTCGGGCTTGTAGAGCTCGGGCTTGTAGAGCTCGGGCTTGTAGAGCTCGGGCTTGTAGAGCTCGGGCTTGTAGAGCTCGGGCTTGTAGAGCTCGGGCTTGTAGAGCTCGGGCTTGTAGAGCTCGGGCTTGTAGAGCTCGGGCTTGTAGAGCTCGGGCTTGTAGAGCTCGGGCTTGTAGAGCTCGGGCTTGTAGAGCTCGGGCTTGTCAACATCTACGTGTACACTCTGCAAACCACCGTGACGTGCACGGCAGAAGGTATGTCCCATTGAACCGGTTATTAGGGTTTCTTTCTGTTCCATTCGCATATCGAACATGGAAGAATGATTGGCTGAATGCCTTGGTGCATACATTGATTATTCTAACCTTATTCTCATGCTATGTGAGCAGTACATAGGGGATTGTAGTATATTCCTAGAGTCATAATTTAAAGCCGGTTCTTGAAACCATGTCAACAGACATCCTTGGGATAGTTTTTGTCTGTATTCAAGAGCGCCCCCCCCCCCCCCCCCCCCCCCCAGTTCTGTTCCTTCAGTATCTCCGTGACACTCTCCCACATATTAATCAAACCTGTGACCATTCGTACTGCCCTTCTCGGTATACATTCAATATAACCTGTTACTCCTATTTGAAATGAGTCCCACACACTTGAGTAGTATTCTGGGATGGCTTGCACAAGTGATATGCAAGCAATCTCCGTGGGTAGACTGGTTGAACTTTCCCAGTATTCTACCAATAAACCAAAGTCTACCACATGCTTTACCCTCGACAGAGTCTATGTGATCGTTCAATTTCATATCCCTACATGACTGAAATCCAGAGGTAAACTTCTTCCTGACAACAGCACCATTTCCAACTTCATGAGAAGCTCTCTGTACTGGTCTGTGGAGAACAAAGTCTGGCAGGTAAAATTCAAATAAGTAAAACAGAAATATACAACTGGTGAAGATGAATGAAAAGCTTCATATTGTTCAAAATGTCTCATAGTTTATCCTCCTTTCCTCTTCTCACCTCTGAGGAGACAAATTTAAAATTTGGAATTTAATTTTTTTTCGCAATGTAAAATAAGGGAAAGGCAGCCAGTTGCCTCTAGTGAAATAATGTGTAGAGGATACAAACACGTAACAAAAAATGATATTCACAATCTTTTTCGAGATCTTGCTTTTTTATTTTTTGTGCGAATTTTACTATAAAAAGAGTAAGAGCTTGAAGGCTAGTGTGGATACTGTTCTCTCTCTCTCTCTCTCTCTCTCTCTCTCTCTCTCTCTCTCTCTCTCTCTCTCTCTCTCTCTGTGTGTGTGTGTGTGTGTGTGTGTGTGTGTGTGTGTGTGTGTGTGTGTGTGTGTGTGTACACGCTTCACTGTATATGAATGGTTGCCTTTCCCGTTTTATGTATTGCTCCAGCTAGGAATTTCCATTGTTGTTGTTCATATTTTTGTCAGTGTCATCTGTGTGACTTCCATTAATTGATTTTTTGACCTTCTTCTGAAGGTCTACATATGTCCCTTGCACTCACATATTTTTTCATTGATCACTAAGGTAATCTGTTTTTTGTCACTTGCTGTGCTACCTAATTATTCCTCTCTGAGGAGTTGTTTTTGGGTTTACCACTTTTAATTTCTCATTCATTCATTTTATAGAGGATTTCGTTGTTAAGCAATGTGAGGTGATTGTTTAATGTTTACAAATGTTGATTGCCTCGCTGGTATTCCTTTGCTTATTTCTTTTTTCTGCTGGTGACTTGTTGTGTATTAGAGTAATAATTATTTGTTTTGCCATGCTTCCATTAGATTCAATGTTCTCTTTATTTTCCTTCATTGTTTCTTACATTCAAACATTTTATAGTGTATTTCACTCGAAAGTCTGAAGTGTTTCATGGCATCTATTACCAATGAAAGTACAGTTTGCTTTACTTTCTGTATTGTTCATAATAATTCAAATAGAGCTAGTGAAATCAGTCCTTCATTACTTTGTGTAATTGTTTTAGTTTTGGAATGTTTACAAAAAAGAAAAATTAGTCAAGAGGGAATGTAGGTGGCAGTTTTAGAATGGTCTTTGTAAAATTGGTGCATGGTCAGTATGATTGCAGTTTTCAAGCTTCAGGTTTAGTAGTTGGGATTAAGGTTTAATTAGATGTTCTCTGCTTTCTTTAAATATGCTTCTCTCCTGAAATTTGAGTGTGCATAAATCTGTTTAACTATCTTCATGGTGAAATTTGTATGTAAACGTTCAAAGGTAATTCCCTTTAATTTGTTTAAATTCTTCCATATATGTGCTTCAAAGTACAATTAAATATTTTTAAAGCAACAAGTATGAATTTTGTAGAATGTGAAGTCATCTGCAACAAAGCCTGTTGCTGTGGATCAAATTATAAATGCTCTAATTTTGTGAAGAAAAAGAAAGTATGACTATATAAACATCAAAAAATATTCCTAAATTTATAGTATAAACTGACAGATAAAAAATCTACTCACGTCAATGGCTCTTTCTTCTGGCAGAAAAGTTGAAGGGGAACAAAGAGGGGTGAAGGAAAAGGACTGGAGAGATTTTGGAAAAGGGGTACAGTTCAGAAAAGCCACCCAGAACCCCAGGTCGGGGGAGACTTGCCAGACAGGATGAGAGGGAAAGACTGATTGTTCGGGACTCCACCAGACAAGATTTGAAAACCTGATAGCTTAAAGGTGGAAGACAGGGTAATATGCAAGACAGAGATTACTACTAAAATATTGAGCACTAGTGAATAAGAGTGAAAAACTAAGGGCATTGGATGTAACAGAGGTGGGACAGCGAAAAATAGACAAATCAGAAAATGAAAGATGTAGGAAACTAAAATTGAGTGAAGAAAGTAGTAGTTACTGTGAATAAATGCTGAGACAGAAAGAATTAACATAAATTAAGACAATGTGGGTGGCGAGAACCAAGGACGTGCGGTAGCGCTAGTTCCCACCTGCGGAATTCTGAGAAATCATTCCATGAAATGAGATCCATTCTGTCTCGAGATTTTGCCCACCACACGTAGAATAGCTTTTTGTTGCCCTACCAGGCTCCTTGTTGGACCCTATGCTCCTTCTGCACCCATCTCCCTATCCTATGGCTCCGTCTCTGTGACCATCCCCACTGCAGAGACTTGCCCTATGCACCCTCCTACCACCACCTATTCCAGCCCTGTAACTGGCAAAATGTATACTATCAAAAGGGGAGCCACCTGCAAAACGACACGTCATATGCCAACTGTTATGTAAACATTGTTTGATCTCTTACATTGGTGTGACGACCATCCAGTTATCAGTCGGGATGAATGGGCATAGGCAGAGGATGTATACAGGCCACACACTATATCCTGTTGCAGAGCATGCTGTACAACTTGACAGTCATGACCTCGGTGTGTGTTTCACCACATGCACCATCTGGATTCTTTCCCCAGACACCAGTTTCTCAGAACTCTGCAGGTAGAGACTAGCACTACAACATGTCTTTGGTTCTTGCCAACCCCATGGCCTTAAGTTAGGTGAATTCCTTCCATCTCAGCATTTATTCACAGTAACTACTCCTTTGTTGATTACATTTTAGTTTTCTACGTCTTTCATTTTATGACCTGTCAGCTTTTCACCATTCCCCTCCCACCTGTGTTACGTATGAAACACTTAGCTTTTCGCTCTTATTAACTTGGGGACAATGTTTTAGCAGTAATATCTATCGTGCATATTACCCTGTCTTCCACCTTTAAGCTCTCAAGGTTTTCAAATCTCATACAGTGCAGTCCACACAATCAGTCTTCACTTCTCATCCCATCCGGTAAGTCACCCCTGACCCCTGGGTTCTGGGTGACTTCTCTGTCCATTTATATTATTTTATCAATAATTGATCATTTTCTGTGATGTTCTTAGGTAGTTAATACTAACTTGTATGTAAATTTTGAAAGAACATATGGTAGATTGGTAATAATTCCTTTATGTGTCACACTTACGCATCTGATGCAATCACCAATTGGCTCTGATGCATGGTATGGGAGGTCACAATTATTCTTAACAGAGCATCTACTACCTTACTATGCACAACTAATTTGGCTTGAACAAGATGTTTTGCTAATGCAGTCTTCGACCTCTATTGTCACCTACCACTCTGTGGCTGGTGCAAATAATCCTTTAAGTATGACAAGCTCTGTTTTACAATGTGAAGTACAGTTTATGCACTTCACAACCACAGATAATAGTATCTGTTATCTCACAGTTTAAAGAGTTATGAAGACTCATTTCTTGCAACCATCTGAACTAGTCCTAGGATGAATTTTTCACTTTGCAGACAGTGCTGATAGGAAACTTTGTGGCACAGTAAAACTGTGTGTGGCCACAGGAGTGCAACCCAGGACCTTTGCCTGTTGCATGAAAGTGCTCGAACAACTGAGCTACCTGGACGTGACTCACAACCCATCCAAATAGCTTTAATTCTGCCAGTATCTCATCTCATACCTTCCCAAGTTTACAAAAGTTATCCCGCAAACCTTGCGGAACTAGAACTTCTTGGAGAAAGGATATTGCAGAAACATGAAAGGATATTGCGGAGACATGGCATCTCTCTCTCTTTATTTCTTTCTTTCTTTCTTTTTTTAGGATGGGTTGTGAGTCACGCTTGGGTATCTCAGTTGGTAAAGCACTTGCCTGTGAAAGGCAAAGGTCGTGGATTCGAGTGCCAGTCTGCCACACAGTTAACTTTGATGCTGCCTCCTTAGTCACAGTGTAAAAGTTTGAGAAAGACATTGCAGCAGTGTTTAAACATATGATTATCTCATTAAATTCCTTACGTAATAACTGGTACTTCAACGTGTGGTCAATGTCACCATGGGGAGCTGCTTGTCTCCCTTGGTGGCCAACTGTTTGACATGGGAAGTTTGAATAATAATGGCTTCAGTCACAATTTTTTCATCTTTCATTGAATCAACAAGATGCATTTTGGACTTTGTGGGTCCATCATTGCGTGCAAATTGTTTTAATACCCAGTTCACTTCTGCCCGTGAGTGAGGGGATGCAAAATGTATGTTCATTTATAGCTGTAAGAGGAAAGATGAGTCCCTTTTTAATTGGTTGAATGCCATGTGTAAATGACAGTCTTAATTCTCAGAGAATATTTTATTTTCATTTTATATAGATATTCATTTTACTTCATTAAACACTTCTCAGATATTCACTCTTAGTTTCTTTTTCTTTCCACTTAATTATCAGTGTCAGCAAGCAATTCTTCAAAAATATTTAAGTTCAATGTTTAAAATTATATTTGTTCTCTACAGGAATTATAAGCATTGGGTAGTAAAAGAAACTCCGCTCATTGCAACATAATTTGTCGTCTGATACAGATGTACATACACTGCAACTTGTGTACAGTGCCTGGGAACTCAACAAAATTTCAAACATTAGTGAGCATTATAATATGAGACGTTACATTGCAGATAATAATTTTGTCCATTTACTTTATTACTGCAATGAATTTCTCTTTCACAATGGTGTCAGAGGTTGATACTAGTGAGTGGTGGGATCTTATGGTGATTGCTGGCTGTTGCAAAATCTGTGCTGCTGGCCGGTACAATATCTGTGGCCTTTGAAACAGACTCAGCTGTCAGCATGTTACCATTCACACTATTGCTATGTAACAGAAAAAGAGACATTTATGAAATACATGTTTCATGTAATTTTGTAATAATTGTATATATAAAAAAAACATATATTAAATTACTACTACATTTCCTTACTTGTAATCACTTAGGTAGATCTCGCTCTGCTGTAATAGCCAGATCAAAACAGAAATGGAAGAAAATGGTCTCCTTCTATTTTTGTGTGTCATGGTTAGTAGAAAAGCCGGTGGGACACAAGTGCATAGTATTTACCCCACACTTACTGGCACAAGAACTATATTTGCAGGCCAAAAGCTGTCAACACCCTTAACAGAGCAGTTGTTTCTTGTGGCCTGTAGTTCATAGAGAACCTGTGGTCGCCATTCATGACAGTCTGCTAAGTGAGTTGCAACTTCAAAGATAAGAACAGTGTTACAACATAATGGTTATTCATACAAACAGATACATAATTCATACTGAACAAAGCGACTGATGCAGGGAAGTAAATAAAGATTTGTAGGTACTCAGTCCCCCCCATGAACCATGGACCTTGCCGTTGGTGGGGAGGCTTGCGTGCCCCAGCGATACAGATGGCCATACCGTAGGTGCAACCACAACGAAGGGGTATCTGTTGAGAGGCCAGACAAACGTGTGGTTCCTGAAGAGGGGCAGCAGCCTTTTCAGTAGTTGCAGGGGCAACAGTCTGGATGATTGACTGATCTGGCCTTGCAACATTAACCAAAACGGCCTTGCTGTTCTGGTACTGCGAACGGCTGAAAGCAAGGGGAAACTACAGCCGTAATTTATCCCGAGGACATGCAGCTTTACTGTATGATTAAATGATGACGGCATCCTCTTGGGTAAAATATTCCGGAGGTAAAATAGTCCCCCATTCGGATCTCTGGGCGGGGACTACTCAGGAGGATGTCGTTATCAGGAGAAAGAAAACTGGCGTTCTACGGATCGGAGCATGGAATGTCAGATCCCTTAATCGGGCAGGTAGGTTAGAAAATTTAAAAAGGGAAATGGATAGGTTAAAGTTAGATATAGTGGGAATTAGTGAAGTTCGGTGGCAGGAAAACAAGACTTTTGGTCAGGTGAATACAGGGTTATAAACACAAAATCAAATAGGGGTAATGCAGGAGTAGGTTTAATAATGAATAGGAAAATAGGAATGCGGGTAAGCTACTACCAACAACATAGTGAGCACATTATTGTGGCCAAGATAGATACGAAGCTCACACCTACTACAGTAGTACAAATTTATATGCCAACTAGCTCTGCAGATGATGAAGAAATTGAAGAAATGTACGATAAAATAAAAGAAATTATTCAGGTAGTGAAGGGAGACGAAAATTTAATAGTAATGGGTGACTGGATTTCGAGTGTAGGAAAAGGGAGAGAAGGAAACATAGTAGGTGAATATGGATTGGGGCTAAGAAATGAAAGTGGAAGCCGCCTAGTAGAATTTTGTACAGAGCACAACTTAATCATAGGTAACACTTGGTTTAAGAATCATGAAAGAAGGTTGAATACGTGAAAGAACCCTGGAGATACTAAAAGGTATCGGATAGATTATATAATAGTAAGACAGAGATTTAGGAACCAGGTTTTAAGTTGTAATACATTTCCAGGGGCAGATGCGGACTCTGACCACAATCTATTGGTTATGACCTGTAGATTAAAACTGAAGAAACTGCAAAAATGTGGGAAATTAAGGAGATGGGACCTGGATAAACTGAAAGAACCAGAGGTTGTACAGAGTTTCAGGGAGAGCGTAAGGGAACAGTTGACAGGAATGGGGGGAAAGAAACACAGTAGAAGAAGAATGGGTAGCTCTGAGGAATGAAGTAGTGAAGGCAGCAGAGGATAAAGTAGGTAAAAAGACGAGGGCTGCTAGAAATCCTTGGGTAACAGAAGAAATATTGAATTTAATTGATGAAAGGAGAAAATATGAAAATGCAGTAAATGAAGCAGGCAGAAAGGAATACAAACGTCTCAAAAATGAGATCGACAGGAAGTGCAAAATGGCTAAACAGAAGGGAAGGCAGAAAGGTGGAAGGAGTATATAGAAGGTTTATACAAGGGTGATGTACTTGAGGACAACATTATGGAAATGGAGGAGGATGTAGATGAAGACGAAATGGGAGATAGGATACTGCTTGAAGAGTTTGACAGAGCACTGAAAGACCTGAGTCGAAACAAGGCCCCTGGAGTAGACAACATTCCATTAGAACTACTGACGGCCTTGGGAGAGCCAGTCCTGACAAAACTCTACCAGCTGGTGAGCAAGATGTATGAGACAGGCGAAATACCCTCAGACTTCAAGAAGAATATAATAATTCCAATCCCAAAGAAAGCAGGTGCTGACAGATGTGAAAATTACCGAACTATCAGTTTAATAAGTCACAGCTGTAAAATACTAACGCGAATTCTTTACAGACGAATGGAAAAACTGGTAGATGCGGACCTCCGGGAGGATCAGTTTGGATTCCGTCGAAATGTTGGAACACGTGAGGCAATACTGACCTTACGACTTATCTTAGAAGAAAGATTAAGGAAAGGCAAACCTACGTTTCTAGAATTTGTAGACTTGGAGAAAGCTTTTGACAATGTTGACTGGAATACTCTTTTTCAAATTCTAAAAGTGGCAGGGGTAAAATACAGGGAGCGAAAGGCTATTTACGATTTGTACAGAAACCAGATGGCAGTTACAAGAGTCGAGGGACATGAAAGGGAAGCAGTGGTTGGGAAAGGAGTGAGACAGGGTTGTAGCCTCTCCCCGATGTTATTCAATCTGTATATTGAGCAAGCAGTAAAGGAAACAAAAGAAAAATTTGGAGTAGGTATTAAAATTCATGGAGACGAAGTAAAAACTTTGAGGTTCGCCGATGACATTGTAATTCTGTCAGAGACGGCAAAGGACTTGGAAGAGCAGTTGAACGGAATGGACAGTGTTTTGAAAGGAGGATATAAGATGAACATCAACAAAAGCAAAACGAGGATAATGGAATGTAGTCAAATTAAATCGGGTGATGCTGAGGGAATTAGATTAGGAAATGAGACACTTAAAGTAGTAAAGGAGTTTTGCTCTTTAGGAAGTAAAATAACTGATGATGGTCGAAGTAGAGAGGATATAAAATGTAGACTGGCAATGGCAAGGAAAGCGTTTCTGAAGAAGAGAAATTTGTTAACATCGAATATAGATTTATGTATCAGGAAGTCGTTTATGAAAGTATTTGTTTGGAGTGTAGCCATGTATGGAAGTGAAACATGGACGATAAATAGTTTGGACAGGAAGAGAATAGAAGCTTTCGAAATGTGGTGCTACAGAAGAATGCTGAAGATTAGATGGGTAGATCACGTAACTAATGAGGAGGTATTGAATAGGATTGGGGAGAAGAGAAGTTTGTGGCACAACTTGACTAAAAGAAGGGATCGGTTGGTAGGACATGTTTTGAGGCATCAAGGGATCACAAATTTAGCATTGGAGGGCAGTGTGGAGGGTAAAAATCGTAGAGGGAGACAAAGAGATGAGCACACTAAGCAGATTCAGAAGGATGGAGGTTGTAGTAGGTACTGGGAGATGAAGCAGCTTGCACAGGATAGAGTAGCATGGAGAGCTGCATCAAACCAGTCTCAGGACTGAAGACAACAACAACAACAACAACAACAACAACAAGGTACTCAGTGAAATGGCCTCCTTCACCCTTGTCTAGGATGACTTCTTGAATCGAAAGGATCCTTGAGAGAAGACATTAAGTGCATTTTTCATCCACAGATCATCTTGGCCTTAAAAATGTGGAGTAGACAAGATTATTTGCCAGTGTGGAAAGTCTTACATAGGGCAGACGTGTTGTACTGAGCAAGAATGTTGTGGAACATTGTTGACATACATGTCAATGCCAACCTGTTAAATCTACAGACAGCCTCATCAACAGGAATGCAGGATTTCATATAAGCATTGTCTGGAATCTGATGCTGGCTACTGTTAAAAAGAATGGAACAAGGACCTCAGAAACATAACCACTGTAGTGCAATTACATAGTTTTAATTCAGCTTATAGGCTCAGCAGTGTCTAGTGCACTTTTAAAATGTCTCTTTATGAGCACTATTTTCATTCAATTGAGAGTTTTTCCATGCATGCTAGGATTCCTACTTATGAGTCCAAACGTTTGGACATTATAATGCAGTTATCACCAGTTGCTTCTTGTTGCAGTAAATATCAAAACTGCATGAAAATGTTGTTTTGATAAAATATTTTGAGACTTGCGCAATATTACCTGGAGGCAAATTTGAGAAAAGTGTTAGCAATGTTATTAAACATTAATCACATAATGACTGCATTTTCTTTTAATACCCTTCTTCTGAAATACAGCTTTTTTAAGTGGTCATAATTCCTTCACACTGCGTAGTGCTTGTGAGAGATTCTGTTTGTTAATCACAACGGAGTTAGGCCTACTAACAATAATGAATTTTAGCAAAATTTGTTTGAAACTGCAGTTCTGAACTACTTTTTCTGTCTATGTAATGTTACCACAAAATGTATTGTTATATACAGTGTGCGCATAAAGTCGGGAAACACTTTCAGTTATTTATTGCACAAGAACAAAACATTGTACAGATATCATACATATTGCATTTTGAAGACACTGCAAAAGTTTTTTTTACAAACATTTGATATGCAAACCATGAGTGACCCGGTAGACATTAGTATAGTAATTGAATTTTTGCCATACCCATCCCAACATGGCATTGTCGACTGTGGCAGTCACTTCCCGTACTCTCTCCTGGAGCTCTGCTACATCACATGGTGGAGTCGGCACATACATCCCCATCCTGCTGAAAGATGAACGGAGAGTCCGATTGCATTTGAGGCATCAGCCTTTGCTGCAACATGTCCAAGTAGGAATATCCAGTGACAGTGCTCTTGGTGAAGAACAATGGCCCATACAGCTTTCAAAGTGACAAGGTACAAAAAAATTTACCTTCGGCAAATCACTCTCAAATTCAATGCATTTGTACTTTGTACCCCAGGTTCTACAATTATGCCTGTTCACTTTCCCATTAGTGTGAAAAGTGGCTTTGTAGCTTAAAAATTAAGCAATCAAAAATGCCATCCCCGTCCTCATTCAGTTGTTGCAACTGCAGACAAAACTCAAAACACTTGTCTTTGTTGTCGTCATAGTGCAGAAGCTCAATCTCCAATTTGAATGATTTCATAGACAGCTTCTCTAGCAGGGCTTTCCACACTGTCATTGGAATCATTTCGAGTTGCATGACACACCAATTTCTTTGGACTCCTTATGATTGCTTCATTCACTTCACTCACATTGGGATGTCCACTTCTCTTTCCTGGGCACAAGCAACCCATTGTAACGAATCTGCTGTGCCAGTGGTAAATGGCTTTCCTCGTTGGTGGCTTTGTACTGTACTTGGTTCTAAACATTCATTGAATATCTGTAGCACACTGGTTTTTGTTGAACTGCAACACACAGAAAGCTCGCTCCACACCTGAACTCACCATGTTTGTGACTAGCGCTGACTATCAGCAAATTACCAAACTACACTGTGGCGGTATTTGTATGATATCTGTACTATGTTGGTTCTTGTGCAGTAAATAATTGAAAGTGTTCCTGTACTTTATGTACACCCTGTATTTATGGTCTTATGCTGCTGAAAGCTGTTTTGTCAGGCTTATGTGCATGATGGTTCAGTGAAAGTAGTGCAGATAAGATTATTAATGTAAGAATGTGAGAGATCAGGGTTTTCTGTTTTGTGAACACCAATATTTTGTAATCTACATCACTGTTCAACTTCTATAGCAGATGCAATAATTCCAAGGTTTTGTTCAGGTGGTTCCATGTTGTTGTTATGGTGGTCTTCAGTCCTCAGACAGGTTTGATGCAGCTCTCCATGCTACTCTATCCTGTGCAAGCTTCTTCATCTCCCAGTACTTACTGCAACCTACATCCTTTTGAATCTGCTTAGTGTATTCATCTCTTGGTCTCCCTCTAAGATTTTTACCCTCCATGCTGCCCTCCAATGCTAAAAGTGGTTCCATGATGGTGAATAAATTAGCAAACCAATAAGATGTCTTACTTAGAAAAGTTTCTGTCTTAGTGAAAGTTGTTCATTGACTTAAGAGACAGAATTAATGACTATCAGTTACTTTCAGGAGGCACATACTTAGTATTGCTGATAAAAAGAAGGAAAAAAAAGGTTCCTCATCAAACTGTGAAGCCCCAAGGTATGCACACCGGCCCCCATGTCGCCCTGTGCCTTATGATGCTATGTGGTTGTGGATGTGGTATGGAGGGGCATGTAGTCTGTACACAGTACATACAAAAATAAAAGTACATGACTGTCCTAGCTCTTGGAATTAGTAGGTCCTTACTCAGGGAGGGATGGGGACAGGTTGTGGGAGGTACAACAGGTCGCTCACACTCATAGTTAGGACAATGGTAGTGTTGTGTACACTTTGTTAGTAGCTGTCTATCCTTTTCATAATATTGGATTAATCTTCAGCATTCTTATATAGCAGCATATTTCAAAAACTTATGAATTCTTCTTGTCTGGACTGCACTTTGCCCATGTATAAATCCCATGTGAAGCTCCTCTCCAGACAAATACCTTCAGAAGAGACTTCCAGCACTTAAAGTGTTACTAGATGTTCACAAATTTCTCTTTCAGAAATTCTGATCTTAATAAATAGCATTGTTAAGGGGACTGTTTAGACTGTTTACTGTTTTTACTTTTTTGAGAGAATTAACACAGCCAAAATCTCATAGTGTCAATTTTCAACAAAATATCAGTATTGAAAAGAACTTGAAATGTGTGAAATTAAAACTTTCCATGGTATAGTTCGTTCCACGAAATTTTGTGTGAACTGTCAGATCTCAATAGTCTGCTGTGACGATATTTCGGTGCTGGGTCTTCTGGCCACCTTCAGGTTTATGCTGGTGAAAGTACAGTGGTATCCTCTGTATAAGCTGTGCTGGTGGATGCTTGATTCACTCACTTGTCACTGCACATGTGTTGCTAGAGTGTATGTGTGTCTGCTGCAAATCTGTGTGCTGCTGAGAGTGCTCTTCTTGATACTGAATCAATCATCTTCACAAGGTAAAATTGTAGGATGATCCCAGTTACCCAGAGCATGAAGTTTTTCAATAATAAGATTTCATGCATTACATGTTCATACTTTCTGTTTGAGCGCAGCAATTCATATACAGAAAAGTTCTTGCAGAATGTGTTTTTTTTTTTTTTTTTTTTTTTTTTTTGTAAAGGAGATAACTCGGCAAAAAGAAACAGCATTGAGATGCTGATAGGCACACAGAAAAGAAGTTGCCTACTCAATGTTTGTTCTTTTCGGTGAGTGATCTCCTTAGTTCAAATGAGTTTAAATAATATCTAGGGCAAACGACATGCACCGTTCATCAGTGCGGCATACTCGCCTCCTCAGAGACAGCAAATCTGTTATTGCTTAACACTTTAATTCTACTGGTCATTCAGTTGAAGACAGAGAACCAAATATCATGGCCTTTACTTCAAACTTTTGGTAATCGGCTATCAGTGAATCAGTGGAAATAAGACTGATGGTCTTATCAATTGTGACAGCAGTTTCCAGCCACACAATACATGGAATCCTGTTAGGGAAAATCTTTATGTTCTGCATAACTGGCATCAGTTTGTGATTTTACCATTTGAGGATGATAGATCTGATATTGAGGACATTGCTCTCAGCAGTGGCTGGACTTGCAACACGTGCGTGTGCTCTAGCAATGCATGTGCAGTGGCAACTGGGTACACCACATGTGCCAGGGCAGTTTAAACAGGGGAGCTCAGATCACTTTTGGCAGTATACATCTGAAGTTGACAGATGACTTTGCATCAAAATATTGTGGCTGCACATTATTGTCATCCGGTAATTTACTCATAATTTTATGGAACACAATGAAATAATTCAATTTAATTCTTTTGATACAGATGCAAACCAAGTTCCTTGGATTCCATAGGTAAAACTCATCTGGCAGAACTGTTGAAGACACACATACTTATTCTCTTGTACTCCCCAAATTTGAGGAGACACTCCTGCATATCTTCCTTGACTAGTTCTTCTGGGAGAAAAACAAGCCTCTGTGCATCTTGGAAAGTGGAAAGTAAGAGAAAGGTACTGCAGACAGAAGCTTTGAGCTGGACCACAAAACCTGGATAGCTCAGCTGAACAGAATTGTTTGCAGGTGGCAAGTTTTAGTTCAAATCTGTTGATCCGATAGTTTGTTCTTTCATTTATTGTTTCAGCTGCAGTGATGGCAAGCTGTGTTCTAATGCAACAATGATAAAGTCCTAGACACTTCTTGTTTCGTAACTCTGTATTAGAGAAAATCTCTTTTTCCAGTGACAGCAGAACTATATTGTTTTTCAATAGCAGGCAGTGTTTTTTAAAACAATTCTCTCAGTAAATATAATGTAGCTGTTTGAATGGTTTGGTACCACCTGCAGTTGACACTTTTTCTTTATGTATTATTGTACAATTTTGATTATAAAACATTTTCATACTGCACAATTATTGCTATTGTGACAGATCCACACGACCAAAACTGGGGAACCATGTACCAACATAATCATAAGTTGTTATGTTTTATTTTATTATGTAGCTGTGAAAGTAATACTTTAATGTTTTTTTATTGTACTTAATTGGTAAACTATCTACTTGGACTATTTTATTTATCCTGTAACCTCACTCCTAACTCTACATGAAGAAATTTGAAACACACATGCTACTCATGGCACCTGTGTGCATGATCTATGCATATCTACTGTGTTGTTTAACAAAGCTTTTGTAACAGCATTTTCCATAGTGCCATGTCCACATTAACCATTGTGTGGTCATAACTTGTAAGCTGAGTGCAGTGATGTGTGGAAGTACATATATTTTATATGTATAATGTGCAGTTGTATCAAGAATACAAGTGATACTGGTTCTGGCAATGACATTTGCACAGCACAAGCTCAGTGATTAACTTCATTGCATTTTGTCATGTGATATGTTATTGTCTTTAACTTTTAACTGATTGTTAATACAATGAATTCTTTTGTTGTGTTTACCATGATACTTGAAAGTGGTGCAGTAGTATTCTAATAAAGAAAAAAATACTGCTGCAAGAAATTTCTCACAGCTGCAAATCCAAGTTCAATAAAGATCTAGTATACATAGTTTCACGTAACGTTGAATTCCCAGTTCAGTCGACAAATTTTTATCATTTGTAGAAATATCAAAACAGGAGATAAATACTCTCTCTCTTTCTGCCTTTCTTTCTTTTTCTCATGTTGAGTGCCTTGTCTTTTAATAATGTATCAAAAGGAAAATTCATGCGTGAAAATGGTAAAATCATAAGGAGTGGAGTGGCTGACTGTACTGGGCTTCAGGAGGCAAAATTCTACTTTTTGGAACTGTTAGGTCCTTACTTGGCATAGGAAGAGGATATGTTGTGGAGGTTGGAGAAAAGGGTAAGTCATGGAGACTCCAGGTTAAGAGAAGCCCACCTGTAGTGAGGGCAAGACAGACTAAATTAAAATGGGTGGTGTATGCCATTATGAGGTCAAAGATAGTACATTGGTAAATAAAAAGTGTGGTTAGGAATGGATGGAAGGCAGGTGGTGTATGGTTATGTGAGTGTGGGTGGGTAGGGGGGGGGGGGGGGGAGGGAGGAGAAAGGGGGAAGAAAATGAGTTGTTAATGGAAGTTTCGTCCAGGATGATTACAGGATGTGATGATCGCTGATTTTGCCAGTGTGGAAAGAATTAACAGTTCCAAAAGATATGCATTTATATATATATATATATTTTTTAAGATGACTATTGGTAGGAGTTGCAATTTTGCTTCCTGGAGGTAGTTACTGCCCAGCCTTGCTATCGCCATGTAACTTTAAACTGTTCTTCTGTACAATGCCTGCATCAAAATAATAAAAGATTGGCCATTAGACACAGAATGGGGTTATGACAGTTTGCAGTTACCCACATGCTCAATATGGCCACAGCAGAAGCAGTAGCTGCACTGTTTAGTAATGAAAGCTTTTGTACATTTTCCATTAATATGGAGTATAGTGTTTGCCTTGGGGGATTGCAATAACATTATCACTTTGCTCTTTACTTTCATTATTAGCTCAAAACATTCTTGCTCATATTATAATAAACAAAAATAAACAAAGAAAAAATTAACACAAAGAAACTATTCACTTGATGAAAACAAGTAACAAAAGCTATGTTAGTGGTTGTAAGTGTTGCCCACAGAGTGATACAACAATATCAAAGAAAGTAGTTCTTCACTATCTTGGTTAAGTGTAATGAAAGTTGTAAAATTCATGTATTATTCAGTGTATTAACACATTGAAGCCGTACCTTGGTTCTTACGGGCTATCTGGAACAAATGGCCTGAAACTGTCAGAAGCTTTGTCAAAATCTGCCAGTCACAAAGAAAGCGGGCATTCGTATTTGTTGCTCCAGCCTGTGATTTCGTTTGACTTGCATATGGTTCAGTGTTCTGTATCCTCCTCTTCAGCTGGTTGGTTCCTTTGCTTGATTAAAATTGTGATTTTGTTAAATATGATTGATGGTAACTTCATTGAATATCTTGTTTGTTATTAATGAGAAAGTTAGTGAAATTTGTGAAAAAGTTACAAAGAAGTTCTGGTTTGCATTTAGAACTCTTCCATCTAGATTAAAAATATGAACATAATATTAAGTCATAGTCATGTTCAGTCACAGAGTTCAGTAAATGTATTGTTGGTAACTATTAGCAAAATGTTGAGGACCACAGTGCTAGAAATAGGTGTACTTATTACCGTAGGTGCAGTTAAGGATTGGCTGCAAACAGTGGGCTTCCTAGTCTCACTGTTTCTCAAAATCCTGAATACATTCAACTTAGTGTTTTAAGCCTTTCTGGGCTAAAATCACCATATCGAGATACAGCACAGGAGTGGAATGGCACAGAAATAATCTGAAAGGAGGTCTGTTGAACCTTCTTCCGAACAGTAAAGTGTGAGTTGCAAAGTGATCATCTCAATGTAGAGTGAAAACGTCTGCAAAGACTGGAGAGCAGAACTGATAATGTAGAATAGACATCAGCAATGAAATCCCCGATGATGTGTAGTAGTCTTTAACGATGATGTACTCTTGTAAACGAATCTGGAAAGCATTTGTACAGTATTAGGTATAGCAGGTATTTAGTCTGATGTAACCAGTTGAAAAGGTTGTATGTGTTTTTGATATTATTGGTGATGATGATGTATAAAACGGGATCAGGGAAATTTTATTAAATTTTGCTGTAAGAATGGAATAAAGTGCAGCAAAGTTTTAGAAACATTAAGTATTACTTTTTTCTGAGTTTTCTATGAATGTAACAAGGGTTTACAAGCAATATAAGCATTTGAAAGAAGGCCATGAAAATGATGAGCACCCTGTACGCTCCACCACTTTACCAGCCAATGAAATAGCAGAAAAAGTATAAGAAATGATTATGAACAATTCCCGAATTAAAATTGGAGAAGCTGATAATTATGTTGACACCTGCCATGAAATTGTTTGGTTGTTTTGGGTATGAAATGGATGACAGCAAAATGGTTCCAACATTGCTGAATTGGAACAAAAACAGTCGTGAATGCAAATTGCACAGAAGTTGCTACATGAAGTCAGTGACAATGCAGAGTTATGAAAAGTGTCACTGTTGTTGTTGTTGTTGTTGTTGTTGTTGTAGTGGTCTTCAACCCTGAGACTGGTTTGATGCAGCTCTCCTTGCTACTCCAGCCTATGCAAGCTTTTTCATCTCCCAGAACCTACTGCAACCTACATCTGTCAGAATCTGATTAGTGTATTCATCTCTTGGTCTCCCTCTACAATTTTTACCCTCTACGCTGCCTCCAGTACTAAATTGGTGATCCCTTGATGCCTCAGAACATGTCCTACCAACCGGTCCCTTCTTGTCAGGTTGTCACATCTACATCTACATCTACATCTACATCCATACTCCGCAAGCCACCTGACGGTGTGTGGCGGAGGGTACCCTGAGTACCTCTATCGGTTCTCCCTTCTATTCCAGTCTCGTAATGTACGTGGAAAGAAGGATTTTCGGTATGCTCCTGTGTGGGCTCTAATCTCTCTGATTTTATCCTCATGGTCGCTTCGCGAGATATACGTAGGAGGGAGCAATATACTGCTTGACTCTTCGGTGAAGGTATGTTCTCGAAACTTTAACAAAAGCCCGTACCGAGCGTCTCTCCTGCAGAGTCTTCCACTGGAGTTTATCTATCATCTCCGTAACGCTTTCGCGATTACTAAATGATCCTGTAACGAAGCGCGCTGCTCTCCGTTGGATCTTCTCTATCTCTTCTATCAACCCTATCTGGTGCGGATCCCACACTGCTGAGCAGTATTCAAGCAATGGGCGAACAAGTGTACTGTAACCTACTTCCTTTGTTGTCGGATGGCATTTCCTTAGGATTCTTCCAATGAATCTGTCTGGCATCTGCTTTACCGACGATCAACTTCATATGATCATTCCATTTTAAATCACTCCTAATGCGTACTCCCAGATAATTTATGGAATTAACTGCTTCCAGTTGCTGACCTGCTATTTTGTAGCTAAATGATAAGGGACCTATCTTTCTATGTATTCGCATCACATTACACTTGTCTACATTGAGATTCAATTGCCATTCCGTGCACCATGCGTTAATTCGCTGCAGATCCTCCTGCATTTCACTACAATTTTTCATTGTTGCAACCTCTCGATACACCACAGCATCATCTGCAAAAAGCCTCAGTGAACTTCCGATGTCATCCACCAGGTCATTTATCTATATTGTGAATAGCAACGGTCTTATGAAACGCCCCTGCGGCACACCTGAAATCACTCTTACTTCGGAAGACTTCTCTCCATTGAGAATGACGTGCTGCGTTCTGTTATCTAGGAACTCCTCAATCCAATCACACAATTGATCTGATAGTCCGTATGCTCTTACTTTGTTCATTAAACGACTGTGGGAACTGTGTCAAATGCCTTGCGGAAGTCAAGAAACACGGCACCTATCTGTGAACCCGTGTCTAAGGCCCTCTGAGTCTCGTGGACGAATAGCGCGAGCTGGGTTTAACACAACCGTTTTTTTCGAAACCCATGCTGATTCCTACAGAGTAGATTTCTAGTCTCCAGAAAAGACATTATACTGCTCTTCTTCTCAATTCTATTCAATACCTCCTCATCCTCTACCTACCTAATCTTCAGCATTCTTCTGTACCACCACATTTTGAAAGCTTCTGTTCTCTTCTGTCCAAACAATTTATCAACCATGTTTCACTTCCATACATGGCACCACTCCATACAAATACTTTCAGAAACTACTTCCCGACACTTAAATCTATACTCAATGTTAACAAATTTTTCTTCTTCCGAAACGCTTTCCTTGTCATTGCCAGTCTACATTTTATATCCTCTCTACTTCGACCATCATCAGTTATTTTGCTCCCCGAATAGCAAAACTCCTTTACTACTTTAAGTGTCTCATTTCCTAATCTAATTCCCTTAGCATCACCTGCCTTAATTCGACTACATTCCATTATCCTCATTTTGCTTTTGTTGATGTTCATCTTTACCCTCCTTTCAAGACACTGTCCATTCTGTTCAACTGCTCTTCCAAATCCTTTGCTGTCTCTGACAGAATTACAGTGTCAACGGCGAACCTCAAAGTTTTTATTTCTTCCCCATGATTTTTAATACTTACTCCGAATTTTTCTTTTGTTTCCTTTACTGCTTGCTCAATATACAGATTGAATAACAAGGCTACAAGGATAGGCTACAACCCTGTCTCACTCCCTTCCCAACCACTGCTTCCCTTTCATGCCCCTCAACTCTTATAACTGCCATCTGGTTTCTGTACAAATTGTAAATAGCCTTTCGCTCCCTGTATTTTACCCCTGCCACCTTCAGAATTTGAAAAAGAGTATTCCAGTCAACATTGTCAAAAGCTTTCTCTAAGTCTACAAATGCTAGAAATGTAGGTTTGCCTTTTCTTAATCTTTCTTCTAAGATAAGTCGTAAGGTCAGTATTGCCTCACGTGTTCCAGTATTTCTACGGAATCCAAACTGATCTTCCCCGAGGTCGGCTTCTACCAGTTTTTCCATTCGCGTTAGTATTTTGCAGCTGTGACTTATTAAACTGATACTTTGGTAATTTTCATATCTGTCAACACCATCTTTCTTTGGGATTGGAATTATTACATTCTTCTTGAAGTCTGAGGGTATTTCGCCTGTCTCATACATCTTGCTCACCAGATGGTAGAGTTTTGTCAGGACTGGCTCTCCCAAGGCCGTCAGTAGTTCTAATGGAATGTAGTCTACTCCCGGGGCCTTGTTTCGACTCAGGTCTTTCAGTGCTCTGTCAAACTCTTCACGCAGTATCGTATCTCCCATTTCATCTTCATCCACAATCCATTTCCATAATATTGTCCTCAAGTACATCACCCTTGTATACACCCTCTATATACTCCTTCCACCTTGCTGCTTTTCCTTCTTTGCTTAGAACTGGGTTTCCATCTGAGCTCTTTATGTTCATACAAGTGGCTCTCTTCTCTCCAAAGGTCTCTTTATCTATCTTACCCCTCGTGAGATAAGCCTCTACATCCTTACATTTATCCTCTAGCCATCCCTGCTTAGCCATTTTGCACTTCTTGTCGATCACATTTTTGAGGCGTTTGTATTCCTTTTTGCCTGCTTCATTTACTGCATTTTTATATTTTCTCCTTTCATCAATTAAATTCAATATTTCTTCTGTTACACAAGGATTTCTACTAGCCCTCACCTTTTTACCTACTTGAACCTCTGCTGCCTTCACTACTTCATCCATCAAAGCTTCCCATTCTTCTTCTACTGTGTTTCTTTCCCCCATTCCTGTCAATTGTTCCCTTACGCTATTGCTGTCTCTCTGTACAACCTCTGGTTGAGTCAGTTTGTCCAGGTCCCATCTCCTTAAATTCCCACCTTTTTGCAGTTTCTTTAGTTTTAACCTACAGGTCATAACCAATAGATTGTGGTCAGAGTCTACATCTGCCCCTGGAAATGTGTTACAATTTAAAACCTGGTTCCTAAATCTCTGTCCTACCATTATATAATCTATCTGATACCTTCTAGTATCTTCAGGATTCTTCCATGTATACAATCTTCTTTTATGATTCTTGAACAAAGTGTTAGCTATGATTAAGTTACGCTCTGTGCAAAATTCTACCAGGCGGCTTCCTCTTTCATTCCTTACCCCAATCCATATTCACCTACAATGTTTCCTTCTCTTCCTTTTCCTACTACCGAATTCCAGTAACCCATGACTATTAAATTTTCGTCTCCCTTCACTACCTGAATAATTTCTTTTATCTCATCATACATTTCATCAATTTCTTCGTAATCTGCAGAGCTAGTTGGCATATAAACTTGTACTATTGTGGTAGGTGTGAGCTTCGTGTCAATCTTGGCCACAATAATGTGTTCACTGTGCTGTTTGTTGTGGCTTCCCCACACTCCTACTTTTTTTATTCATTATTAAACCTACTCCTGCATTACCCCTATTTGATTTTGTGTTCATAACCCTGTATTCACCTGACCAAAAGTCTTGTTCCTCCTGCCACCAAACTTCACTAATTCCCACTATATCTAACTTTAACCTATCCATTTCCCTTTTTAAATTTTCTAACCTACCTGCCTGATTAATAGATCTGACATTCCACGCTCCAATCCGTAGAATGCTACTTTTCTTTCTTCTGATAACAACATCCTCTTGAATAGTTCCCTCCTGGAGATCCGACTGGGGGACTATTTTACCTCCGGAATATTTTACCCAAGAAGACGCAATCATCATTTCACCACACAGTAAAGGTGCACGCTCTCAGGAAATATTATGGCCGTTGTCCCCCCTTGCTTTCAGCTGCTTGCAGTACCAGCACAGCAAGGTCGTTTCAGTTAGTGCTACAAGGCCAGATCAGTCAACCATCCTGACTGTTGCCACTGCAACTACTGAAAAGGCTGCTGCCCCTCTTCAAGAAGCACACGTTTGTCTGGCCTCTCAGCAGATACCCCTCCATTTTGGTTGCACCTCTGTTACGTCTGTCTGTATCGCTGAGGCCCAACAAAGGCAAGTGCAATGGTTCTTGGGGGGGGGGGGGGGGCGTCGTTATTGAGTGCTGGAGTGGGGGGGGGGGGGTTGTGATCCGTGTCACAACAGGTGACAAACATGGTTTTATGGATATAACCTTGAATCTAGGGCTCAGTCGTAGTAGTCTGGATCACTGAAACAAGGAAAAGGTTGACAACAGTGGTCAAATTTGAAGGCCTATGTTCACTGTGTTCTTAGATTTTAATGGCATGGTCTGTCCTGAGCTCTTGTCACTAGGTTTAACACATGATGAGGAGTGCAACTTAAAAATTCAATGCAATTTTTGTAAAGCATTCTGTAAAAATGCTCAGACTTGAGATGAAATAGTTAGTATATTTTGCACCAAGGTAATGCATCTGATGAGCTTTGTTGCTTGTTTGTGAATTTTTGACCAAAACAATTTTGTAAGGATGCTCCAACCTCCATATTGTGCCCCATGTCACTTCTTTTTGTAACCAGAAACAGAGAAAACCTTTAAATGGCTATTGTTTCACAAGCCTAATTGAGATTAAAACTGCATTACTGAGCGAAAGCTCTCCCAAAAGTAAAGTTCCAGAAGTGTTCAAAGGACTGGAAAAAGCATTGGCATTTGTGATTAATATGTAATGATGCTGTTTTGAAGGGGATAACATTGATGCAGATTAATAAATAAGTCTTTCCAAAACAAAAAATTCCCTTTAGTTTTTAAACACACTTTATATATATATCATGCCTTGTTATTGGATAGCATCAGTATGAGTTCTGTCTCGATCTGTCCCAAGAAAGTCACAGGATGACAAATCCTCCAGTGTATATGGGGAGCGACATCTTTTCAGAATTCCATAAGATTTGTTTTGTTATTAGGGTGGCCTTTGAGGTGACTCGAACAGTATTTTGTGGTTTCAGCATGTGTTGCACTACCTGCAATCCAGACTGAACTATCAGTTCCTGGCAAATTCGTAGCAATCTCTGAAACACACAATTATCCACTTGTAGTGGATTGTATGTTGTAAGAATTGATTTTTGCACTGTCACTCCACTACACTCCACACCACACCACACTTCTTACAGAATTCTGGTGGGGTGTTGCAGAGCTGTTTTAGTTGATGTCGGGCAAGACAGCCAAATTATTGTTGACAGTTGACAGGGCAGGAAGTTGTTCGTAGATGTTAGTTCTAAAAGTTCAGCTGACCATCCACTAAATTACTGGACAGTATATATGGAAAAGTATGACGACTATGGCACACTGACATTTTAGGCTCTTTCAGTAGATGTCTTTTTATTATCTATATAACATTGTGCAGCAAACATGACCAGTGGGTGACTGACAACTTCAAGAAGACACAAGAGTTTGACGTACCATGGTTTTGATAAAATGGTGTGACAATGTAATCAAATCCGCAATAGGCTTAGAAACCATGGTGGTGATATGTTCTTGTGCTATGGACTGGTCGTGTGTTGTTTGATGTATTAGTGTTACCTCCTTCATAATATAATTGCAACACTGATGTAAGTTTTCTCAGTAGTGGTCATATCTTTCAGCATACATACCTAAAGAATGTACACCTTCTATTTTGTAGTAGTTTGAAGAACAAAATGCCACAATTCTTGACTGGTATCAAATGTTATTTCATGATCTGGTCTACCTGTCATTGGATGTGTAATGCAGTTCTTTTACTCCACTATATGAATATTATTTATACATACTCATAAGTGGATTTTTGTGAATTGGGATAAGAATTTTATTTTGTGATATTTATGTTGACAGTTTAAAATTTTACTAAAATGAGACTTCACAATATAAATATGCAAAAATATGAAAACTGAATTATTTTAATAGCAACAGAAATGTTATTTGGTGTTTCATTGCCAACATTGAATCTACAAGTCTGGGGCTCTGGCTTTTCATTTTTCTATCTCATTCAGTATTTGTTAATGGCAAAAATGCTGAGTTACACATAAAACTGTTGGTCACTCAATAACTGGCTGGTTAATTCAGTTCTCGGAGGTCATAAGAAAAACAGTGCACATCACCTCCCCTCCATACCTAGTGAAGCACTGTGGTGTTCAACCAACCTTCAGCTTGATGATAGTTGTAGCCCTACCTCCTTTTTCCCCATTTTTTTTTGGATTTTTTATCCTACTTAATACCTAAATAAATTTCTGCCTGAAATTTAAAAAAAAAGTATTTTGTAACCAGTAATGAAATGTTGTAGACTACATTAAGTCAAATCTAAGGTATAATGGTGTAAGTTGCATATTTACAACAGGCATTTGAAAAATTGAAAACTGACAGCATTCCATTTAGTAAAAGAATATGATTTAAGATTTTGATGATATTTTGATAGGATTTACATGATTAAAATTAAAAATAAAAATTACATGGTGGCAAACATTTTAAATAATTGTATATAATGCAATATAACATTATTGGTGAAATATTTGTGAAATTCTCAAAAACAGTTTATTCTCTTCTGTACATGCAGATGAATATTGCTTACTACACATGAATACTGCCTGTCCTTTACAGTTTGGTTTCTGTAAACTGAGGGCCAGTGATCTGCATCAGTTTGGGTGGATATATGTGGAACTGGTTTTGTTGAACCCTGGTGCTTCTTTCATAATAGCTTTGCCTCTGTACTGGATCAAGGCCAGTCTCTGGTTTTTTTGTCATGTCTTTTTCCCGGCTTGTAGGTCTGTGTGTTGGTTACAATGTCTCTTGGCGAAATTACATATCAGAGCCGTTGGCTGTTTCATGTAGAATCTGCACCTTCTGATACTGGTACTCAAAAGATGAACCCTCCATTTATTAGCATTGCTTTGGTATGATGCAAATTTGCAGTACTAAGCGTTAAGGGATTAAGAAATATTAGGATAGTATGTAGTGTGGCAAAAGATAATATTAGGGCAGCTTTAAGTGAGGAAAAAATCCATATAATAATAATAATAATAATAATAATAATAATAATAATAATATGTATATTGAAATGATTGAATTAACATAGCAAGCTAAGTATGTGTATTTTGTGTTTCGTTATCAGTATAGGTAAAACATGCTCTTAATCTGTTTATTTTTTTACATTAGGTACAGCACCAATATTTGTCAACATTCTGGAAGTCAGGGAATTTCAAACATATCAGGGAAATTTGAAAAAACAAACACTGGAAAACTCTTCATTTTTGTCTCAGTAAATGAAATGATTTGAATACTGTGATGTCATGCATCGTCGCTGGCTGGGTGCAGGTGATTAAGTGTGCCACTTCCCTACTCCCTCATTACTACTGCTTCTCCCCTTTCTATCACTCCCCTCCACTTGTAGTCAGTGTTGCCACCACTTCTTGTCGCTAGTCTATCACCTGCCGATACGACACATGAGGAGTGATTTGTTTGGATCTGATTCTCAGAAACTGTAGACGCAGCGGTCTTAGACAGTGGGCATGTGTGCATGAGTTGTGCCAAGGTGACTGTGTATGTGCTTTTGTTTTCTGACAAAAGCGACAGCTGAAAATTTAGTTGTGAGAGGGTGTTACTCATTCGTATGTGCCTGTCTGTGGCTCTGAAATCATCTTTACAGTGTGTTGTTACCTGTCTTCATTATTATTGTGTTTCGGAGTATTAGAACAAGTTACCTGTTGCATGGATTGATCACCATGGTCTCATTTCATCGACATGCTATCTGTGGTTTGTGAATAGCTGGCTACACAAGTGGATTTCCGCTCCGGGCCAAAACTGCAGGCCGTTTCTGCAGGTATCTGTAATGGATTGGGCCTGCCGATCTGAAATCATTCAGTTCCCACTAATCTGCAGGCCCTGCCGATTGGATCTAGTCTCGCCATTCTGCCCACAGCCTGGATCTGTTTGTGTGTGACATAATGCAGTGGATTTTCATGGTTTATCCATGGACCCAGGACCGCAGTGCTCCTTAGGAGGCCAGAGGCCATGGGTGAAGGATTTCAGAAATTGCGACTGCCTCACTGCAAATACATTGTGCAGTATGGCGTTTTATAGGCATTTTATTTGTTCTAGCACATTCTGACATTTCAAAAGTATGGATGATAAGAAGAAGAAAATTGACAATAGAAAGTTAGGAAGTATGGACGATTAAGAAGAAGAAAATTGTGTCAGTTGCTGACGGTTGGTATATTATGTACTCATATATTTCTCAAAAGAAAAATCACACAGTACCTGTAAAATAATAGATGCAACGTAGTGGGTAATAACCAAAAATAGCAAACACAGTAGAACCAACATTTTATTGATAGTCGCCAACAGTGTTGGTTTACACAATTATTCCCTGCCGCATATTTAAAGAGGCCTACTTATTTGTGAGGTTTTTTCTGAAATCAATGAACGTATTTTGAACTTGTCTTAAGACTCCAACGAAGTGCGTAGTTTGGCACCAAATGTGTTTTGTTTTATTGAGTAAAATAACATCACTGGTCTTAATGAAACTCTCATACCATTTGGCTTGCTTTTATGTCTAAATACAGTTCAATACAAAAGATTTTTGCTCATATCAGGAAACACCATCTGCTTTCAAGTAGTTTTTTCCCCACTATTTCTTGTACAACAGCTGCAAAGACAGACTGTCAACTTATGTCTTAACTTACTCTTGAAATGTAAAAAATTGCCAGCGAAAAATCCTACAGCCTGTATGGAAATCAGGGAAATACCAGAAATTTCATTTTGGGAAGCTTTTGGCAGCCCTGTTTTATATATGTATTACATTTCCAGAACATACGGAAAATTGAAGGAGCATCATGAAACATTCATCATATGCAAATCACAGATGAAGATATGATAGTAAATCTTTTTCTGTAGATCTCTTGCAGACTGAACAATGAGTTGGGTTAAAACAAGATTAGATGGGTAGATCACATAACTAATGAGGAAGTATTGAATAGGATTGGGGAGAAGAGAAGTTTGTGGCACAAATTGACTAGAAGAAGGGATCCGTTGGTAGGACATGTTTTGAGGCATCAAGGGATCACCAATTTAGTATTGGAGGGCAGCGTGGAGGGAAAAAATCGTAGAGGGAGACCAAGAGATGAATACACTAAGCAGATTCAGAAGGATGTAGGTTGCGGTAGGTACTGGGAGATGAAGAAGCTTGCACGGGATAGAGTAGCATGGAGAGTTGCATCAAACCAGTCTCAGGACTGAAGACCACCACAACAACAACAAAAAATTTGGTTACAGTGTTTTTGATAATGCTGTTACAATGTAAGATATCACATTATCTGTTAATGTTAGCTTTAATTTTGGCTTTGTTAGGTTGATTTTGAAATTATATCTTCCATCATATGTGAGAAGTATGGAAGCAATAAAAACAAATTTATTATGAACTTTATTACACTAGAAGTAAATGGATCCTATAAGACACCTTTTGTTCAAGTAACTTTGATTTATCAAGAGATCTATTGTATATGTAGAAATGTTTGTACTATTTTGGGGTATTTATTACACTAAATACTTGTAGAAAAGCTAAACTATATGCTGGATCAGAACTAGAATTATCTCTCTTCGCAGGTAGTTCCTCTTCCAGTTGAACCATCAAGGCAATTTCACAAACACGCGATCTAGTGTTTCCAGTTGAACCATCAAGGCAATTTCACATCTTCAGATAAATTTAGAAAAAGCTCTCCCTCCCTCTCCCCTCCCTCCCCCCCTCCCTCCCCCGTACCTACCCCCCGGCCCTCCCCTCCTCCCCCCTACCTCCCCCGTACCTACACCCTCCCTCCCCCCTCCCCCTAAATCTCCCTCCTCCCCTCCCCCTCCTCCCTCCCCCTTCATCCCCCTCCTCCCTCCCCCTAAATCCCCCTCCTCCTCCCCTCCCCTCCTCCCTCCCCCTAAATCCCCCCCTCCCCCCTCCTCCCTCCCCCCTAAATCCCCATCCTCCTCCCCTCCCCTCCTCCCTCCCCCTAAATCCCCCTCCTCCTCCCCTCCCCTCCTCCCTCACCCTCAATCCTCCCTCCCTCTCCCCCTCCCTCTCCCCCTCCCTCTCCCCCTCCCTCTCCCCCTCCCTCTCCCCCTCCCTCTCCCCCCTCCCTCTCCCCCCTCCCTCTCCCCCTCCCTCTCCCCCTCCCTCTCCCCCTCCCTCTCCCCCTCCCTCTCCCCCTCCCTCCCCCCCTCCCTCCCCCCCTCCCTCTCCCCCTCCCTCTCCCCCTCCCTCTCCCCCTCCCTCTCCCCCTCCCTCTCCCCCTCCCTCTCCCCCCTCCCTCTCCCCCCTCCCCCTCCCTCTCCCTCTCCCCCTCCCCCTCCCTCTCCCCCTCCCTCTCCCCCTCCCTCTCCCCCTCCCTCTCCCCTCCCTCTCCCCCTCCCTCTCCCCCTCCCTCTCCCCCCTCCCTCTCCCCCTCCCTCTCCCCCTCCCTCTCCCCCTCCCTCTCCCCCTCCCTCTCCCCCTCCCTCTCCCCCTCCCTCTCCCCCTCCCTCTCCCCTCCCTCTCCCCCTCCCTCTCCCCCTCCCTCTCCCCCTCCCTCTCCCCCTCCCTCTCCCCCCTCCCTCTCCCCCTCCCTCTCCCCCTCCCTCTCCCCCCTCCCTCTCCCCTCCCTCTCCCCCTCCCTCTCCCCCCCTCCCTCTCCCCCTCCCTCTCCCCCTCCCTCTCCCCCTCCCTCTCCCCCTCCCTCTCCCCCTCCCTCTCCCCCTCCCTCTCCCCCCCCTCTCCCCCTCCCCTCTCCCCCCCTCTCCCCCCCTCCTCCCCCCCCTCTCCCCCCCCTCTCCCCCCCCTCTCCCCCCCCCCCTCTCCCCCCCCCTCCCCCCCCCCTCTCCCCCCCCTCTCACCCTCCCTCTCCCCCTCCCTCTCCCCCTCCCTCTCCCCCTCCCTCTCCCCCTCCCTCTCCCCCTCCCTCTCCCCCTCCCTCTCCCCCCCTCCCCTCTCCCCCCTCCCTCTCCCCCTCCCTCTCCCCCTCCCTCTCCCCCTCCCTCTCCCCCTCCCTCTCCCCCCTCCCTCTCCCCCTCCCTCTCCCCCCTCCCTCTCCCCCTCCCTCTCCCCCTCCCTCTCCCCTCCTCCCCTCTCCCCCTCCCTCTCCCCCTCCCTCTCCCCCTCCCTCTCCTCCTCCCCCTCCCTCTCCCCCCTCCCTCTCCCCCTCCCTCTCCCCCTCCCTCTCCCCCTCCCTCTCCCCCTCCCTCTCCCCCTCCCTCTCCCCCTCCCTCTCCCCTCCCCCTCCCTCTCCCCCTCCCTCTCCCCCTCCCTCTCCCCCTCCCTCTCCCCCTCCCTCTCCCCCTCCCTCTCCCCCTCCCTCTCCCCCTCCCTCTCCCCCTCCCTCTCCCCCTCCCTCTCACCCTCCCCCTCACCCTCCCCCTCACCCTCCCCCTCACCCTCCCCCTCACCCTCCCCCTCACCCTCCCCCTCCCTCTCACCCTCCCTCTCACCCTCCCTCTCACCCTCCCTCTCTCTCTCTCCCTCCCTCTCCCTCTCTCCCCCTCTCTCTCTCTCTCCCTCTCCCTCTCTCTCCCTCTCCCCCTCTCTCTCTCTCTCCCCCTCTCTCTCTCTCCCCCCCCCCCCTCTCTCTCCCCCCCCTCTCTCTCTCTCTCTCCCCCTCTCTCTCTCTCTCCCCCTCTCCTCTCTCTCCCTCTCTCTCTAACTGCTTAAGTGTCAGTCTTATATGATATCCTTGTTTACTTATGTAAAAACTGGTAACTTTTTTTTATAAAATTGTTATACTTCTCATGAACTCAACTCCATAAAAATTACTTCCAAAAATTGAGAGAATTTAATAAATATGTTTAGAGTTCGTACGTACACTTCTTTAACATTGCATTTAACATTTCATAATCATTGCCAATAAATGAAGAAATTCCCTTGCGCAATTATATGTTTAGCAGTATTAATTTAGTATTTGAGAATGGAATAATTTCGTCATCTTTGGGAAAAAACGGAAGTCAATGTAATATAGAGGTTTTCAATTTGCCGTCTGTTTCTGCAAGCAATGAAGTGTCCAGGGACATACTTTCTGGCCTACAGTTGTTTTCCTTTTTTCTCTGTTTGCGGTATAAGTTGTTTGATCGGTGGTTAATAAACATACACCAGGACCTTTTATTGCTGAAAGGAGTAAGAACAACAAAAAAGTCTGAACTGATCAGTTGCTGAACGTGTTACAAAGTAGTGAGTTTGAGTTTGAAGATAATGAATTGGAGAAGAATAACTGGAATCTTGAATGCAGAAATGTGCCATAGTGATGGCAGTGTGGAAACAGAGCTTTCACATATGTTAAGTGGCCATGCAGAATCGGAAGATATGGGCGATGATAAAGGTGAGACCATAGATGATGATGAATCCATACGGGCAGATTTTAATAAATCAGGTGAGGCATGGCATGACGAACCACACAACATGCAATATCATCTATTTACAAAACAGGGATCTTCTCTTATTCATTCTACTAGTAATATTCCAATGGATTTAATTAGGCTACTACTTGTGTTGTGACTTGTGGAAGGTACACTCCAGTTAATAGTTGATGAAATGAATGACAGTCCTGTGAATATATTTCTGAGCAATAATACGGACTGGTCTAGGATTTGTAGCTGGAAATCTTTTAGTACAGATGAATTACTTGTCTTCTCAGATATTTCATTACATATGGATAATGTGAAATCCGTCTGATAGCAAGACTGTTGGAAGAAAGTCCACCATTTCAGAACATAAGAATAGGGATGAGCATGAACAGATATAGTTTTATGATCATTTTATGCCCATTACATTTTACTAAAAATCTGTAGCCAGGACGCCCAAAACCCAATGATTTACTATATAAAATATGACCTATATTAAGTTATTTTAACAACAGAGTATGCCAAGTGAAGTGAAGGAAGAGATCTATTTTTAGTTGGCCCAGTGATTCTTTGGAGGGGGATTGCCCTTCAGAGAATATAAATTAAACAAAAGGCATAAATGTGGCATAACAATGGACATGTGGAACAATCCAGGTGATTTTATAAATAAATGTGCTGTACACTGCATATGCTTAGCAGTAAGGAAGGAAATCTTTCACTGAAAAGATTGTTTTTTTATTTGCTGGAGGAGAAACCATATTAGCCATATTGATATGAACAGTTATTTTAATAACTTTGTGTTGGGTAAAATCTTATTGAATGTGAAAACACACTGCTGGCACATTAAGGTTAAATAGGAAGAACACTTCGCAAAGCAGAGCAAAGGAAACACAATTGATCGGAAAATGGAAGGAAAGACTAAATGTTATCTAAATTTCCACAATATTTCATAATAGAATGGAGAAAGTGACAGTCATGCCACCAATGTATGTCAAAACCGATTCTGTTGCATTATTTATGTACCCGAAGACCATCTGTGGCCTAAAAAACAAATTCTTCCAATTAATTGAAATGTTACTTTTCAGTTTGCTTTACCTTTTCAACAAATACTAGGGGAGGAAAGTGAAACTATACGATGACAAAGTAAATGTAGTAAAGTGGTTTTGTTTATGTAACCGAAGATCATATGTGGCCTAAAGGATATACTCTTTCCATTTTGTATTACCTGTTCAACAAATTCTAGCTAGTAAAGTGAAACAACGTGATTACGGAATAAAAATAATAAATGAACTACTTACTTTAATAGAAATACAAAATAATACGAAAGAGATGTCATAATAAAATACACATTGGGCAAATATGGGAACCAACTGAAGTAAAAAACAAACCACGAGGAAGAGGAGTAAAAAGGGCAGTGAACAGAGCAGGTGTACTGGCTCACCAACTGAATGTAAAGATGGTCGGAGTGCTGACGCATTACGTGCGAATCCAGTAATGCTGGCAAGGGACTGGATATGCACGGGGATTGTATCAACCTGTACCGCAATTGTCCCAGAGACCTCCTGCTAAAAGGATGGACTTGCAAAAGCTGAATGTAAAGACTGTCCAAACAGTTGTGGATTCTGTTTGAACTGTTGTGTAGTAACACAACTAGTTAGCATTCTGTTTATAATGGATATTGTTAATATTCCTGGAGAGGGCTACTTCTTTCAGCTGAATAATGTCTGTCATGCCATTTGTTCAATGTTTCAAAATTGTTTTGATGTTTTCATGGCCAAATTTTTTCTTCTTCACTGAAGATGCACACTAACTCATTGTTTGAAATGTTCCTTTGCATTGACAATAAATCAGAGGTGCTAACAAGTTTTATTTGAAGTAATGCATATGACACTTACAAGCTTATCATGAGATAAAAGTACACCTGACACTTAAATGTGTCAAATTGTCTGTCACCATCTCAAGTATAGGACATAAACTGCATTTTTTCCCCACCTCTCAGGTTAGCCGTTAGTGGCTTATACTTAAACCAGCAGTGAAAACATCATATGAGGTAGGAGCGCGAAAGTAAGTAAAGAGAAGAAACCTCACATTTCAGTGTCAGATGTTGTGGAGATTATTCTTGTAATGAAGACGACAGCATTTTGTTCATGCACATGATCTCAAAATTGATGCTTTCAAGACAGCTTTCCACCTACCCTTCCATTATTTTAAAACTGTATAATTCAATGTCTATGTGACAACCTTGCAACAATAAAATTTCACTTGTAAAAAGAGTTCCACATCTGAAATAGTATGCATTGTTTTTTTGTCACAATTAAATTGTAAATCTGTTCTCTGATAGCAATATGCTGATGTTACTGACTGCCCTATTAGCTACATAATTCATATTATGTTCCATCTCTTTCGCAATAACACTTAGATGACGCACACACTTCTCTCTTTGCAGTTACCGTCATGTTTGCTGGCACATCATTGAATTATATCTGATCAAACCAGAACCTTGCAGCAATCCCCACCCCCTCCCTCTGATTACATGACCCCAGTCAGATTGAAATGCTTGCTTTTTTGTTGTGACTGGAGGACAGCATTTTGCTTCCTACTTTCCGCATATGAAATAAACTGTTGTTGAGCTTTGTCATTAATCCCATAATTTTCCAACTGTTTCAAAAGTATTGCCTGGTCAACATCAAAAGCTTTCGTAAAATCAAATAAATCAACCACTGTCTTCAACCTATCATTTAGCCCTGATTGTGCCTCACACACAAAATAATAAATTTCATTTTCTTTGGATACTCCTTTCACGAGACTAAACCGTGAATCTGACAGCAATTAAAGTGTACTGAGATGTGCCTCTATTCTCTTCCATGCTGTTTTTTCAAAAACACTTTTAGGAAAGAAATTGGCCCGTCATTGTCTACATTCTCTCTTTCACTCTTTTTATGAAGTGGTTTTGCTAATGGGTATTTCATTCTGTCAGGAAACTTACCACATATGGAAGACATACCATGCAGGTGACTGAGAATGGAACTAGTATGTGCAGCACTAGTCTTCAAAACCACCTTGAAATTTCGTTACATCCATGGCAGTCTTCAGTGATTTAGTAGTTAAGTTAAAACAAGGCACTCCCATACCTGAGTACACACAGTATGCTAATCACATTGAGTTGGTATGTGTGAAAATGGTACATTAGAGAAACAAATAATAGTAGTAGACTGCAATCTTGCAATTGTAAAACAGTTCCTTCTTCTTCTTCTCTCTCTCTCTCTCTCTCTCTCTCTCTCTCTCTCTCTCTCTCTCTCTCTCTCTCTCTCACACACACACACACACATTCACATTCGTCATGTAGCATGCATGGGCACAATTCACACTCTCATACTTAATAGCTGTTTTATTTCATCAGTTTGCAGATTTGTTTGTTTGATTGCTGTTTCAATAGTGCAATGTTATTTGCAATTTATTTTGTCATGTAGTTATTGATGATGTTAAATAAAGGCTCCCCTATCCTTATAATTACCGTATAATATGCAGACACACTTATGTATTAAGGTGTGTTAACTCCCACTGAAAAGATTTGATGCATTCATTTATTACAGAAGTAGCTAATGCACAAGTCACGTGAACTGCTATGCAGTAGCGACACCTAGTGTGCCGTACTGTGGAACCTTGTCAGTAGTGGTTGGATTAAGGTCTAAATAGTTTCTTCATAGAATTAGCATGTCTGTTGCAGCTATGTGTATGTTACTGAAATTTTATAAGAAATTGATGAAGCTTCTTTGTCCAATAAAAATGTGACTGTACTATTTTTATTTATGCCACCTTGATATGATTAGCATACTGCGTATACTCAGGTATGTAATTCTTTTTGTTTTTGCTTAAATGGATTTATGGTGCTGTAATTTGTATGAAAAATGCCGCTGTACATTTTTAGGTCTGAAGATGGTCATTACCAGTCAAAATTAGTAACGTAATTTATAAATATTTTTCTGATCCATAGCTGGAATACAGACAATATAAGTATCTCCCTGTATCACTGGAAAATTTTTCAAAGAGGATGTTGCAACTCTTAATTAAAATTTTGACTCAACTTGCCAACTATTGATTGTGCACAATGCTGGTAGATGATTAACAGTTTCTTCCTACAGTAGAGGTGTAATATGATAAGCATCAACATTCTGTCCCAATACCTCTTTCCTAACTGACTGAATGTATTTAATTTTGTCCTAAGAGCTTAGTGTTCTCTTGGTGCATTATTTTAATCCAAATGATGACTGTCTTCAGCAGTGTGCATTATTGTTTGTAGTGAATTTCAGAAACTAGGCTCAGATTATCCGATTATTCTTTATGAGCCATGGACCTTGCTGTTGGCAGGGAGGCTTGCGTGCCTCAGCGATAGAGATGGCCGTACTGTAGTTGCAACCACAACAGAGGGGTATCTGCTGAGAGGCCAGACAAATGTGTGGTTCCTGAAGAGGGGCAGCAGCCTTTTCAGTAGTTGCAGGGCCAACAGTCTGGATGATTGACTGATCTGGCCTTGGAACACTAACCAAAACAGCTTTGCTGCCCTGGTACTGCGAATGGCTGAAAGCAAGGGGAAACTACAGCCATAATTTTTCCCGAGGGCATACATCTTTACTGTATGATTAAATGATGATGGCGTCCTCTTGGGTAAAATATTCCAGACATAAAATAGTCCCCCATTCAGATCTCCGGAAGGGGACTACTCAAGAGGATGTTATCAGGAGAAAGAAAACTAGTGTTCTATGGATCGGAGCGTGGAATGCCAGATCCCTTAATCGGGCAGGTAGGTTAGAAAATTTGAAAAAGGAAATGCATAGGTTAAAGTAAGATATAGTGGGAATTAGTGAAGTTCGGTGGCAGGAGGAACAAGACTTTTGGTCAGGTGAATACAGGGTTATAAATACAAAATCAAATAGGGGTAATGCAGGAGTAGGTTTAATAATGAATAAAAAAATAGGAGTGCGGGTAAGCTACTACAAACAGCTTAGTGAACGCATTATTGTAACCAAGATAGACACAAATCCCATGCCTGATACAGTAGTACAAGTTTATATGCCAACTAGCTCTGCAGATGATGAAGAAATTGATTAAATGTATGATCAGATAAAAGAAAATATTCAGGTAGTGAAGGGAGACGAAAATTTAATAGTCATGGGTTACTGGGAATTGAGAGTAGGAAAAGGGAGAGAAGGAAACATAGAAGGTTAATATGGATTGGGAGTAAGACATGAAAGAGGAAGCCATCTGGTAGAATTTTGCCCAGAGCATAACTTATTCATAACTAACACTTGGTTCAAGAATCATAAAAGAAGGTTGTATACATGGAAGAATCCTGGAGATACTAGAAGGTATCAGATAATTATATAATAGTAAGACAGAGATTTATGTACCAGGTTTTAAATTGTAAAATATTTTCAGGGGCAGATGTGGACTCTGACCACAATCTATTGGTTATTAACTGTAGATTAAAACTGAAGAAACTGCAAAAAGGTGGGAATTTAAGGAGATGGGACCTGGATAAACTGACTAAACCAGAGGTTGTATAGAGAGTCAGGAATAGCATAAGGGAACATTGACAGGAATGGGGGAAAGAAACACAGTAGAAGAAGATTGGTTAGCTCTGAGGGATGGAGTAGTGAAGGCAGCAGAGGATCAAGTAGGTAAAAAGGTGAGGGCTAGTAGAAATCCTTGTGTAACAGAAGAAATATTGAATTTAATTGATGAAAGGAGAAAATACAAAAATGCAGTAAATGAAGCAGGCAAAAAGGAATACAAACGTCTCAAAAATGAGATCGACAGGAAGTGCAAAAAGGCTAAGCAGGGATGGCTAGAGGCTTATCTCACGAGGGCTAAGATAGGTACTGCCTATAGGAAAATTAGAGAGACCTTTGGAGAGAAGAGAACCACTTGTATGAATATCAAGAGCTCAGATGGAAACTCAATTCTAAGCAAAGGAGGGAAAGCAGGAAGGTGGAAGGAGTATGTAGAGGGTCTATACAAGGGTGATGTACTTGAAGACAATATTAAGGAAATGGAAGAGGATGTAGATGCAGATGAAATGGGAGATACAATACTGTGTGAAGAGTTTGACAGAGCACTGAAAGACCTGAGTCGAAACAAGGCCCCGGGAGTAGACTGCATTCCATTAGAACTACTGATGGCCTTATGAGAGCCAGTCCTAACAAAACTCTACCATCTTGTGAGCAAGATGTATGAGACAGGCGAAATATCCTCAGATTTCAAGAAGTATATAAAAATTCCCATCCTAAAAAAAGCAGGTGATAACAGATATGAAAATTACCAAAGTATCAGTTTAATAAGTCGCAGCTGCAAAATACTAATGCGAATTGTTTACAGACGAATGGAAACTCTGGTAGAAGCCGACCTCGGGGAAGATCAGTTTGGATTCCGTAGAAATATTGGAACACGTGAGGCAATACTGACCTTACGACTTATCTTAGAAGAAAGATTAAGGAAAGGCAAACCTACATTTCTACCATTTGTAGACTTAGAGAAAGCTTTTGACATTGTTGGCTGGAATATCCTCTTTCAAATTCTGAAGGTGGCAGGGGTGAAATACAGGGTGCTAAAGGCTATATACAATTTGTAGAGAAGCCCGAAGGCAGTTATAAGAGTCGAGGGACATTAAAAGGAAGCAGTGGTTGGGAAGGGAGTGAGACAGGGTTGTAGCCTATCATTGTAGCCTTGTTATTCAATCTGTGTATTGAGCAAGCAGTAAGAGAAACAAAAGAAAAATTCGGAGTAGGTATTAAAATTTACGGAGAAGAAATAAAAACTTTTGAGGTTTGCCAATGACATTGTAATTGTATCAGAGACAGCAAAGGACTTTGAAGAGCTGTTGAACGGAATGGGCAGTATGAAGTTTTCACTCTGCAGCGGAGTGTGCGCTGATACGGAACTTCCTGGCAGATTATAACTGTGTGCCGTACCGAGACTCGAACTCATTCTGGAAACATCCCCCAGGCTGTGGTTAAGCCGTGTCTCCACAATATCCTATCTTTCAGGAATGCTAGTTCTGCAAGGTTCGCAGGAGAGATTCTGTAAAGTTTGGAAGGTAGGAGACAAGGTACTGGCAGAAGTAAAGCTGTGAAGATGGGGTGTGAGTCGTGCTTGGGTAGCTCAGTTGGTAGAGCACTTGCCCGCGAAAGGCAGAGGTCCTGAGTTCGAGTCTTGGTCTGGCACACAGCTTTAATTTGCCAGGAAGTTTTGGAATGGACAGTGTCTTGAAAGGAGGATGTAAGATGAACATCAACAAAAGCAAAACGAGGATAATTGAATGTAGTCGAATTAAGGCGGGTGATACTGAGGGAATTAGATTAGGAAATGAGACACTTAAAGTAGTAAAGGAGTTTTGCTATTTGGAGAGCAAAATAACTGATGATGGTCGAAGTAGAGAGGATATAGAATGTAGACTGGCAATGGAAAGGAAAGCTTTTGTGGAGGAGAGAAATTTGTTAACATTGATTATAGATTTAAGTTACTGAAAGTATTTGTATGGAGTGTAGCCATGTGTGGAAGTGAAACATGGACGATAAATAGTTGGACAATAAGAGAATAGAAGCTTTCAAAATTTGGTGCTATGGAAGAATGCTGAAAATTAGATGGGTAGATCACATAACTAATAAGGACATATTGAATAGAACTGGGGAGAAGAGAAGTTTGTGGCACAACTTGACAAGAAGGGACCGGTTGGTAGGACATGTTCTGAGCCATCAAGGGGTCACAAAATTAGCATTGGAAGGCAGCGTGGAGGGTAAAAGTCATAGAGGGAGACCAAGAGATGAATATACTAAGCAGATTCAGAAGGCTGTAGGACACAGTAAGTACTGGGAGATGATGAAGCTTGCACAGGATAGGGTAGCATGGAGAGCTACATCAAACCAGTCTCAGGGTTGAAGAAGACGACAACAACAACATTATTGTGATACAAATCATGCTTCTGCCTACTCCATCATATTCTGTTGCCATTAGTTATCCAGATCAGTTGCTTATTGGTACTGCTTACCTGCCTGCAACCCTTTTTTTAATAGGAAGGAGCTATTAAAGAAAATGATTAAGACTTGAGGAAATACATGATATTTGTCATTCAGTTTGTCTGTGTTGTAGATTAGTCACCAAGTTTAGCCTTGGAGATTGGCTTTAAATGTCTGCATTGCAAATGGCGTCATATATCTAAATATTTTGTTCACTACTTTGGGACATGACTGCAATGATTCTTATCAGTATCAATCAGCGCGTCATGATCTGACTGCATATAACTAATTTTTCTCACACTGTTACTCTCAGCTAGAGAACAATCTATGAAGATATTGTCTGTGATTATGCCAGGTTGTAGGATTTAGTAAACCCATTAACATTCAGTTCCTACAGAATGATTCAGAAAGATAATTTTGAGATCCCCACATAAAATGAACTTTAGGTATTTCTTAAGAACCGAGACTAGCAAAGAGTGAAGTCTGGAGAGAAAACTAGCTATTGACTTTTGTTATGATAGTTTCACAGTGAATGCTGATGTTTTATGTTTGTAACAAACTGTACTCTCTTAATTCAGCTTTGTCATTAGTTTTTATTATTTAAGAAACTAAAACTGTTAAGACAGCATCCTAACTGTTTCATAATTATTATCTGTTGACCTATTAATTACAATGAATTATTGGATATAATGGACTCATTTTAGACAGGACTCACATTCAGGAGGATGACTGTTCAAATCCCCATTTAGCCATCCAGATTTAGATTTTCTGTGACTGAGGTTTTCTGTGATATATTGCTTAACCCATTACATGCCAAATTAATGTTCTTTAATCTGCATTTATTTCTAGCTGCCATAAGGACTGGGAAAAGGAATGTAAGGTTGATGTAAAAGCTGTATTTTAGTTGATCATCAAATGGGGATTATGGCACGTGCCTTTTACTGTAACATTTTCTTTCTTTTTGTGTACCAGACCAGAAAGCATTTAATATGGAATCCCACATTGCACACAGAACACTACTTCCTTGCATTTTTCTTGCAAATTCCGCATTTTCTTTCTTTCCCTAATGCCATGCTTTGTCACACGTCCAGTTCGAGAAGTTCAGGGTTCAGCTGAACACGTGAAGGGGATGTCTTGAGGAATGATGGGACATTCTGCCCTTTTTCAATCAGAAGCAGTGGATAATTGAGTAGGGTATGCCCTTGCCACCACCCTTTTGAATTGAGCCAGAGGAATATTTTCATTTGCGGGGAAGTAGATGATGGTAACAGTGCATGATCCACTGTCTGAATCCAGAACTTACTGGTTTTCCATGAATGAATTGTTTTAGGAATTCTTTTAGATAACAGTGTTTGCGGTATAGAACCATTTGCTCATTAGTGCTCAGGCCATCAGAAAAAACTTGAAATTTAAGTAATTTGTTATTCAGCAAGTCCATTACGGGACGAATTTTGACAAGTTTATCCCCTTTGTCAGCTGTAATTCTGTTAAGATGTGTTATTGAAGTGAAGGTGATGGTACTACTTCGTCTCCTCCTCCTCCCTCTCTCTCTCTCTCTCTCTCTCTCTCTCTCTCTCTCTCTCTCTCTCTCTCTCTCTCTCTTTCCACTGGCAATCAAGTTCAGTACTTGTTTAGCAAAATTTCTTCAACACAGTCAAATGCTAAAGGCTTTTGTTGTAGTGCTGCTGCCAAATGACATTTGTGCTGTTCAGTTTCTGTTAGATCAGGGTAAGTTGTACCATAAGTTGCATCTTCTGTTGTGCAATTTCGTGATATTTGCTTTCATTTCTTTCCTGCGATGGCCTGCATTTTCCTGGTCTTCCCTTTCTTTGTTAGTACAAACTTTCAAGGTACCTGAACATTTCACAACATATTTGACACTCGGTACATAGTATTCCTCATATCTGTGATGCCCAGCATTTTTATTAGTTAGCAAGGTGGCTGTAGCAATGTTGTTATTCTGTTCAGTGCTGGGATGGAAGCAAAGTTCTTCCATCTCTCATGTTATCTAAGAGTACCAGATAATATAAAAATCACAACACTGCCAAATGCCAGTAAGTACAATTTGCATTTGCTGACACAGTTTGTTAAACAAAAATTTGAACTTGCACTATTTCAGAGCAATATACATCTGTATCATCAGGCCCTTGATTGCAATGACTTTCCAGTTTCTGCACCCACAACAAGACAAAATCAAGAGTATGATATTCCTAGCCTTCACGAGCTTTTGTAGTGTGTCTGAATGATTCCAGAAATAAGATATCTTGCAGTATCATTGTCATAACGAAGAAGTTTTATTGTGTTACACTCCTCCACAAGTATTTTTTCCACTAGACTATCACACATAACAACAGTCTATTGCATTGTGAAAAGATTGGTCCATCACTCTCCATTTTTTTGCTTCAAGCTTGTTAATGAACACACATTATCAGTTCATCCATGAAACAGGTGATACCTTTGGCAGTATAAATCATTTAATAAACCATTGTATCATTGTACATTTAGTTCTTATCAAAAAGATGTTTAAGGCAATTTTCAAAAACATTCTAACTGTCATTATGCTGAGGACACATTCTTTGGAGCCTTCATGCTTTCTTTTGCACTCATGTTACCCTTCTGTGATCCTCCCATATGCAGTTGAGCTGCATGTGATTGATTACACTATAAAGATGGAATCAGTGCCTAAAATAATTTCTCAGCACAAACCTTATCTCTTGTAAGTAAGAGTATAGGTCTTGTGTGTGTGTGTGTGTGTGTGTGTGTGTGTGTGTGTGTGTGTGTGTGTGTGTGTGAGTGAAAATGTTTGTGGCAGGTTAACTTCTGAAAGCTTTTATTTCCTGTGTAACCTATTTTGACTAAGGAAAATTCAGGCATTGTGTGCTATTTTTATTGATCTTCAGATTACAGTCATGGTTGACTGAAAGATGTAAGAAGTAAGGGAAATCATAGCTTATCCGACATAAGTGGTATGAGTATCAGCTAGTGACAATGAAAATGTTCTAAAATTCATCTTCAAGCACTAGAGCTGTGTCAATTCGTGGTATTTGCTACAGGGGATAATGAAGAAAGATCTTTGTGATAAAGAGGTATATCATTTTATGGTCAAAACCGGCTCTAAGGAATTTGATTGACTGTGCCAATTACTTAATTGTAAAGCATTTAGTGAACATTCTATGAGGTTCATTGTCTCACACCCAGTTTGAGGATTTAAAATTCCTTAGGTGAAGTGCTTTAGCACTCTTTGTGCACTCACTTCTGTTAAATTGCGTTCCGTATGTTACCCTTGCGCACTCTGCTCAGTGGGGATTTAATGAATTCTATTGGTGTGACTTAATGAAGGGGGTAAGGTGTTGGGCTCACAATCAAGTGAATTGGACTTAGTCCTTCTCCAGCTATTCAAAGTGTTGTATTCTGTTTCTGTAAATTGTTTCAGTCAAATATCAGACTGAATCCTTTGAAAAGCATATGACTAGTTTTGTTCCCCATAGTAACTACTCCAAACTATTCTGGGTAGCCATTTCTGCCAAATGTTAAAGTAATCTTGCCAAAACAATTACCTGGTAGATCTGTAGTCAGATTTGATCAGGAAAGTACCCTTCCAGTATGTTAACTGAAATTTTTGCTTTGTGGTAATGTTAAAGAGCAAACTAGTTATGTGGAACATTATACTGCAAATGTTTCAAGGAAACGGAAGATACGTAATTTAACAGAACAAAGTAAGGCTACTGAATGTGAACCTAAACAATAGTATTAATGGAACAATGAAAATAATCAGTTTTTGATACTATAATGTAATTGCATAGATAAAAGATACACTCACCAAGTGGTGGTAGAAGAACACACAATTGAAGGGGGAGGGAAGACGGGTGAAGGAAAAGGACTGGAGAGAATGAAGAAAAGGGGTAGCGTTTTGAAAAGTCACGCAGAATCCCAAGTCAAGGGAGACTTACTGGATGGGATGAAAAGGCAAGTCTGATTGTGGGGACTGCACTGTATTAGATTTGAAAACCTGAGAGCTTAAAGGTGGAAGACAGTAATATGCAAGATACAGATTACTGCTAAAACATTGTGCATGGGTTAATAAGAATGAATAGCTAAGTGCTTTGATTGTAATGTAGGTGGCAGGGGATGGAGAAAAGTTGACAAGTCAGAAAATGAAATATGTAGAAAACTAAAATTGAATGAAGAAATGAGTTGTTACTGTGAAGAAATGCTGAGATGAAAGGAAGTAATAATAATAAAGACGAGGTTGGTGGCAAGAACCATGGACATGTTGTAATGCTAGTTCCCAACTATGTAGTTCTGAGAAACTGGTGTCTTTGGGAAGAATCCAGATGGCATGTGTGGTGAAACAAGCATTGTGGTAATGTCTGTCATGTTGTAGAGCATGCCCTGCAACAGGATATTGTGTATTTTTGGTATACACATTCTGCCTATGCCTATTCATCCTAACAGACAACTTTGTGATCCTGGCATAAAAGACTGAACAGCATTTCCATAACATCTCTTAAATGACATGTGTCTTTTCACAGATGGACTCCCTTTAATAGTATATGTTTTGCCAGTTAGAGGGCTGGTATAGATGGTGGTAGGAGGGTGCGTAGGGCAGGTCTTGCAGTGGGGATGGTCACAGGGGTAGAAACCATAGGATAGGAAGATGGGTGCAAATGGAGCATAGGGTCTGACAGGGATATTGTGGAGATTTGAAGGGCGATGAAAAGCTATTTCAGGTGTGATGGAAAAAAACACAGACAGAATTGATCTCATTTCAGGGCGTGATTTTAGGAAGTGATAGCTTTGTCGAAGTAGCTGATTAATACATTCAAGATGAGCATAATACTGGGTGACAAGTGGTGTGGTCCAAAGTTGTTTTTTGGAGTGTGGGATGTGATGGCCCACGAAACCTGTGTTTGAATTAGGCTGGTGGGGTTATTGCACACAGTGAAGGCCGAAACGATAATGGTGGTGTACAGCTATGAGGAGTCTGCACCTGAACAAATATGTTTGCCTCAAATGCTAGGGCTGTATGGGAGGGAATGTTTGATGTGGGAAGAATGGAAGCTATTGAGATGTTAGCACTATTGTTTGTTAGCAGGTTTAATGTGGACGGAAATGTGTTGCTGGCCTTCGGTGAGGATGAGATCAACATCAGGGAAAGTGGCATAGGATTTGGAATCGGGCCCTGTGAAATTTAATTGGGATAATGTATTTAAAGATTCCAGTAATTTAAACAGGTAAGTCTCACCGTGAGTCCATATGGAAAGATGTCATCAATGCATCTAAACCATACCAGGCATCGATGGCTTATAGATACCAGGAAAGCTCTCTCCAAGTGACACTTGAAAAGATTGGCATAGGAAGGAGCCATCCTGATTACCATGGCCATGCCCCTGATCTGTTTGTATGCCTGTCCCTCGAAGGTGAAGTAGGTGTTGGTAAGTCTGAAGTTGCTCAAGGTGAGTGGGAAGGTTGTCTTAGGGTTAGTCAGGTGGGTGCTCACTGGGGAAATGTTCAGCAGCATAAAGACCATTTATGTGACAGATGTTGGTAGAATGAGGTGGCTTTAATGCTGACAAGCAAGGTGTGCATTGGATGTGGGATGGGCACAGATTTCCGACAATCTAGGAAATGGTTGGGGTCTTTAATATAGAAGGGAAATCTTCATCTGCCTCTACAACCCATAGTACAAAGACCTCCTTCCTATTTTGTAGACACCGTCCATTTTCTAGATCATCTGAAATCTGTGTCCATCACACACTCGCCATACACCTTGTCTGTCACGATTGATGCCTCCTCCCCAATACCAACAACCCCCATGTACATGGTCTGTCTGTTGCTAAACATTTCCTCAGTCACCGTCTACCTGATTCCAAACCTATGATATCCTTCCGCCTCACCTTAACTGACTTTATATTTACCAACTACATACTTCGACAAGGACATTACTTCCTAAAATCATGCACTGAAATTAGGTCCATTCTGTCTCAGATTATTCTCACTACACCTAGAATAGCTTTTCGTCATCCTCCCAATCTCCGCAACATCCTTGTTGGACCCTTTGCTCATTCTGCACCCACCTCCCTAACCTATGAGTCCTACCCCTGTGATCTCCACTGCAAGACTTGCCCTATGCACCATCCTACCACTATCTATATCATCCCTGTTACTGACAAAATATATACTACTAAAGGAAGAGCCACGTGTGAAATGACACATCATACACCAGCTATTACGTAAACACTACTCGACCTTTTACATCGGCATGACTACCAACAAGTTATCAGTTAGGGTGAATAGGCATAGGCAGAAGTTGTATACCAGCAATGCACAGTGTCCTGTTGCAGAGCATGCTCTACAACATGACAGTTGTGACCTCATTGCCCATTTCACCACACTTACCATGTGGATTCTTCCCCCAGACACCAGTTTCTCAGAACTCTGCAGTTGAAAACTGGCACTACAATGTGTCCTTGGTTCTTACCATCCACCTGCCCTTGATTTTTGTTAATGTATTCTACATCCTTCATTTTATGACCTGTCTGTCTGTCTGTCTGTCTGTCACATCCCCCTACCGTGTCATCACGTACAATGCACTTAGCTTTTCACTCTTATTAACTAATGGACAATGTTTTAGCAGTAATCTCTGTCTTGCATAGTATCTCGTCTTCCACTTTTAAGCTCACTGGTTTACAAATCTCATTCAGTGCAGTCTTCAGTCAGTCTTTCCTTCTCGTCCTGTGTTGTATGTCTCCCCTGTCCTGGAGTTCTAGGTGGCTTACCTGAACTGTACTCTCTCCACTCAGCAGGTAGGGTCATCGGACTGCTATCCACTTCAATACAGCCACTGGATCGTTAGCTGTGGTATCAGAACCTATTACTTACAACACCTGCCAACACTGGGATGCTCACCACTTAATTACTACTCTGCCACGAACATCTCTTCACTGACATGTATTTAAAGACATACCATCTCTCATTCATGGATTGAGATGTATGAGTACATATCCTCCAACCAAACATGGTCAAAGTTCCTTTCTCTAGGGTAACTTGACCAGAAACTTCCATAAAGTGCAATAACATAGCTTCGTTACCATTATTTTGAGTACTCCAGTGTCTTTTCCCTTCTGTTTTCTTTTCTTTTTTCTCTCTCTACATCCCCCACCAGACTCCTATACACTCCAGACAGTTCTCCTGCCTGGCTTTTCTTCTTACACTACTTTAGTCCAAAGTGCTTTTCCTTCTACAAGTTAGTTCGTCACGCTTGTCTTTGGGTTACTCCGACACCTGGCCCGTTTATTCCTCCCCTCAAATAAGTGTGAAGACTAACTTCTAAAAAGCTATTTTTATTCTTCTAATGTTTTCTACATCTGCTTGCAATCATGTACATGATTGCACATGTAAGTCACTCCTCCCCTACTGGTGGGTAATTGGCCAAAAAGATCTGCTGCTGAGTGGCTGTGCAATAATGTGTGTATTATAGGGTGCAACTTTTACAATATTTATTGCCTTTCACCCTTTGACATGCTTCTCAAGATCTGTTGATCATACATTTCAACCTAAGTTTTATAAACTGTAAAATTTATTCATGTGTTTTATACTTTTATGTACTCCAAAATGGACATACATTCTGTGATAAAATTAATTAAATTGACCTGTATTGTTTGTGTATATTACAATCTCTATTTTAGTCGCACTTTCTTGATTCTCTTGGATAGCCCAGTCTGAGACGTTGTAGTCTATTGTTTGTGACCAGTATTTATATCTAAATTTATCTTCAAAATACTTTCACGAAGTAAATTGTTCAGAGGATATTCCACCACTTGACAGCATTCCCTGTTAGATAATTTAATGCAAAATCTATTTTACAGGATCCTTCCATTTTTGAGGCAAAGAACTTGGGAAAACTCATAAGAAGTGTGTTGGGTGTACATCTCCATCAGATTTAAACTTCAGGAAATGCTTGTATAGGTTAATGCTATTGCCTAATTGTAGTTTCTCTAATAAAGTATTTGTATCTGAATATTTCCCTGTGCACTGACATTCTGTGATTTCTTGTCTCATTTTAGCTAACTTATCCCAAAATTGTTTACTCATTATTTGGATGAGTTATTTCATCCCCGGAAAGCTGTGCACTGTCTGAAGTTCATGCCCTCTCTTGAAAGTTTTCATCTATTAAGGCCTGTACTTTTTCCTCCAAACCTGTAAAGATACCACATAAAGAAATAGAATCTCCATTCTTGAACCTTTGCTCTAAAAGTTCAAAACAATTTTGCACATGTGAGATCTGATCCTTTGCAAGTTTACATTCTTTTACTGCAAATTCTCGCAAACTATAAACATCAGTATGAATTTCCCTAATACGATCTTGAATTTCATTACATACAAGGCCACATTGTTGAAGCATTTCAGTATGAATTTAGTTTTTGAAAACATTTAATTTATGAATTAATTTATTCACTAAATACTCCTCAAGTTTCTCATCAAATTGAGCAAATTTCTCAATGTTGCTGGTAATATCTCCTCCTGGGATAACTGTATTTTATTATTAATGTCTTTAAATTGATTTTGTACCTGCTTAGATTCATCAGATTTTTCCAAAATTGATTCTGAATTCTTTTCTCCTGACATGGTAATCTGTCTTGTGATGACAGGCATAAACAAATAAATTATTTCTTGTCTCATCACACTTATCGTCCATATTGATATTTTTAATTTTAAAATTAAATTTTTTCCACACTTGTCTATTGTACTCGTCAAAACACATACCACTATTTAAATTGGTTGCAAGCACAGCTCATCACTAACTTTATATTGTGTGCTGTCGACAAACTGCATATCGACTGCTAGATGCTCACAGATGCATGCTGCTGATGAACTCTGTGTAGGCGGAAATGTGCCGAAAACTGTGCGTGTGCTGCAATCTTTTAATGACTGCTTGTGGACTGTGTGCTGTCCTTGTGTGAATACTGATTTGTTTCTCTGCAACATATTCTTCTTCTTTTTTCACTCAATTTTATTATTTGTTTCAGATTCAGTTTGACTTCAGTAACACATAGAATATCTTGTTGTCTTCCCCCCCCCCCCCCCCCCCCAATCCCCTCCCCCGTTGCAATGCATTTTCTCCCTTGCGCTTTCTTATAAAATTTTCTTAGCTGCTAATATAGCCACATAGTGTTGGTTGGCTTTGGCTGTGTGGTGGTTTTCTATACTTCACATCCTTACAGGTTGTGGTTAATGGTCCTGAAAATTAACTTCTCAGTCCCTCCACCACTTAAGAAGTGAGAGTCGTTTACCTTCTTATATTATCTTCAGACTTTCAACTACAATACGTTTATTATCTGTAACATTTTGTGTTCTTAGATTTCATGGAGCTCTTTCCTCCACACCGCCTGCTCAATGGAACTCCTATCTCCACTTAGTAAGTAGGGTTGTCTGAATGCTATCCGCTTCCATATAGTCAGTGGATGTTTGTGTGGTATCAGCACCTATGATTTAAAACACCTCCAAACGGGGGTGCTCACCACTTATTTAAGGACATGATACATCTTACTCATTGAAAAGATGCACAGGGTTGGAACTAACCAGGCCATTGTCAGAGAGGATGATTTTGGTGTGGCACAACCTACTGTGGAGAGTGGGGGTTGCATAGCCTGTTGTGAAGGCTAGGATACAGCATTGGTTGCTGTCAGTTGTAGAGCAGCCACTCCAGGGTCACTGCCAAAGAGGCAGGAGGCGATGGTAGTTCGGACACTCAGCTTGCTGCTGCGTATGGAGAAAGCTGTGGCTTGGACATCAGATGCAGTGCAGATTTTTGGTCATCCTGCATGTCGTTTGGGTCCAGATCCATAGCAGTAATGGATGAATGGTAGGAGGACAGGGAATGCCAGGCAGCCACCACTTGGGATGTCGTCCTGGAATTGAACCCCCATGCCTACTGTTGTGGTCCTAGGGGTGGGTGAGAAGGACCACGTCTGCTGGTGTGACCCTTCCAGATGTGAAGCTCGCCCTAGATGGTGCAAACAGAGCTCACTCCTGTCCCAACGGAGGGTGCTTTGAGATGTGGCAGCATGACCATCTGGGAGCCTTGCTAGGTGGTGATGGATCCATGTTTCCAGTCAGGTGTATGTCCAAACATGTGTACCATATGAGGACACCTGCCTTAAAGGGTTCAGCCACTGCTTTTTCTTGCACTGATGGAGGTTGCGATGGATCTCAAAAGGAACAGTGTGAGTGTGCATGCAAGAGTTCCACCAGGCTTGCTCAGGCATTAGTGTTGCCCAGTAAAAGGGTAAAAGGAAAAGCAAAGCAAAATCAATAGGAGTGAATGTAAATGGTTTTTCCATCTACATTTTAAATGTTCATACAAAAATTTCAGCCCTGGAATTAGAGCTTGGCAGTGTTGAACCATGGGTGCAATATCATCGTCGACCTGTGACCAGTACGCATACTGTCACAAAATATTCTTCAGTATAGAAATGTCCTAGTAGGACTGATGGAAGAGTGGCAGTATTCAGGTGTGCAGAAGCCCCAGAATCACCCTCAACATTGACGGCCACGTTGATTCAATATAACACTTTTGAAAAGATGAAGGATATGGCCTCATGAAAAGTTTCATGGAGGCTGTCAAAGAAAAGGCTTATAGGCAGCTGGTTTGTACCACCTGGCAAACCTGTATCAAGAGTGAGTCCCTGCTGCTCTGACATATCTGGAAGTGATGGGAAACTCTTACACTGGCTGTGCCAGTTGTGAATCAGTTGTGAAAGCATTGTCTCTCTTGTTTACCATATTTCTCATTGCATCTCATGGGGAATTGTGACAGCACTTTTGCATTCACTTGCTAGGATGATGTATGATAATCGATGGACTTCTGGTAATATGACGAGAAAAGAGCCCCATATTGTAATCACTGAAATGTCCATTCAGGCAGCTTTGACTTGGGTCCAATTGTGGACGTCAGTAATTTATGATCTGTGACCAGACGAAATTGGTTGTCATACAGAAAAATGCAGAACTCTTGGACACCAAAGATAATAGCCAATGCCTCCTCCTTTATTGGGGAGTAATTTTTTTTGTACTGTGCTTAATATCTTAGAGGCAAGTCTGATACGCCGTTCTGAAATTTTATGCTGCGCGACTAGCCACTTGGTTTGAGGTCTGAGGTGCCTTGCCATGGTTTGTATGGCTTACGTCATTGGAGGTTTGAGTTCTCCCTCGGGCAGGCATGCGCGCGTGTGCGCATGTGTTTTCCTTAGTGTAAGTTAGTTTAAGTTAAGTAGTGTGTAAACCTAGGGACCAATGACCTCAACAGTTTGGGCCTTTAGGAACTTACAACAAAAACTTCTGAATGTTTATGTATGTAATATAACTACTCCAATGGCTTATGGCGATGTATCCATGGCCAACAAAAGAAGTAAATGAGGTCGATACAAGATCAGGCAAGATATGGGTTGGAGACATGGTCTGTCTGTGAACCACTGGAAAGGGTTCCCTTTTCTCTGCAGTCTGTTTAACAAGTTTGGTATCATTAGTATTTGATTGATAATTCAAGCATTGTATGTAAACTTTCTCATAAATACCTGCAGGTCCTTTGCACTTTTTGGCATAGGAATCTGGGAAATGGGTGCCACATTCTCTGATTTGGGTTTAAGACAGTCTTGGCTAGAGAAATACCCAAATATATGTAGTGGAAGAGTGAAAGAGAGAGCATTTCGACTCAAATGTAAAAGGGCATAAAGAAGTATTTAATACCAGAATGGCTTTGGAAGCTGTGTCCAAATGAATTTGAAAATAAGCTTGGAGAATATCAGTCTTGGAGAAATAATAACACCCTACTGATTTTGAAAATAATTCACCAGGACATAGTTGAGGGAGTGAGTCCACAATTGACTAAGTGTTCACCGTTTTTTCGAATTCACTCAAAGGAAGAATCTGACTGCTCTAATGCTTCAGTGCACACTTCACTGTCTGGTGTTAATGTAGCCACCATAGCGTGTATTAATGACTCTGCATATAACAGTATGCGACAATATGTAAAGCCGCATTTTCTAACAGGCCACATAGATCTGCAACCCGTGACACAGAACTGGCTGATGTTGACTTACAGTGCTGAAGGAAATTAAAGGAGTGGCCCCCCCACATACATTTTTGTTGCAAAATATTCACTTAAATTGAGTGAATAGTAGCATTGATGAGTCAGATAAAAGAGGAAATTTTTTGTGCAGGATAACAAAGCTGTGGGTTTGTAGCTAATACAAAGGGTCACCGTCACTTGGTTCACTTGTATGTACTTGTTATGTACCTGGAAATGGAGTACTAAATGCTGTTGATTCACTTCCTTGTCCTAGTGAGCTTCATTGAATGACTGGAAAACCAAGAATGCCAGAAACAATTCTGGATACATTTGCTTCTTTGTGAACTTGTGCTGCTGCTAGAGTTGTCGTCCCCAGAGTCGAAAAACTACTTGTTTGTTGTGGTTAAAACACTCAGAAATATTGCCCGAGATGTTATACTGTGGCTAGGGGTGAATTGCAGCTCCAAAACATTCTCATTGCTACTGTTATAAATCTTCTTCAACAACAGATTTTATTAACCCTTTCCATTAAAACAGTGAATGGCACTCAGCATTGCAAATTTTATTCTCCACTCCAGTGTTGAGCCTCAAATTTTTCATAGGGGTCTTATGCTACATTCTCAAATCTGACTGTACTAGACATCAACGCTGCATAGTACTACCATCTAGGGAAGTCTGTGTTAACTCTGTGTCAACTGTAGCAGTTGTATTGAGAGAAATGTTGTAATTATTATGTTCAAGTTAGTAGGAACACAATGATCAGTTCTTCATGCACAGTCCTTTCTGCGGAAGAGATTGTAGAACTTTTAAGAGGAATGTCTAAGTGAAAAAGAGAGTGGCAATGATTTTGGTGATTACAGTGGTTCATTTGTGAACATGGAATTTTCACTCTGCAGCAGCGTGTGTGCCGATATAAACTTCCTGACACATTAAAACTGTATGCCGAACCGAGACTTGAACTTGGGACTTGCGTCTTTCGGGGGCAAGTGCCCTACTGACTGAGCTACCCAAGCATGACTCATGCCCCGTCCCCAGAGCATCAATCTTGCCAGTATTTGAGTGAAATGATGTTGGAAACAGTCTACCCTGCAGAGTTTCAAAAAAATCACACAGTGTATTGTTGTGCTTATGCAAAGGTATTTGAATGTAAGTACACTATTTGTGTTAATGTTTACCCTAATTGTTGGTCAGTGGCCTCATTGTTTCTACAAAGAGATTTACACAGTTCTCAGTGGTGTACTCTCTGCCCGGGCAGTGGCGATTTAAATAGGTGCACAAGGAGATGCCAAGTGTCTGCATTATGGAGTGCACAAATTATATACAAATAAATCACAGAAATAATGGTTCCCACCACTCTTGGAAAAGTACAAAATGAAAAACTTTGGATTTGGATATCTCTTCACCAATGCAGTACTCTGGAAGTCTGCTGAGTAATTCTCACTTTAGGGAAGGAGAACACTGTTCATGGGTTAAACAGGGAAGCACTTTAATGTGAATCAAACTCTTTGTGCACTCATATGTTGTAATTTCATTCACCAAAAACAAAGATAGTACCACATTAGGCAGACAGGCAAATCCATGAGCTAGTCGCATGTCAAGGGTATGTAACAAACCGAAGACCAAATCACAGTCCAGAAGAAAACCACTTAGCGCAAGGTCTTCATCAATAGATACTTGGAGAGCATGCTGTAAACATCACAGCTGGTTGACAAGTGAAACTGTGGTAGTCCACAGCAGTCCTTAAATTTGTTACATTTATTTTGCCATGAGACCTGACACCAGTAGACACATTCTCCCATGTCACACCTAACAACCTCAGTTAATGCACACATAATTACATTTTTTGATCCATTAGTTTATCTGATGGGATTACACGAAAAGTTTTTCAGCATTTCTGTAGTGCTATCCAGTAGGCCAAAGAACTGCATGAGCGTTTGCACTTCTTATCTGGCATGTGACCCAAACACTTGAGCATGGGTTGCACAGATGTTTTATAAGCAATCTCCTTTGTAGACAGATCGCATTTTACATTTTTCCGCTGAACCAAAATCTGCCATCTGATTTACCAGCAATTGAGCTTATGTGATAATTCCATTTTATTTCCCTACAAATTAATGTGCTCAATTATTTATATTATGTGATTGATTCTAGTTGACTTGCTGATCTTTTAGCCATAGAATATTATGATTTCAAATTTTGTGAAGTTCACAATTTTACATTTTTGAACAATTGAAGCAAATTGCCCGTCCTACAACATTTGGATATTTGTGCAGATTTTTTTCAGACACTACTTCATTGTAGATAATGTCGTTGTTTGCAAAAAGTTTGAGGTTGCTGTCAGTATTCTCTGTCAGAACATTAATATGGACAGAAAGGGTTTCAACACACTTCTGTGGCACAAGCCTGAAGTTACTTCTACTTCTGTATATGAATCTCCACCCAACATAACATATGAATTATCCCTACCAAGAAATCAATCCAGTCACAAATTTCATTTCCTGATTGTACTTGCATTAAGTATTGGTATGGTTTTCAGTCACACTTTCTGAAAATAGATAATACTGCATCTACTTGACTGCCTTAATCCATGGAATGCAATGTGAGAAAAGTGAGAGTTGGGTTTCAAATGACAGGTGCTTACAGAATCAATGTTTTGTGTTGAGCAGATCATTATCTTTGACAAACATCATTATTTTGAGCTTAGAATTTGTTGTGTGCTCCTGCAAGAGATGGATGCCAAAAATATTGCCTGGTAGTTTTGTATACAGATTTTAACTGCGCTTTCTTCCACCTTCTGGGCACAATTGTTTGTTTGTAGCATCTGTATCTCCTGTATATTACAGTTAAAGGAGAAGCAACTCTGTGTGGAATTTGATATGGATTCCATCAGAATCTGGACCTTTGTTCATTTTGGACATGATTACAACACCCTCTAATTACTTTTGTCTTACTTTTTTTGAAGTTCAGCCAAGTTCATTAAAAAAAAAAAACCCATTCAGGCAGTAAGAGAACTGCTCGTGGAAGGGGGTTCCAGGTTCGAATCCTGGCTTGGCCCACACTTTTGATACTCCATGAGATTGTAACATCCGTCAACATAAATATTGTGCGTGAACATTGAAAGCTATGCAGGTACATGATGCGAATAAGTTGATACAAAATCTGGATTTGGAGACTTGGTCTGTAATATGCCTAATATCATAAACAGTAAGGCCAAAATGTTGTTGTAAATGTTCAGTAACTCTCCCCTGCAGGGTATTAAATTAATTTTTTTTTGCTAAATGCTAGTTTATTAGCTCGGCTATAAAAGCCATGTATAAAAACCACTTGTATTTGAGTGTATACAGTGGCCCACATAATCTGAAAGCTAGATTTAAATAAATAAATAAGTAAATAAAGCTGTATTTTTGTGTGGATCAGTTTCATTATTTTGGCTGTAATAATCCAGAGTCACCACAAATCATTAAACATTCTTCCCTATTTTGCTTTCATTAATGTGCTGTTTTGGCTGTGAAATCATTTTGAAATGAATGTCTAGTACAACCAGTCAAAATAGAATATCTAGGTTAGAGTGCAAGCACTCATCTAAGCACAGTGTGGTAAAACTCGGGCCATATCAGTGCTTCACAATTTGAGACATGACACAAAGTATATATCGAACAACAGTGACATAACATACCACCTAAGTCAACATCTTATATATTTATCATTATCCAATTTGATAAATGCTTTGGCTTTAATGCAAGTATGTCCATTTGAAAATGGTTTCATAGTCAAAACTGCACAATAAATACAGAACAGTAAATGTGGGCTTCAGTCCCTCCCATGGCAGCATCTGTGACGAAATGATGTCATTCAATCTGTCATTGGTGTAATGTCCTGGAATGCTGGAGAGGTGCTGTGTTCCAGCATTTATAATGTTGTTTGAACTATGTTATGTGTGATAACTTCAATTTGTTGGCTTTTCTGTGTATAGTTTTTACAGTATTTGCAGCAGTATCAATTTTATATTGATGTAAAGGAAAGTAAATTCCTTGCTTACAATCAACAGAAAATTACATACTCGCATTGAGAACTGTTTAAAAGTTTTGTAAAACAGTGATAGTTGTTTGCATATGTAGTGAAGAAGTGACCTGTGTGGTCTGGCAAGATTATATCATGTTTGTGCAGTTGTTGATGTGCATCTCCATCTGTATTCTACATCAACATGATGTGCTTCTCAGCAGCTAGTTCTTATTGTACCACTGTGTAGGTTTCTTTTTGTCCCGTTCGTATATGGTGTGTGGAAGAATTACTGTTTAAATAACTTTGTGCGCAGTCTTGTCTTTGCAGTCCAAAGAGGAATATTATATTCCTACACATTTAATACTGGTTCTTCAAGAGTTGGGTTTCATATTTTTGTCTTCAGGTGTCTCCCAGTTGAGGTTTTTCTGCATTTCTGTGATGCTCTGTCACAGGTAAGACAAACTTGTGACCAGTCGTGCTGCCCTTCTTTTGTATATGATTATCCTCTTGTAGTTTCAAAAACTTCCACAGTATTCTTGGATGAATCACACAAGTGTTTTGTAGGCAATTTACTTTGCAAACTTACTGCACTTTCCCAGTATCCTAGTAATGGATTAAAGATTGCCACTTGTTTTACATAAGACTGAGACTATGTGATTGTATTTCCTATCCCCAATAATTGTGGCAAGCTAGATTCCAGTCTCGTACCCACTTTGAAACATTATCAAGATCTGACTGGATGTTCGTGCAGATTTTTACATTTCTGAACATTTAAAACAAGTTACCTGTCTTGTACCCACTTTGAAACGTTATCACTATCTGATTGGATGTTTGCGCAGATTTTTTCAGATAGTACTTTATTAAAAATTATTATATCTGAAAAAGAAAAAAGTGTGTACTGTTAATACCATCTGCCAGGTTATATATAAATAATATGAGCAGGATGAGACCCAAAATGCTTCCCTGGGGCATACTCAAAGTCAGTTCTACATCTCGGTGAATCTACATGCAGTGTAACAGCCCCGAGCTCTCTTCTTGATGAAACTGCCAAAAAATTTCTAACATGTTACTCTTGCAACTGAAGAAAGCTGTGGAACTCTTATGAGATATAAGATAACTTACTAGTCATTCGTATTTATCCTGTTTGCGTTTATCTAAGTCTCACAAGATAATATTCTAATGAAACTCCTTACTTAGGAATGTTAGGAATGAAGTATTCACTACACAAAAGATAGTAATTAGAATGATGGGTTCACAGTTTACATCTTGCAGGCTCTCATTTAAGCAGCTGGGATTGTTAATCTCAGCCTGACATTACATGAATTCCTGCTGGATTATGTCCTCAACAGCCCATTCCAGTTTGGGAGTAATAATGGTATCCACAAACAAAGTCCTAAAAGTGTCTGTACTTACCTCTAATCAATCTAACTTTGGTGTAGGAATTTGTGTATATCAGTAGTAGTTTCATATCAGCACCCACATACGATAGTGAGTGAAAATTTCATTCTAAGAGCAAGTAGTCAGTTACAGTCCGGTAAATGGCCAGCATTTTGCCTTGTATGCCTACATATCTTTTAAATGTACAGCAATCTCTCACAATTAGTAAATGAATTCAATCAGTAGTGTAAATTGTTTGTAAGAGATTGGTATTCAGGAAATGAGTTTGTTTGAGTGAGAAACTTCGTGTTCGAAGTATTTCTACTTTTGCAGTGTAATACATTGCTTTAATTTATTTTGGAATTACTTTTTCTTTTAATTTATTTTGGAATTACTTTTTCTGTATGGTACTTTGATTAGATTTTGATAGCAAGTAGATGTAAAATAAATACAGAACTTTAAGTAATGTAATAAGGTAGTCCTCTTGTGGTTGACACTCTCATTTTCTCTGTGTTTGTTTTGTAATACACAATACAGAAATGTGGTTTTCCCTTGAGCAAAGACAGATCTTTCTTGTTTTAATACCCCAATATGTTTCATACAAGTTTCTCAATCTTCAATGGATTCATTTATTCTCTTTCAAATAATACGTAACAATGTAATGAAAAAGATAGTTGGTACTCACCATATAGCTGAGATGCTGAGTTTCAGAAAGGCACAACAAAAAGACTGTCGAAATGTTAGCTTTTGGCCAATAAGGCGGCCTTTGTCAAAAACACAGGTGTTTGAAGAGCATGAGGAGGAGTTCACCGTACTCCCTTGACCACCATACTCCTGGATTTAAACCCAATTGAGAATCTGTGGGACCATCTCAGTCAGCCTGTTTGCGCCATGGATCCTCAATTGAGACACCTAGTGTAGCTGGCCATCACACCGGAATCGGCATGGCTTCACATCGCTGTCGGTACTTTTCAGAACCTCAACCTCATTGACACTTTTCCCACATGCCTCGCAGTGGTCTGCATTGCAAAAGATGGCTATTCAGACTTCTAACAAGTGTTCTTATTAATGTGATTGAACAGTGTAAATTGAGTTGCAGTCTTGATGTGTGAGTTGATGGATTCCAGATGTGTTTTCCTTTTCTGTGTTGGTGTTGGTTGCCACCGGTTTCTTTTGTATAATGTTTTTGTTCTGTAGGCTATTTTCAGTCTTTGTATTTTGGGTATGTTGCCTATCTTGTGAGCTGCTTTGTTGTTGTTCGTGAATGTGTGCCATTTGTTTGTTTTGTGGATGTTTCTTGTTCAAATGTGTTGTGTGTGTTTTCATTGTGTGCTTATTTTTGTGTGTTGGTGGTGGCTGCTGTGTTTTGGGTGTCTTTAGTTTTTCTTTTAATTTTGTCATTTAATCCGTCATGTTTGTTACTTTGTCCATTTTCAACAGCTGTTTGTTTTGTTATTTGTGGCTCATTTTTGTAGTTGTCCTCATTCAGTGCACTTTTATTCAACCTGCGTAACATGTGTTGGAAATCAGATTCTTCATGGGTAATTGGGTGATTTGAGTTTCGATGTATGGTTATGATGTTGCTTGTAGGCTCTCTGAATATGGGAAACTGATGTTGGTTGTTGTGTCTGTGTATTGTGATATCTAAGAAATTTAGCTTTTTGACCTTTCTTGATTCTATGGGGAATTTTATCTGAGGGCTGTCTGTGTTTGTCATAGTGGAGTAGTTGTATACTTCATGGTTTTCATCTAGAACATATTAGATTTCGTCCATGTAATAATGCCAGAATATTACTCTGTTGAGTCTGGCTTTTACTGTGGTCATACATTTTGTTCTCAGTGCGATTTAAGATGATGATGATGAGTCCATTGATTGGTGATCCTATGGGGAGCCCAGCCTGTTGCGAGTAGCAGTGGTTGTTAAATGAGAGAGAGTTCTGCTCTTTGATGAATTTTGGAGTGTTTGTCATTTCTTTTATGTGGATTTTAGGAATTTGTTATAATCATAGTTTGGTGATGTTAATGGTGGGAATATTGGTGTACATGGATGCGATGGCGAACGATTTGAATGTGGCTGCTGTGGGTATGTTGACGTGTTTGCTCTTTTGTATCAGCTATCCAGTGTTGTATATACTTCAGCTGTTTGTGTATAAATAATGTTTCTGTAAGTGTGTGTGTGTGTGTGTGTGTGTGTGTGTGTGTGTGTGTGTGTGTGTGTGTCTGGCTAGGTGATGCATAGGTGCACTTAATTTATCAGATCATCACACGCACAAATAGTAGTTTAAGAATAAAACAGCAGATATTTGTTGATCACAGATCATAATTTAATGCCAGTAATACTACAAAGTAACAGTAGGAAATCAAGAAAAAAGTGATACTTCTGTTTTAGGCCTAACACTCTGGCAAAGTATGTAACATAACATTGCAAAATCCTGATTCTAGGCCTTTTACTTGGGCCATAAAATAACGTAAATTGAGCGGTAGCCAAACTTGGTTCTCCTCTAATATTTCAACTGTAAACTGTTCAGCAAGGGGGTTGTGATAGCATGTATCTCTGCTCCTGTGTGTGGCCTTTTCCACATGCAAAGGTATAGTTCAAAAAATATTTTGTCCCACCTCCTGTTGACAATGGAGAGTTGCCAAGGAAATGGAATCATTTGCAGCAACAGGTTCAACAGGTCAACAAAGATGGTTGAAAAAGCTGTCCCATGTGCCTTATATACTGGTAATATGAGCTAGTAGCACATGAATTCATGAATAAACACAGTTGGAACAAATATCATATGGGTGACAGTGATTAATGTTAGTTTGATGCCGATCTGTGGAGGATGTTGTGTCATGAATTCTGGTTGACAGGGCAACAGTACCATAGTCAATGTGAGGTAACTCGAGCAAGTGCTGGATTTCACGTTTTTGTCGACATTAAACCCAACATCACAGTTGATAAGTCAATAGTCATGAAGTTTCTATGTTGACCAGAATTAATGACACAACATTCTCCGGAAAGAAGGGAGTTATGGCAGCACATACCTCTACTCCTGTGTGTTATATTTTCCTCTATATGTTATCCATTTACCCATATACAGCTGAAATATTAGCAGAAGACGTTATTAGGCAATGGCTGAATTTCTACAAATAGCAGTGACTAAATTCTGCAACTTTATGAATCATTAATAGCATTAGGTATTACACTGTCGTGAATGGTCTTTCAGCTGATGGCGAAACGCAATAATCTTCTTGTGCAGTAACAGTGTTATGTATGTTCCAGTTGTCGCCAGGACGAGGTGAAGGTTCTGACACAGACATGGAGCCCACAGCATCACAGTCACAGGATTGTGAACCTACACCACCTCTGCAAAGGCATGGTTCAAAAAATAACTTTTTCCTGCCTCCTGTTGACACTGGAGAATCGCCAAGGAAACCAAGCCATTTGCAGCAACAGGTTCAGCAGCAGCAGCAACAACAACAACATAGAGGACCCTATAGTCGTGGAAGTCCTCATCCAAGACCGAGGTACAAATTTATTGCTACAGCAGTTGTTCTAATGCAGTATTACAACACACCACCCCCAACTATCCATGTGCTAATCATAGAGATGGCAGAGTAATTTGATATTTTCGGTAGTATCCAATATATACTCACTACTTTCAGCTCTTTTCCTGCCAGTTTCTACTTAATGCCTACCTGCATTCCACTGCCTCTCCCCTCACCTTCATGTCTGCTACTTGCCCTTACCCCTAGATGCGCGCCTGCCCCTCTCTGCCCCCTGCCCCGGCAGCGCGCCTGCCCCTCTCTGCCCCCTGCCCCGGCAGCGCGCCTGCCCCTCTCTGCCCCCCTGCACCGGCAGCGCGCCTGCCCCCCTCTGCCCCCTGCCTCGGCACTCTCTCTATTTCATGCCATCCTTCGTAACAGCAACTCTGTTATCCTGCCCCCTCCACCTCCCCCCCCCCCCTCCCCTCACCTGCTGCCCGTTCCGTTGCATCTCCACCCCCTTGAGATTATTGCCTGCTGTTTGTGGTCAAGCCCACCACCATCGTTCAGATCCTGCTACTTTCCTTTATGGTGGTGCTCCTCCATCTTGTGATCCTTCCTCATCCATGTGATTTTTCGCTCCGCTGTGATACTGGCCCTCCCCATTTGTGATCCTGTATAATCCTGATATCCCCCTCTCTCTTGTGATGCTGCACCCGACCTTCGTTACCCTGATATCTCCAGTCTGCTTTGTTATCTAATCCCTTCCAAATTGATTCCAGCCTTCAGTGATCCCGCCACCTTCTGATCACCTTGTTCTGTCCACCCTACTTTGGCTGCCATTCTTCAGTCTCCGCCCACCATTTCCCCACTTGCCTGATGTCTACCCTTCCGCTGCATATTGCCTTTCACCTGTCCCCCTCCCCATCTCTCAGCTTGTCACCTGTTCTGCTGCCCACTTGCGCCAGCCCCTCTGCTGTTTTGGACATTCCCTTATTCGTTTTCCTTACCCATTTATATTTGTATATGAATCTGTCTCTTTGTGTACCTATTCCCCAGTATTTCCTCCTCATCCTCCTCCTACCATTGTGCTTTTATTGGAAATAATCATTACTGTCTCAAAAATACTATTTTGGGTGATTTCCACGTACATTACCTACAAGCTGTTATCTTGCAGAGGGATGGAGGTGTCCCAGTCAAGAAGTCATACACCTGACCCATTGTCACCAGAGCAGCAACCATCACAATCACCTGCTGTTAGACCACAGGGTCCTAGTCCTACAATGCAGCAGCGAATTAAAGCGATTGGTGTACCCACTCCACTGGCAATGTCAAGTCCAGTCCGCAGGTCAGTGATTACAAGTAAAATTTCCTAATAGTAATTTTAGACTGAGAAAATGTGACCAGTCTGCATGAGTGGGTGTAAAATATATAACATTATTCTAATATTAGTCTCCACCATGAATTTGCAAGGAGGAGGTTAGTAAAATGGATGCATAGATGTTGTTTTCTTTGATGGCATTGAATATGGTATGGAAGTATTCCACCAGCATGATATCATGACATTAATTAATTTCTCAATATTGGTTCAGTTTTTTAAATTTGTTAATTATTATTTTTATTTTTTGTTGAATTTATTTAGAAGTTGTTGGTTCCATGTTTCTTTTTTTCTCTCTTTTAAATTCAGGCCAGCTACGAGGTACCACCTCACTGCTGACTTCAGAAATTTGACAGCAGTAATTTAAAATGCTGTGTCATGGTTCTGAAATATTTGATACTTCTTATTGTTTACTTACAACAGCATTGAATCCTCATTTATCTATTAGTATGTACACCATACACTTTCTTCTTGGTTTGGGGTCCCAAATAAAACTTCAGTAATAAAAATGCACAAAGAAACAGAAATCTTGGTGAATACGATGTATCCATCATTATACTCCTTTGTACCTTGTATATGGTAAGGTGTAGGTGAGTTAAATTTTTGTTTTATTTTTTTTTCCTTGCATAATAGGTGTTTTACTGATGTTCAGATAGATTTTTTGGTCACATGCAATGTTGCAAGTTAGGGCTTGGTGCTGTTGGACTCCTACAGGGCTTTTCTGTATTTTTGTAACATGAAATAGTTCCTTTTTGTCATTTGATGCTGTTTCAAGTATACTGCTTTGTAGTCTCATTCGAATGTGTGTGTGTGTGTGTGTGTGTGTGTGTGTGTGTGTGTGTGTTTTTTTTTCATGCAACTTAATTGTTATGTTGTGTGCTGCATAGATAATCAACAAATAAATGTTGTCTTACTCCCAGCCTGCTGAAAGCTTTACGAGTTTATGCCACTTTGGCAGCTTGTGTATTAATTTCTTTCTTACTTTCTTGTTTTGCCACAAGAGACCAAGTGTACTGCGTTCCAGAGTTCTCCATCACATCAATATTTGAGATGATCCAGGAATTGAAGCTGCAACCTCTGCATTGGTAGTCAGTAATCCTACCCATTAGACCATGTACTTGACCTCAGTAAATTAAGACCTATTCCAAATTGGACAAGAGCAGGTGGCTTTAGTAAAGAATGACATTTACTGTCCTTATTACATAAGACCTGTTCCAAATTGGATTAGAAGTTTCATTTGCAGGGAAATGGGAAACATATTTTAAATATTACTGTGACAATGATCTCTCTTAAGCTAAGTTTTCCATGTTTCAGTTTGGACACATTTGAAAACTGCTGAGACTTTAAACATTTCAACTCGGTAATATACTTGTATTAGCATACCAAACAAAAGTTTGGTGAGTTAAATGTAAACTTACTCATAGCTTTTGTATAATGAAATACACCACAATAAAATTCATGGCGTTGCAGAAAATCTGATTACTGTTTATCTAAATATTGAAGAACGGTGATCCTCTTTCCATAGCATCTACTACTTACTCTTGATGACTCATTTATGTTCAAGATTTTTCAAGTTTGTTTTGGGACATGTTGCCTTATGAGTTTTTACTCATAATGGAGATGTGAAACATCACAATTTTGTAATCAAACTGAGCAAACTAAACAAGAGTTAGCTAAAAATATGTTTGAGCTATTTAAGCTCATCTTTAATGAAAGTATATGTACTTAATGCAGAACTGTTGTCATGTTTGTTCCCCCAAATCATCTTTGTTTAATAATAATGTAAATAAAATAGAAAGAAACTTCCACATGGGAAAAATATATTAAAAACAAAGATTCCAAGACTTACCAAGCGGGAAAGCGCCGGCAGACAGGCACAATGAACAAAACGCACAAACACACACACAGAATTACTAGCTTTCGCAACCGATGGTTGCTTCTTCAGGAAGGAGAGGGAAAGACGAAAGGATGTGGGTTTTAAGGGAGAGGGTAAGGAGTCATTCCAATCCTGGGAGTCTGCTTGTGTCTGTGTATGTGCGGATGGATGTGTGTGTGTGTGTGTGTGTGTGTGTGTGTGTGTGTGCGCGCGTGCGCGTGCGCACCTGTCCTTTTTTTCCCCCCCCTGTCTGCCGGCGCTTTCCCACTTGGTAAGTCTTCTTTAATAATAAGTTAGTGGAATTGTTCTGATTCAATAACATTGTAAATCGCGAGAAGAAATTATGAATGCAAAGACACTGTGATAATTTTAGTTCTTACGTCTACTCATGTTGAGCTTCTTATTCTTCATTATTGTTTTATTCTTTTATTAAAACGGAATTGCTGTCAGCTACTTAGATATCTTTACATCTATTTTGATTGGAATTTGACAAGTGGAATTGATGAATCTACTCATGTATTTGATACACTTCTTTTAGTTGTGGTATGCTGCTACAGTAAAATGAGATACGTTTAGAGAAATTTTACATGAAGAGTGCTTATTTTCTTTATTTTAATACAGCAGCCTGAACACTAAATAATTTATTTAACTATTAAATCAGATAATTCATATTCAGGTTTTCATAAAACAATATTCACCTTATTGTGCATAATGTCTTATTAGTTCAGTAAATGATTTTTGACACAGCTTTCTGGGTTGCAGAAGTGGAAGTGCTTTAAGATTCAAAGGAATTTGTTCCATGAGCAGACGCGGCTCGTAATTAAAGGCTCTGAGGCGGAGCCACCCCAAAATATATGTAAAAGTAGAACGTATTACATAATTTAAATTATAAGCGCGAATTTCGCATATTTCCCATTCCAATTAAAATAACGATGGTCAACGATTTTGGAACTGTTTGTATCGATAGATGTTTTCCGAACGGTTAGTAGTGTTAGAGCTGCGCCTTGGAAAGTCCGTAAGCTGCATGTAGTAGCGGTTTGGGGGCGTGGCTTCTACATAGTACTGCTCTTTATGGGCAACCCGAAGGCTAAGAGCTTGCAACCTAAGGGTGCCATACCAACCATCACATGTTTTTCACGTTCCACTATCTATGTAATAAAGGAATGTATAGTGGCCGAAACTTCGCTACCCAATCTCTGTCTCTGCACATCTCTACTACGCTTCGATGCGTCATTAACAGACGTTTAGTATTATTGTTTTGATAATGTTTTACATACTTGTTTTGTTTCTGCCATTGGCTGTTTTATCCACATTTAGAATAAGTTTGCAAATATCCCGCCAAAGTTCACTAGACTACAGTAACATAACAGTACTGCCATCTAGCGAGAGTTTCATAAGTGATTAGAAGACAAAGTGCGCGAAATTTGTCCCTTTACTTTACTTTACTTGCTTGCTGATGCTGGCTGTTTTTCGTGATATCGTGTGATATTAGCAAGTTTCTTTTTCGGAGTGTATTTTGCAAGATTTTAGTGAGTTTTACTTGCACAAGACCTGTGACGTCGCCAAAACATCACAGTATCGTCATGCGAACTCGTAAACTTCGAGGTTTGGAGGTAAACCACAAGAAATGCCTTAAGTTTAGAACTGAAAACACTTAAAATATTAAGCAGCCACAAAGTTAACATTCATCACATTAAAGATGCCTCCGAAACGCGTCTTCTCATATGATTTGCTGCAAAGTGTCACAAAATGTAATGATGACTTATAAAAACACTAACCAAAGATTTTAACTTAGTTAGCTTCTAATGATATTTAATACCTGATTACAAAATACATAGTACGTAAAATTATGGGTAGAGGGTGATATGCCCACCCCCCTCACCCTGAATTCTTAGTTGTTTATGTCAGACTAATCTTTAGCGTAACCCGAGGTCTATGTTGGCTCCGATTGATAAATACCACAGCCTTCCCCAGTATAGAAACCATGAGCCACACCTGTCCCTGAGGCTTCACTAATTATACTGGGTAATGTCAAAACCACATTGTTTAAGGTGCTGTATCTGAGTATTTAATAGTTGTCTCCCTTGTCTTATTTGTAACAGAATGTGCCTCTCATGCATTTGGTGTGTGTGTCAGAGTTAATGTGAATGTTCTGTGCAGTGTACTATGTAAGACATTAAAAAAGGATAATCTTAGATACACACTTTATTATGGTAAAGGTGGTGTTGATTATACTACTAGACAGGTAGGCACCCCACAGAAAACAATATCATGTGACTTAAACCCCATATCATATTTCAGTACTATTATGTGTAATCTTGCTGCACTTTGCTTTTGAAACTGAGCATTGCTAGTTCACGTGCATAATTGGCTTCCTTGGAAGTGTAAGCAAAGCGTATTTTTACTGTGTGCTACCACCCAGTGGTTACAATACTCTGTCATAAAGATATCTGTACATGTAAAGAACCGAACAAAATTCAGATTCAGTAGGAATGTTCTTTAATAAGCAGTTTTCAAAAATGTCACAATAAAGTGCCAAATTGCCTCCAAAATTAATCTGTGTCTTATACTCGAAATTAATATAAAACAACCATTGTTAGATTTATAAGTCCCTCCAGTCTTAAAATTAGCCATATAGCTGTGCCGTGGGAAACCTCTCTCTATCCGGCAGCATCGGATTCAAGTGGCAGCAGCACTGCACCACTGCAACGAACATGAGTTGCAGGGATTCACAAGCTTGCTAACACTGTCTCCCTCCCAGACTGCCATCAGAAGCCCAGAACACTGTCTGGCCTATGGTGCATCATTGTAGTCTATGGTACAAGTGAACTTGAATTGAAAGTTTTATGTGTTATTACTAACAGTACAATACTTCTTTTAGCAGCTGGTTTCTTAATGGAAAAAAAGGTATTCATATGATGCAAGCTATAAATTGAAAGTAAAAGCATATGCAGAGCAACATGGATACAGAGCAGCTGCGCGGCATTTCAGCCTTCCATCAGCAGAAAAAACCATTCATTATTGGCAGGCTGGTAAAAAAAAAAGCACACAAGACTAAGACTAAAAGTGCAAATCGAGGACTGAATGTAAAATGGCCAAAACCAGATGCTGATGCATTGAAATAGATTCAAGGAAACTATCAAAATAGCATTGAAATTAATATGAATTCAAATACACACTCGTAAGCCAATGCTATAGTTGATCTTAACAGACTTTAAGGATGAAGTTGGTTGGTTGTGAAGGCCATGGACTTAGCATGAGAACCAAAGTATCTCAGAAAATGTGACAGGAATATGAATTTAAAATTTCTTTCCATCGCTTTATTATTCAGCTTTGAAAGAAAACCAGTCTGGAACCAAGCCAAATAATGAGTATGGACGAAACTCCTCTGACATTTGATGTACTGAGTAACAGAACTGTTGCCAGGAAACGTGCTTGAAAAAATGCACTACACTACTGTCCTTTCATTTTGTGCTGATGATACTAAACTTATTCCAGTGATTATTTTCAAGTGCAAAACAATGCCAAAACCTTCTGAAATACCATCGGGTGTTGTTGTTTATGTACATGACAAAGATTAAATGGATGAGATTGGTATGAAATTATGGATTAACAGATGCTGGGAGAGAAAGAGAGGTGTTTTATTGAAGAAGAGTTCTCTTCTTGTGCAGATCAAATTAATGGTAAATTGAAAAATTCCGTGAAAGAGAAATTGAGACAGAGAAATACAGTGTGTACCGTTATTCTGGGAGGACTTGACTTCTCAATTTCAGCCTCTTGGTGTCACAATAAATAAACCATTTAAAGAGAATATGAGAGGAATTGAACAAATGGATGGTGGATGAAAACTAGAATGAATTCGCGCTGAAGGGAGCTTTAAAAGACTAGCAATCAAACAAATGTATCAGTGGATAAAACAGTAGAGGTCTAGAATGAGAGAAGACATTATTATTAATTCTTTAAAAAAGTGTGGCACAAGAAATGCTCTCAATTGCTGTGAAGACCATCTTATACATGAAGAGGACAATAGTGACCACGAAATGGGAAGTGGATTGGGTTGGGTTGTTTTTGGGGGAGTAGACCAGACAGTGAGGTTATTGGTCTTATTGGATTAGGGAAGGAAGAGAAAGGAAGTTGACCGTGCCCTTTCACAGAAACCATCCTTGCATTTGCCTGGAGCGATTTAGGGAAATCACGGAAAACCTAAATCAGGATGGCTGTCGCGAGATTGAACCGTCGTCATGTCGAATGCGAGTCCAGTGTGCTAGCCACTGCGCCAACTCGCTCGGTAAGGGAAGAGGAGGAGGAGGAGGAGGAGGAGGAGGAGGAGAAAGTTGAGACAATTTTCAGGGATTTTAAAAGTCAGTTCCGTTTTATAAACTAAGAATTTTTTAGGCTGGCTTTGCAATATGATAATTAAAATGCTAAAACTTTCCTTTAAAAATTTGCTTAAAAAATTTTGCCTTACAGTCCATAGCATGTTATAGTCCATAAAATATAGTAGTCTGGGGGAAGGACTTACTGATTCTGTCAGACTGTAAGATCACAATAATGAACGTAATTTCTACAGGGTGTTCAGAAATTCCCAACACAGAGTTCTTGGACTTGAAGTGGGGAGTGGGTAGATAATATTTTGAATCACAAACTTTGTCCAAAAGCATACTGTTTCCATGCTACAACCATTTGAAAACGTTTTTCCATACATTAATAGCCAAAGAAATTGCTCTTGTGCTGGTTTACGGGTTGTCTTCATGATGATGCAGTTCAGATTCTACCAATTCGGGTGCGTTGCATCTTCTTGAGAGCACCAAAATCACACCCGCTGAAGGTGAAGGTGCCCTTTCTTGAATCCATTGCATGATTAATATGGGAAAGGTGTGCAATGGAGTCGGATGTTGTGGAGAACAATCTTGATAAAGGTAAGGAGGAGCTCTTCCATTATTTCGTCATTCAGAAGGATCATGTCAGTGTATTCTGCAAATGTATACCCAACCATGTTGCTCTAACACACATAGAATCGTGAATGAGACTTGAATCAGGTGAGAGAGGTAGGATAGATGTCAAACAACATCAGTTGATGTGATGTAACCACACCCCACCATGACTATCCTGTTCCATACCTACCTAGAAAACATGTTTTCAAACAGCACTAGCATGGAAACGGTATGTTTCCAGACATGTGTTCCTAGTCAGAATATAATGTACTCTTTCCTTCTACAAGCCTTAGAAGTTTGTAATGGGTATTTCCACACATCCTGTATTAATGCTGGTATTTGGATTACACCGTAAGACTGCAGGATACTAGATGGTCTTACATTGTATTGTGCATCACACTGCTTGTACATGCATTGCCATTTCTTGTTTTGGCAGTGGCTAGATATGTACTTGGACATTTGACATCATGTTCTCTAAGAGGTGCACACAGTAGACTGTTACATATTCAGGAACAGCATTTGTTGCTGTTGAGTGATCTGCCACTGATCCTGTGAGTGCCACTGCTGTTTGTAGATGTCTGTTACACAGCACAAGCTGATCCTCATACATAGTGTTTTATGGTTTATGAATAGCAATCTCAGACGTACAAATTGGTAGGGGTTGGTTAGTTGTGACAGATTTTAGTTACTTACGTCATGGTGGAATGACACTTCCTTGTATGGAGGAAACATTGATATGCATGCACCACAAGGCAACATTACAGTGCTTGGTGGAGGATACCTTGTACTACTATTAGCCATTCTTGTTCCTGTTTCACAAATGGAGCAAGAAGAAAAGTACTGTCTCTAAGCTGCTGCATGGTCTCTAATTTCCCTTATCTTATCCTTGTTGTCCTTATGTGAAATGTTTGTTGGCAGCAGAAGAATTGTCCTGCAGTCACACACAAATGCCAGTTACTCTAAATTTTCTCAGTCGTGTTTCGTGAAAAAAATATAATCTTCCTTCTTGGGATTCCTATTTAAATTCACAGAGCATTTCTGTAATACTTACTTGTTGATTCAGTTTACAAGTAACAGACCTAACAGCACCTCTCTGAATTGACTCGCTGTTTTCCTTTAATTCGATCTGGTGGGGATCACAAACACTCCAGCAGTTCTCATTAACAGGTCACACTAGGTTTCGATACAGTCTTCTATATAGATGAGCCCACATTCCTAGAATTCTACCAATAAAATGAATCTGAGCAATCGCCTTCCCTACTACTATCCTTACATGCTCGTTCCATTTCATATTGCTTTGCAACATTATGCATAGATATTTAATCACTATGATTGTGTCAAGCAGCTCACCACCACTAATGTGTATGAATATTACAGAATTGTTGTTTTTACTGATCTTCATTAATTTACATTGTTCTACATTTACTGCAAGCTTCAATTTGTCACACCAAATAGAAATTCTGTATAAATCTTTTCTCAGTCATTACAGCTTCATTGGCAAATGGTTGCAAATTGCTACTCACCCTATCCTTCAGATAATTCGTGTACAGTATACAGGGTGTTACAAAAAGGTATGGCCAAACTTTCAGGAAACATTCCTCACACACAAAAAAAGAAAATGTTATGTGGACATGTGTCCAGAAACGCTTACTTTCCATGTTAGAGCTCATTTCATTACTTCTCTTCAGATCACATTAATCATGGAATGGAAATACACAGCACCAGAACGTGCCAGTGTGACTTCAAACACTTTGTTACAGGAAATGTTCAAAATGTCCTCAGTTAGTGAGGATACATGCATCCAGCCTCCGTCGCATGGAATCCCTGATGCGTTGATGCAGCCCTGGAGAATGGTGTATTGTATCACAGCCGTCCACAATACGAGCACGAAGAGTCTCTACATTTGGTACCGGGGTTGCAAAGAGCTTTCAAATGCCCCCATAAATGAAAGTCAAGAGGGTTGAGGTCAGAAGAGCGTGGAGGCCATGGAATTGGTCCGCCTCTACCAATCCATCGGTCACCGAATCTGTTGTTGAGAAGTGTACAAACACTTTGACTGAAATGTGCAGGAGCTCCATCATGCATGAACCACATGTTGTGTCGTATTTGTAAAGGGACATGTTCTAGCAGCACAGGTAGAATATCCCGTATGAAATCGTGATAACGTGCTCTATTGAGCGTAGGTGGAAGAACATGGGGCCCAATCAAGACATCACCAACAATGCCTGCCCAAACGTTCACAGAAAATCTGTGTTGATGACGTGATTGCACAATTGCGTGCGGATTCTCGTCAGCCCACACATGTTGATTGTGAAAATTTACAATTTGATCACAATGGAATGAAGCCTCATCAGCAGCAACTTCTCTGACGCTGACATTAGGGTTATCGTCAACTGCATGGAGAACTGCCTCGTCCATTGCAGGTGTCCTCGTCGTTCTAGGTCTTCCCCAGTCGCGTCGTAGGCTGGAATGTTTTGTGCTCTCTAAGACGCCGATCAATTGCTTCGAACATCTTCCTGTCGGGACACCTTTGTTCTGGAAATCTGTCTCGATACAAACGTGCCGCACCACGGCTATTGCCCCGTGCTAATCGTACATCAAATGGGCATCTGCCAACTCCGCATTTGTAAACATTGCACTGACTGCAAAACCACGTTTGTGATGAACACTAACCTGTTGATGCTACGTACTGATGTGCTTGATGCTAGTACTGTAGAGCAATGAGTCGCATGTCAACACAAGCACCGAAGTCAACATTACCTTCCTTCAATTGGGCCAACTGGCGGTGAATCTAGGAAGTACAGTACATACTGACGAAACTAAAATGAGCTCTAACATGGAAATTAATCTTTTCTTTATTTGTGTGTGAGGAATATCTCTTGAAAGTTTGGGCGTACCTTTTTGTAAGACCCTGTACAGACAGGGAGTTAAAAAATTCACATTTTGCAATAAATACGAAGTCTGCCAGAAAATGTAAGAATGTGAAATTATCTATAATCATTATTTCATAGTGAATTGCTCCTAGATGAAGCAATGGAATATCCAGATTGAAATATGAACAATTATGGAAGGATAGATTGCTACTCACTGTGAAGCTGACATGTTGAGTTGCAGACAGGCACAACGAAAAGATTATTTCACATTAAGCTTTTGGCCAAAGCCTTCTCCAGAAATGAAACACACACATGTTCACATTATCAAGCACATCTCACACACAGATGACCACTATTTCTGGCCTGAACAGCCAGAGACAGTGGTCATATGACGAGCTACACTTGCTTGTGTGAATGCATGTATGTTTTTTGTTTTTGATGATGGCTTTGGCTGAAAGCATAATATGTAACAGTCTTTCCGTTGTGCCTGACTGTAACTCAACATGTGGTCTTTAGCAATCTGTAATTCCCGACAGTAGAAACTCCAGCTACAGATATCAACAATGTAGGAAAAGACCGATTACTACTTACCGTAAAGAAGGCACATCAAGTTGCAGTCAGGCACAATTAAGAGACACAAAGCTTTTGGCCACAGTCTTCATCAGTAAAAGAAAAAAACACACACAAAAGCAAAGCATACCACCTCTCTCTCTCTCTCTCACACACACACACACACACACACACACACACACACACACACAAAACCAACAACTCCAGCATTTTGGCTTGAGGCATTCCTACATTGTTAATAGTCTATAATTTCTGTGATTGTTGTATCTAGATGAACTGTTTTATTTGAGATAATTTGAAACAGGTTTATTTTTTGCTTATAAATATAAAAAATTAATCAGTTTTTGTTTACTTCTATTGTACATCATCCGGTTACGTCCAGTTTCGAAGGATAATGTGCATAAGAACATGTTTGCAGAACGAAAAGTACAAACGCAACAAGGTTTTACTGCATTTGATGTTCCCTACTATGCCAGTTACTGGCGATTAAATGGTCTTCATGAGATACACACTGCATATTGCAATGCAGGGCTCCAGTGTTGGACCTATTATCTTAGAACAAAGGAACACAGAAGTTTGTCTGCAGTACAGCACTAAACTGTGGCACTTGGCACATTGGCGGGGGGGGGGGGGGGGGGGGGGTGAATGCTGGAAGTTTGTAAGTTTGTCTGGGTGCAACTAGTTTTGTTTATAACACATGTAAAAGATGGTCTATATAGCCTTTTGAGATCAGACAAGTACAGCAAGAAGAACCTAAATTTGCTTTAATGAAAATGGACATTAAAACTAGATTTTTCATTCCATAGGGTAAGCTGCAGAACAGCTTTAAGAACATGTGCTTGTAGTTAATCAAATGGCATGGGATTCATACAGCACACGGAAACGAAAAACAAAATTCGCTCTGAGCATGTATGTGCACCTCTGGGTGCCCTTATATTGGCAATAAGGTGAACAAATTGAAAATGATGGCCTCAATACACTATATACACAGTAAAACAAAGACAAATATTTTACTTTCCAGTTGGTGAATAACTTTGGAAGACATAAATTTTGTGATTTGCTAAAATCAGAAATTCTTCTCTTGTCACATTCTGCTCTGCCTTACTTAATAAAAAAACATGGGGATCTTTTCTTCCTCATTTGCTAGTAATGTTTTTTCCTAATAGTTTTCTCACTTTGGGTGATAGAAGAAACATTGTTTCCAAAAGATAGTGCTTGTATTACCAGATATTGATAATGCCATCTGTTAAGTATGTAGCTATCTGTCATTCTGTTATTATGTAAAAAAAAAAAAAATCCTCAAATTAAACATAAAATTACAGAGAGACAGAAAAGTTGAGATGTAGAGGATGCAAAACTTCCAGTACTGCAGATGGAAACACACAAAATAGAACATAGCACTCCGTAGTTTCATCCTTTTGGAAGGAAAGAGGAGACGGTTGGAGGAAATTAGAAGACTGGGGATGCCACCCATATCCCACATTAAATGTAATGATGCATCTCTTCCATTGTCACTCGCAGATTTTCGTTACCCCAAGTTCTGAGTTCCGCTAATTGATGTACGTACTGAGGTGGAAGTGTGTCTTATCTGAGAAAATTATTCTTTTTGTGAAGTTCTCATTATCCGCATGTAGAGCCAAGTCCCGTTGAGTAAATTGGTGTCATCAAACAACAATGCTCAGCACACAAAAGCTATCTGGCTACTAACTGATAGTATCACAGATAACAGACATGAAAAAGCCACGGCTGCCAACCATCATGACAGGCGCAATATTCAGATTCATTCTTACTTCCTGGACACCTGTTAGCAGTAATCTGCAGAATTACAGGCCCATAACATTAACCTTGACTTACAGGAGAATTTTGGAGCAAAAACTGTGCTCAAGTTTTATGAATCACCTCAAAGAAAATGATTTGACAAAATGATTCAGAAAATGTCATTCTTGTGATACACAAGTAGCTCTTTATCATCACAAAGTAATGAGTGCTATCAATAGGAGTATCAAATTAATTCCATATTTTAAGTCTCCAGAAAGCTTTTGACACCATTCCTCACAAGCAACTTCTAACTAAATTATGCACCTATAGAGTATCATCTCAGTTGTGTGGCTATATTCATGATTTCCTGTCAGGAAGGTCACATTTTGAATAATTGGCAGAGTGTCAGTGAGTAAAACAGAAGTAATATCTGGAAGTGTTATAGGCCCTCTGTTGTTCCTGATCTACATAAAGAATTTAGGAGACAATCTGTGGAGCCATCTTACATTGTTTGCAGGTGATGCTGTCATTTATGGTCATGTAAAAATTTGTTTCCTCATGAGTACTAAAACTAATCCGCTAAATTTCAGTTATTCGATAAACCACTTAACTAAATACTTAAGCATTAAATTTACGAATAGCTTAAATGTGAATGATCACTTAGGTAATGTTGTGGGAAGCAAACTAAGAGTGTGATTTATTGTCAGAATGTGACAGAATGTATAGTCAGAATGTAACAGGTGTTACTGCTTAAACTAAGCTTGCCTGCCCTCTTCTGGAGTATTGCTATATGGTGTGGGATCCGCATCAGATAGGAGTGATGGAGGACATCAAAAAAGTTCAAAGATGGGTAGCTTGTTTTGTAGTATCACAAAATAAGGGGGTTTGTGTCATGGATAAGACGTGTGAACTGCAGAGTCGTTCATTAAAACAAAGACGTTTTTTGTTGCGGCAGGAGCTTCTGATGAAATTTCAATCACCAACTTTTTCCTCAGTGCATGGAAATATTTTGTTGGCAACCACCTACATAAGAAGAAATGATCACCGTAATAAAATAAGAAGAGAACACCATGGTCTGGGGATAGTATCTTTGATTACTAATCAAAACATCCTCGATGTTTGAACCCCACCACCACTTAAATTCTGAATAAAAATCTTCAGCATTGGCATAAGAAGTCACCCTTTTCTTGCCAGCAGGCTTGTCGAAGTGGGCGCAGGGGCAGACACAGGTTCAGGGCATTCACTTGCCCTTGTGGTGGGAAACTGCCCCTTAAGGCGGAATAACCAGCAGCGATCGACATGGGGATGCAGAAGTCAATGGAAACCACTTCACTAAACACACACAAGGTGTATCCACAGTACATGTTGTCTGTAATAGAAAAGAGTCATGTTAATCTCTCCACTGGCAAAAAATTCCAGGAAAGGCCCCCTATTTGGATCTTCGGGAGGGGACTGCCAAGGGGGAGGTGACCATGAGAAAAAGATTGAACAAACAACAGAAGGAAGAGTCAGGGCATGGAATGTTTGAAGCTTGAACATGTTAGGGAAGCTAGAAAATCTGAGAGATGGTAGGGGACAGTGAAGTGAAATGGAAAGAAGACTAGTATTCCTGATTGTGCGACTGTGAACAGTTCAGTGATAGTGTCGTACTCATCATAGTCGACAGTAATCCAACACCGACAATGTTAGTTAGGTATAAATGCCGATGTCGCAAGCTGGAAATGAAGAGATAAACAAGGTATGTGAGGGTATTGACAGGTAATTTAGTACATAAAGGGAGATGAAAATCTAATAGTTGTGGGGGATTGGAGTTTGGTTGTAGGGGATGGAGTAGAAGAAAGGGTTATGGGAAAATATGAGCTGACACTAGGAATGAGAGAGGAGAAAGACTAATTCAGTTCCGCAACAAATTTCAGCTAGTAATAGTGAATACTTTGTGTAAGAATCACAAGAGGAGGAGACGTACTTGGCAAAGGCCAGGAGATATGGTAAGGTTTCAGTTGGATTACATTGTGGTCAGGTGGAGACTTTAAAATCAGATATTGGATTATAAGGCATACTTAGGAGCAGATATAAACTCAGATCACAATTTACTAGTGGGGTAGGCTGAAGTTTAAAAAACTAGTCAGGTGGATTCAGTACGCAAAGAAGTGGGATACGGAAGAACTAAGAATTGAAGAAGAGAGAGGCTTCGAATTCTCTCCGACTGCTGAACTGCCTACTGAGCTACTAGTCAAAGAAGTTGGAAAGAAAAACACAGGTACAAAGAAGGTAACTGCAAAAAAACCATGGATAACAGAAGAAATACTTCTGTTTATTGATGAAAGAAGGAAGTACAAAAATGTTTGCATAAATTCAGGAATACTGAAATACAAGCTCTTCGGAATGAAATAAATAAGAAGTGCAGGGAAGCCAAGGCAATATGGTTGCATAAAAAATGTGAAGAAATCGAAAAAGAACTGATTATAGGAGGACTGATTCAGCATGTAGAAACCCCATTCAGAAAATGAAATTGAGCCCTCATGACCGCTTTGAGCTTTCACATTTCTTACCGATTCATTTTGACCTTCCTCCTGAGGTCGGCATTCCATCTTATGGGGGTGTCATGCTGCTCATATGGGATGACATTCATAATAAACCCATCTCCCTGACCTTAAGCTGTTGCAGTTTGCCTTTTCTTTCCCCACCTGACTTTTCCCTCTGTACCATTTATGTCCCTCCACCATTCGATGTCATCAGGGCAACTTCCTTCAGCTTATTGGGCAGATATCTCTCCCATTTCTGCTACTCTGTGACTTTAATGCACATCATCCCCTTTGGGCTTCTTCCAGGACCTGTCAGAGAGGTGCCTTCTTGGCTGACCTTCTTAACAAAGTTAATGTCTCTTGCCTTAACACTGGAGCACCCATTTTCCTTTCCAGCTCCTCATACGCCTATTCCCATTTGGATCTATCGTTTTGCCCTGCCCAGCTTGCCCATCTTCCTGAGTGGTCCATTTTTCCCGACACATACTCGAGCGACCATTCCCCGTGTGCTATCCGTTCGCAGACTACTACCCCATCCATGTGCATGCCCAAATGGCAGCTTACTAAGGCTGACTGGCAGCTTTACTCCTCCCTGGTGACCTCCAAAGAACAACATTTCCCCAGTTGTGATGGCCATGGAATATCTTACAAACGTTTTCCTTACTGCTGCAGAACATTCCATTCCTCACACTTCCTCTTCACCACGCCATTTCCTAGTCCCTTGGTGGACTGAGGCATGCCACAACACAATTCGCAAAGGGAGACATGCTCTCTGCATTTTTAACCATCACCCTACAATGGCAAACTGCATTCATTATAAACAGTTGTGTGCCTAGTATCGTCATGTTCTTCAGGATAGTATTTTGTTCACTAGTTCTCTTAACAGTACCAACCCTTCCTCTGTTGTGTGCGCCATCCTCCGATGGCTCTCTGGGACCAAAATCCATTCCCCAATTTCTGGCCTGAGAGTAGCAAACTATGTGATCGTGGGCCCTATTGCAATCGCAGACATCTTGATCCACCATTTTGCGGAGGTTTCGAGCTCTTCTCACTAGCACCCTGCCTTCCTCCATCGGAAATGAGCAGAGGAGGCTCGGGTGATACCCTTCTCTTTTCCAAATTGTGAGTGCTACAATGCCGCCTTTAGTATGAAGGAGCTAGATCATGCTCTCAGTTCATCCCGATCCTCCGCCCCAGGGCCAGACGCCATCCGTATACAGATGTTGCAGCCGTATTCAGATGTTGCAGCGCCTTTCTCTTGCAGGCAATCACTTTCTGCTTAACACATACAACTGCATTTGGGCAGAGGGCACATCTCCCAGACGCTGATGTGAAGCCACCGTCATAGCCATACCAAAGCCCAGTAAGGACAAAAACCTTCCTTCTAGCTACAGCCCCATGTCTCTTACCAGCTGTGTTTGCAAGGTGATGGAATGTATGATTCATGACCAGCTAGTGTGATGGCTCGAGTCTTGCAATTTACTGACAAGTGCACAGTGTGGATTTAGAGTGCGGTGTTCTGCAGTTGACCATCTCATTACTTTGTCCACTCATGAATGGTTTTCTACGGAAATCCCAGACTGTGGCTATGGTTTTTCAATTTGTAGAAGGCCTATGATACCTGCTGGAGAACTGGTATTCTCCATACTCTTTATACGTGGGGCATCTGTGGTCGCCTGCCCTGTTCCCTTCAGGCATTTTTAAAAGACCAAGTTTTCAAGATGCATTTCGGTTCTGCCTTGTGAGACACCTTTATCCAGGAAAACGGTGTGCCTCAGGGTTCCGTCCTGAGCGTTGTCCTCTTTGCTATCTCCATTAACCCTATAATGGCCTGTCTCGCCCTGGGTATCACTGGCTCCCTTTTTGATGACAATTTTGCCATCTATTGCAGTTCTCCATGGACCTGTCTCATTGAGCGGTGTCTTCAGCGATGTCTTGATCGTCTTTACCCCTGGATCATCGACAGTGACTTTCTCTTTTCCACTGACAAAACCGTGTGTATGAATTTCTGGTGCCACAACTGGTTTCTCCCACCATCTTTACATTTTGGGCCTATTGCCCTGCCGTTTGTTGAAGTAGGAAATTCCTGTGGCTCATGCTCAGTAGGAAACACTCTTCATCCTCCCATGTGTTTCACCTGGCAGCCCGCTGTATGCGGTTCCTCAGTGTCATGTGTGTCCTCAATGGCAGTTCTTGGGGAGCTGATTGAACCACCCTCCTCTGTTTGTACCAATGCCTTGACCATTTGAAACTTGACTATGGGTGCTTTGTTTATGTGTCTGCATATCCATCCCTCATACGCCATCTCAACACTACCCACCATTGTGGCATCCGTTTGGCCACAGATGCTTTTTACACTAGCCTGGTTGAGAGTCTGTATTCTGAAGCTGCTGAACTACCAGTGTCCTACCGCCATGACTTTCTTCTCAGCAGATATGCATGCCATTTGTCTGCCATGCATGGCCACCCATCCTATGCCGCCTCCTTTGATGTTTCCCTTGATAGCCAGTACGGGACGTGTCCCTCTTCTGTTACCTTCTGGAGTCTGCTTTCAGCACTTGCTACATCGGTTCAACCTAACGTTACCTGCAACTTTCCTGGCCTTCATTCACTTCCTAATGACACTACTGCAGCCTTGGTCTATTGTCTTTAGTTTCACAACCTTCGCATGGAACTCTGTGATAGTAGCTTTGTATATACTGATGGCTCTCAGCTGATCGTGGGGGTTGGGTGTTCCTTTGTCATTGGCAGCCCGTGTATTTCGATATCAACTTCCAGCCCACTGCTCAGTATTTACAACCAAGATGTTCTCCCTGTATCAGGTCAAGGAGTACATCTGGTGACACAGGCTTTTCAATTGTGTCCTGTGTTCATACTCACTCAGCGCTCTTTGAAGCCTATCTGCGCTGTACACCGCCCATCCCTTAGTGCAGCAGGTCCAGGAAAACTGTCACTTGCTCACTCTTGGTGGAGCCAGTGCGATGTTTCTGTGGGTTTCTAGTCATGGCAGTCTGCCAGGAAGTGAGGCTGCTGACGCTGCTGCCAAGGCTGCAGTCCTCGTACTTCAGCCTGCTAGTTCCTGTATTCCCTCTGATGATCTATGTGTTGCCGTCTCTCAGGAGGTGGTGTCCCTTTGGCATCACCAGTAGTCCTCCTTTCATGGGAATAAGCTCTGGCTTATTAAGCCTCTCCCAGTGGCTTGGATGGCCACCTCTGAGCCCTAAGCTGCACATTGGGCACTGCCTTTTTAGCCATTGTCATTTGATAAGTGGCGCTACCCCTCTACTTTGTACACATTGCACCCAAGTTTTAGCTGTCCACCACTTCCTGATGGAATGCCCATTTTTTAAACCATTTACTTTCCCACTTGGGTTTGCCGTCAGAGTTATCGACCATTATTACAAATGACGTGTGGGCTGTTGACCGCGTTTTACTTTTTATCCACCAAAGCAATACGGTAAAGGCCATTTAATTTTTATTTTTGTTCTTTTGTTTCTGCATGGTGTCTTTTTTTAGCCGTTTTTCCATGTGCCTGTTTTTAGCTGTCTTCGAGTATGTCAATTGGGACTAAAGTACAGTCGTTTTTATAACTCCTCTCTGTCTTTGTGTGCTATAGTTTTGACTTGGGCGCTTATGACCCCAGTAGTTTTTTGCCCCCTAAAGCAAAATAAAACAAAACCAAACCACGCATATAGAAAAGAAATAACAACCTTTGGTGAAATTAAAAGCAAGGGTGGTAACATTAGGAATGCCATGGGAATTCCACTGTTAAATACGGAGCAGAGAGCAGACAGATGGAAAGGATGCACTGAAGGCCTGTATGTGGGGAAGACTAGTGTAATGTGATAGAAGAAGAAACTGGAGTTGATATAGAAGAGATAGGGGATCCATTGTTAGAATCAGAATTTAAAAGAGCTCTGAAAGATTTAAGATCAAATAAAGCAGAAGAAGATTTAAGATCAAATAAGGCAGAAGAGGTAGATAACATTTCATCAGAATTTCTAATATCATTTGGGAAAGTGGCAACAAAACGACTGTTAAGGTTGTTGTGTAGAATGTATGAGGTGATATACCATCAGACTTTTGGGGGAAAAAAATCATCCACACAGCTCCAAGAATTGAGGATGTGTTAGATGACAATCAGCTTGGCTTTAGGAAAAGTAAAGGCACCAGAGAGGTAGTTCCAATGTTGTGGTTTATAATGGAAGCAAGGCTAAAGAAAAATCAAGACACATTCATAGGATTTGCTGGCTTGGAAAAAGTATTTGATTATGTAAAATTCTGAGGAAAATAGGGGTAAGCTTTAGGGAGAGGCGAGTAATATAAAACATTTGAATGTGCCAAGAGGGGATAATAAGAGAGAAAGGCCAAGAATTAAATACGTGGATTAAAAAGGGTGTAAGACAGAGATGCAGTCTTCTGCTCCTACTGTTCAATCTGTACATCGAATAACCAATGACTGAAATGAAAGAAATGTTCAGGAGTGGAATTAAAATTCAAGGTGAAAGATCAATGATAAGATTCACTAATGACATTGCTATCTTCAATGAAAGGGAATTGCAGGATCTGCTGAATGGAATGAACAGTCTAATGAGCACAGGATATGGATCGAGAGTAAATCGAAGAAAGATGAAAGTAATGAGATGTAGCAGAAATGAGAACTCTGAGAAACATAACATCAGGATTGATGATCATGAAGTAGATTAAATTATGCAATTCTACTACCTAGGCAGCAAAATAAACCATGAGCGACAGTGCAAAGATGACATAAAAAGGAGACTAGCACTGGGGAAAAAGGGCATCCTCCGCCAAGAGAAGTGTGCTAGTATCAAACGTAGGCCTTAATTTAAGGCAGAAATTTCTGAGAATGTAGGTTTGGAGCACAGCACTGTATGGTAGTGAAACATGGACTGTGGGAAAACCTGAACGAAGAGAATTGAAATGAATTGAAGCTTTCGAGATGTGGTGTTACATACAAATGTTGAACTAGGTGGACTGAGCAGGTAAGGAATTGAGGACACACTCCGCAGAATCAGTGAGGAAAGGAATTTATAGAAAACAGTGATAGGGGATGTAGGCCATCTGTTAAGACATCAGGGAATAACTTCCATGGTACTAGAGGGAGCTGTAGAGGGTAAAAACTGTAGAGGAAGATGGAGATTGAAATATATCCAGCAAGTAATTGAAGACATAGATCACAAGTGCTACTCAGAGATGTAGAGGTTGGCACAGGAGAGGAATTTGTGGTGGGCCACATCAAACCAGTCAGAAGACTGATGACTCAAAAGGGAATGACTAGTGCTGGTAGAAGGTAACCCTGCCGTGCACCTTGCTTAGCTTGCAAAGTATATGCCAACCAGCATGGATTCCAAAAACATTGTTTATGTGAAACACAATTCTCTTTTTTCGTACATGACAGCTTCGAATCAAGGCAGTATTTCTCGATTTCCAAGAAGCATTTGACTTAGTAGAACACCTATACTTATTGTCAAAAATACTACAATATAAATTCTTCATTTGTGCAGCCATAGTGTTGCGAAGGTATTGAATAGAATGGGGGAGAAGAGAAATTTGTGACACAACTTGACTAGAAGAAGGGATCGGTTGGTACGACATGTTCTGAGGCATCAAAGGATCACCAATTCAGTATTGGAGGGCAGCATGGAGGGTAAAAATCGTAGAGGGAGACCAAGGGATGAATACACTAAGCAGATTCAGAAGGATGTAGGTTGCAGTAGGTACTGGGAGATGAAGAAGCTTGCACAGGATAGAGTAGCATGGAGAGCTGCTTCAAACCAGTATCTGGAATGAAGAAGAAGAAGACTACTACTACTACTACTACTACTACTACTACTACTACTACTACTACTAATACTAAAGATTAGACCTAAATTATCAGTGTGTAACACAGAAAAGCAACGATGTGCTGGCAGATAGCATTTCCTAATGTAAGCGATGATTTAGCTCAATAAAGCGAAACACATCTGGTGAAGAAATCATGCATTTTGTAGTTGCAATGATGGATTAAAAATACCCTCATGAACAATTATACAGAATATCAAGTGAAATTTGTGACTGGGTTGAAGAATTTTTGGGTGGGGAGGACACAGCACATTATCGCGAACGGAGATTCATTGTCAGATGCAGAAGTAACATTGACTATGCACCAGGGAATTGTGTTGGGACCCTTGCCGTTCATGTTGTCATTAATGACCTTGTGGACGATGTTAATAGTAACCTCAGTCTTCTTGCAGATGACACAGTTATGTATAATGAAAAACTGTCTGAAAAAAGCCGCGTATATATTTAGTCAGATCTTGATAAGCTGATGTAAAGATTGGCAGCTTGTTTTAAATGTTGAGAAATATAAAACTGTGCACGTCACAAAACGGAAAAAAGTAGTTTCCTATGACTATAATATCAGTGACTCGCAGTTGAAATCAGCACACACTTTGCAAGTAAATGGGCATTAAGAGTTAGAGATATTGAGTGGAATGATCACATAGGCGCAGTTGTAGCTATGGCTGTGGTTTATTGGCAGAATACTGCAGAAGTGCAATCAGTCTACTAAGGCGGTTGCTTTCAAATCACCCATGCAACGAATTCTAGAATATTGCTCAAGCATACTGCACCCGTACTGGATATGGCTAACAGGGGATATTGAACGTATACAAAGAAGAGCAGCACAAATGGTTACAGGTTTGTTTGACTGGTGGGAGAGTGTCACAGAGGTATTAAAGAAACAGAGCTGCCAGACTCGTGAAGGTATATGTGAGATATTCCAAGAAAGTTTCCTAACAAAGTATCTAGAACTGGCTTAACATGCTGACTTGAGGAATATACGACCCCATATGTATCGCTCATGTATGGATCATGAGGACAAGATTAGAATAATTACAGCATGCACAGAGGCACTCTAACAGCCATTCTTCCTGCACTCCATATGTGAATGGAACAGGAAGAGACCCTAATAACTGGTACAATGAGACGTACCCTCTGTCATAAACTTCACGTGGGTTTGCAGAATATAGATGTAGATACAGACGTAGATGTAGACAAGTAGCATCATTTTGCTGTGTTTGTCTGTAGCATGCACTGTGGGGTGCGCATAGAACATTCAGCATTGATTTTCATGTGTGTGTATTTATGGTGACGTTAATTATCACCATAGTGTTCATTATGAGTGGCAGCGGGCTCGTGCAGTGTTTATCCAGAGTTGCATTTCCTGAGTAGGCAGTGGCTGGAGTGTGAGACATGGGACAAAGACAGAGCACACTGGCAATGCTACAAAGTATCCTCCATTTTTCCCAGCACAGAATGCATTGCACAGCTACCTTCTTAAGTGGTAACCACTATAGTGTTACCCTTATTTAGATTTTTACCCTCAATTTCTCTCTATTTATATTTTTTGATTTAAATTGTCTGTGGAATGAAAGGAGTTGTGCAGAAGACATTATTTTTTAAGTTGTATGTAAAATTGGCTGAGTTATTCATTAGACACTTCATGTTGTTTGGCAAATGACCAAATTTTTTTTTTTTGTCTGTATATTGTACTTATTTTTGTAGCCTCTTACAGCTTAAGTAATAAAGGTGTTTTTTCATCTAGGGTTGTAGTTGTGGACATGATTATTTTTCCCATATTGTGATTGATGGATTGACTTACTTCCCTAGCAAATATACGCATTGTCAAAGAAATGCTTAACTCCCATAGGAGCCATCTGCAAGATGACTGTGGATGAACATCACATATTATTGTCACTACTGGCACGATAACAATGACGACATCAGATGTAATTTCACTTACCATATGCCGGCCTGTGTGGCTGAGTGGTTCTAGGCGCTTCAATCTGGAACCGTGCCGGTCGCAGATTTGAATCCTGCCTCGGGCGTGGATGTGTGTGATGTCCTTAGGTTAGTTAGGTTTAAGTAGTTCTAAGTTCTAGGGGACTCATGACCTCAGATGTTAAGTTCCATAGTGCTTAGAGCCATTTGAACTTACTGTACATGTAATCAATATCTTCGTCCTGGACAATTCTACAAGATGCTTATGCTGCTAGTATTAGAAGTCCTTTTTATCCCCATAGCTGTAGCAATCTCTCTTAAGGCAGACTCTCACAAGGAAGTTTTACGTCACGTAAGCTCAAATTGTGGACGCAGATGTATTGAAAAATATACAGTTCATCTGGATCTCCCGGTTGTCCTCCTTTTTTGCTGGATGATTTCAGGAATTTCCATAATCACTCAGTATTTTGTGTGTCCAAAGATGGATCATCAGAAGACACGAATCCGACAGAATGGTTTACGAACTCGTGGTGAAATTGTTTACAAACTTTTGGTGAAATTCCGCTTCCTTCAAAGTGTTGTACAATTTCCATCCATGTTTAATGACAGCTGTCGGTCGAGATGAGGTTCTTAATAAGAGGCAGTAACATTTTATTATTATTATTATTATTATTATTATTATTATTATTATTATTATTAATATGTAGTATTCTGCCTAGTGGCAGGTCTGTATCTTCGTATGGAGAATTTCTGATGACATTGTTCCCTGTATTCAGCATCTTCCTTCAGTCTGCTGTATCACCTTCCATCTTTCATGTCATCTAAAAGTTGAATTGTTCTTTTTCCTCATCCTACCATTCCTTTAATTTTCTTTTCAATAACTTCATGTATGAGCTCTCAGTGCCGAAGTAAGTATTTAATCCAGTTGGCCTTCCTCTGAAGAATTGTTTGCAGAATATATTTATCTTCTCTCCTACTCTTCTCAGTACATAGTTATTCATCACCCAATTGGTCCACTTGATCTTCTCCATCCTCCTCCAGCAGCACATTTCAAAACTTTCAAGGTATTGTATTTTTCTTCCTTTCTTTTTTCATAGTCCATGTCTGCTCCGTACAGTACAATACTCCAGATGTAGCACTTCACCAGTTTCTTCCTTAATTCCAAGCTTAACTTGCTGGTCAGCAGATTCCTCTTTGTGTTAAATGCAGTTTTGGCCATAGGGATTCTTGCTCGAATTTAACTGGTGCGTTGGGCACCCTTTGTCACCAAGTTTCCCAAGTACTTGAACTGTTTCACATCCTCCAGTTTTTGATTGTCAATGGTTATCCTCAGAGGTTTCTTCCTTTTTCACATCAACATCACTTCTCATTTTGCGATGTCGATTTCCATGCCATATATACCAACTGTGTCATCACGTGTTGTCTTTGATTTTTAGCAATCACGCCAGGTCATCTGGGTACTTAATGGTATTGACGAGGTGTCCTCCGATCCTGAAGTTTCCACATCCTTTCGAAGTTTCTCTCGCCAGCCATTCTCCATACAGGTTGAAGAGACTGGGTAGTAGACAACGCTCTTGTCTGATGCCTCTTCCTTTTTCCATGCTGCTTGTTTCTCCATAGTTCAGCCACACCTTTTCTCTGTGTCCCAGGTACAAGTTGAGAATTAATCTCGGGCCTCTCCAGTTTATTCCTATCTCATTAAGGATGTTCATCAATTTTATCCAGTTGACTCTGTCAAAGGCCTTCTGCCAGTCTATAAAACAAACACAAACTTCTTTAACAGTCAAAACTCCTGCCAGCAATATTCTCACCATGCCGATGGCGTCTCTGGTTCCTTTTTGTGTTCTAAATCCAAACTGGTCCTCTCCTATTACTTCTTCAATTTTGTGTTAAAGTCCTCTGTCAAGTATTCTTGCAGTAATCTTTACTTCATGTGAGATTAAACTGATTGTTCTGTAATCACTACATTTCTTGGCTTGCTGTTTCTACTCGAGAGTAACCATTGTGACAGCCAGGAAGTCCTTAGACTGTTTTTTTGTCTTTGTCAATCTCTTCCTCTGTCTCTCTTTTGATGTCTTGGGTATGATTTTCCTTATCATAGAGTTCCTTTATATATCCTTCCCATACTTTCAGCACCTCCTTTTGTTCAGTAACCATTTGTCCTCTAAAGTCTTCTATCCCAGAAGTCCTTACTCCTTTGTTTTCTCTACCTCCCAGCTCCTTTGTTTTCTGGTACGTAAGGTCATACCTTCCTTTTCTCCTTAAGTCCTCTGTTTCATTGCACATTCCTTGTATATACATTTCTTTCACTTTGTTGGTTTCTCTTCTGAGTGCATTGTTAAGTCTTCTATATTCTTCTTAATTAACATTTTTACACTTCCTCCTTTCCTCCCTCTTTTCTGACATCTCATTGGTGATCCATGGTTTCCTCGCTCTCTTTGTTTCCCTCCAAACTTCCTTCTTAAATATATTCCATAAAACCTGTTTAACATTTTGTCATTGCTCATCCACATTTTTGCTTGTATTTGCACGTCTCATTTTCCTAAGTTGTTGTTCCAAGGATTCTCTTACTGCCTCATTGTTCTCTCGTAGTTTTTCCAGGTCCCATCTCTGATTTCTCTTCCCATGCTGTTGTATCCTCTTCAATCTTGTACTGATGTCTGGAACCAAAAGATTGTGATCAGAATTGACTGCAGCAGCTGTAAGTTTTTCAGTATCTTTCACACTACCCCTAAACCTGTGTTTCACAAGTATATAGTCTGTCTGGTGTCTGTTAATGTCTCCTGGGCTCTTCCATGTTCACAATTTACTCTTCCTTTTATGGAACCAAGTGTTCATCACCACCAAGTGGTGTCTCTGACAGAATTCCACTAACATCCCTCCAGCTGTTTCTTCTTCCTAATCCATATGGACTCTCAATGTTTGCTTCTCTTCTACCTCGTTACAAAGTACTATTAAAGTCACCCATGATTATGATGTTTACTCTTCCTCTGCCTTCAGAATGTATGATATCGTCTATTTCATCATAAATTTTATCCACTTCCCGCGTCATGATATGATGTTGGCATGTACACTTGGTACTATCAGAAATTCCACTGGTTGTGCACTTTGGCATACCACTTTAGTCACACTTGGAACTATTTGATTTCCTGTCACTTTTTGCCACACCACATTCAAAACTTTTTCCACCGGTATAAAACATTGTTTAATTACCTGGTGATACTTCACCCCTATCTGATCGCCCCACTTCACTTAAACCCATTATGCTCTCTTCACATTTATCCATTTCTCTCTTTAGATTTTCCAGTTTTTCTGATGTTCGAAGTGTTCTTATATTCCATGTCCAGATCCTGAACCTAAAATGATCATCTCTTTCGATGACTGCCCCTGAAATACTCCCCATCTGAAGATCCAAATGAGGGAGTAGCTTACCATGGAAATATTTTACTCCAGGAAGTGCCATCATTATTCTTTGTCTTCTGACATTCAGGAAGCATTCTTGTAAATTACTAATTTGTTTTTTCTGAGATATTGGTCATAGGTGATACCATCAGATAAAACAAAATCCCTGTAATTACTACAGCTGAAGGGGCACATTATTTAGGTTAGTCAGGTTACAGGCAGATTGTATTAATGAAATTGAGCAGAACAGGACCTTAATATATGTAAAAGTTTTCAGAAAAATAATTTTTTTTCATCAAAACAGTAGACTGAGAAACAAGATAGGTATATGCCTAGAAGATGTGGAAACTTCTGAAGTGATAGATGTTTTGTGCCTCTGTGAGTACCCCATAACCCTGGGATGGGCAGGTTAAATATCAGTGATTATAGACTAGCATCATTGTTGTGAAGAGTTAACATGGAAACAGGAGGAGTGCGTAAAAGTTGGACATCAAGTAAAAAATATTGAAACAAATAATTGTGTTGATCAGAACCTATATGCATATGATTGTGGGTTTTTAGTACAGAATACTTCTCTGATAATTGTAGCAGTCTACAGAGCCCCTCCAGGAAACTTTCATGTATTTATGAGAAATCTAGTTGGATTATTGAGCTATCTGTCAGCTAAGAAAAAAACGGTTATTATTTACTGGAGATTTCAATGTAGATTTCTAAAATACACACAGGAAAAATGAAATAGAATCATTACTTGCACATTACAGTCTAATTTCAGTAGTCAGTTGTCCAACTCGCACACAGCAAGATGATAGGTCACTGATAACATTTTTATAGACAGTGCGTAGGCTGAAACAAACAATGTGTACCCATTTGGGTCCAATGTTAATGCACTATCTGATCATGATGCACAGGTAATGGAAATAAATGATAAGGCACCTTATGCCCTTGAGGCAGGTTCATTCAAGAAGTCAAGCTTATTAATGAAAACAGTTTCAAGATTAAGTTGTGAGAGGTGGTATGAGATGAGGTATACATAGAAATATATGCTAATGGCAAATTCAATTTATTCAATGGTAAATTTGTACCAGTATTTTAAAGTTACTTTGCTAGAAAGATATCCAGGAGATCTTCTGATTAAAAAAGTAGATTTTGGATAACTAGGGAGCGTCATGTAAGAGGAAGAGGGAAATTTATATAAAGGCTAGAGTAAGTCAGAATCTGATATTATTTGCTTACTACAAAAAATACTATAATATTTTTAAGGAGAGTCATGAAAATGCCACAATATATATGTGATATTGTCTAATGAGACAAAGGACAGCCAGTCAGTGTACAAGCTACCATAACAACTAAACTAAATGACAGTGATGTGGCTGATAATTCACAAATTGAGAGTACTTATAACAATCGCTTTCTACATGTAGCAACCTAAATGGGATTAAATAGTTCAGTAGAAGCAGCAACAGAATACATTAAAAAATGCCATTCCAAAAAACTTAAAGCAAATAGAAGTAGCACAAACCCATTACTGAAATTAACAAGATTTTTTTTTAATTAAAAAAAAAAGAGGCTCATGTGGCTTTGATGGAATTTGAACAAAATTCTGAATAGTTGTTCCAACTTAATAAGTACTGTCCTTAATGTTATATTTAATGCATCATTGGCAAACAGAATTTTCCGAGACAGGTTAAAATATGCAATTGTTAAACCTCTTTGTAAGAAGAATGACAAGGAATGAAAAGGCTGTTTACCATCCACCCATCAAATAATACAAGCCTTAAATAATAAAACACCGCCAGTTGATATTTTTTGTGATCTTTCCAAGGCTTTTGATTGTGCAGATCATGTTACTCTCTTAGAAAAACTAAAGTTTTACGGAATTAATGACGTTACACGCAAGTGGTTTGAATCACGCGTAGCAGGCACAATGCAAAAGGTTGTTGAATAATTTGAACAATTTTGGAAAAGTAGAAAATTTCAGTGAATGGAGAGAAAGCACAAGGGGAGTACACAGGGTTCAGTTTTGGGTCCACTCCTATTCCTTATGTATGTGCGTGACCTTCCATTTAATATTCAGAAGCAGAATTAGTACTTTTTGCAGACAACACTAGTGTTATAATAAATCCCATTACTATGAACGCAATAGAAGGGGAAGGAAATGGTATTTTCCAAAGAATTATAAAGTGGTTCTTAGAAAATGTACTCTCCCTGAATTTTGAAAAACACACTGTGTTCAGTTCTGTTCTACAGATAGTCATACCAACAACTGCTGTAACACATGAGCAGTAGTCAGTAAATAGGGTAGAATGCTCCAAATTTGTGGGTATACATATTGATGAAAACTTGAACTGAAAGAAGCATGTTACTGAGCTTCTCAAAAATTAAGTTCAGCTACTTTTGCTCTTCATATAACTGCTAATTTTGGAAACAAACATATTAACTTCCTGGCATAAATTGCATATTTCCACTCAACAATGTCTTGTGAAATAGTTTTCTGAGGTAACTCATTACTTAGAAAGTATTGACTGCACAAAAGTAAGTAGTGAGAAGAATATGTTATGTTCACTCATGGGCATCATGTAAGTGCCTCTTCAAGGAGCTATGAAGTCTGCTCAAAAAATTCCAAAACTCGTGTAATTTGCACCAATGGTGTGTTGGAACAAAATGCAGTTGGCATCCGTGCACATTCATGTGTTTAATGTGTAATTAATTGCCTGAAGTTTCAGTATTGTATGTCTGTTAGTTATTTTTCAGTGCTGTATTGAGTAGAGCATTGTGTCACACAGTTTGTGAATTTCGAGATGGCTCGAATCAGAGGAACACTGTATCTGCATTAAATTTTGTGTGAAACTCAAGGAAACCTTTATAGAGACAGCAAATGATGCAGGAAGTCTATGGTGATGAGTGCTTAAGCCATACTCAGTGTCACAAATGGTTCACGCTGTTTAAAAATAGCCTGACAGAAGTTAAAGATGACCCTTATTCAGGACGTGCTTCAGTGCATATCAACAGCACTCATATCAGGAACATTAATGAAATAATGTGCTTGCCAGTCGAAGATGACTGTCCGAGAGATTCTAGAAGAATGTTACATTTCAGTTAGATTGTGTCATGAAATTATGACACAGAATCTTGGAATGCATCATGTTGCCACCGAGTTGGTCCCACAGCTCATGAGTCAAGACCAAAAGATCTCTGCCTAACATTCTGTGAAGAACTTTTGGATCGTATAGATGAGAAAAAGATATTCCTTAAGAGAATAATAACTGGTGGTGAGATGTGGGTCTATGGTTGTAATGTTGAAGCATTGAAAGGCTGAGGATTTGCAATGATAAAAGAAAATTCACAGACGGCACTTCAGGTGATCCAGCAAAAGGCATACCAAGACTGCTTCTGGAAATGGAAACAGCATTGGGAGCATTGTATCAGTTGCGGAGGTGAGTTTTTCAAGGGAGACCATGGGCAGGGCAGGTTCATTTTTCGGTCTTTCATCCCCTTACTCTCTCTGTCATTTTCATCGAACAGTTCACCTACTCCTATATTTTTTCTTTCCAATGTCCCTTCACTCTGCAGTTGTAGATACATGCTAGGCATGTGCAGAGCAGCATTGATGAAACCGCTACCTAATACCTACCACACTGAGGCCGCGTAACTCAAGTTGCAAATCAGTTCCTGTAAGTTCATATTCAAAAATTTTGGGCATTCGGAGGATGCAGTTTAATTTCAGTAAGCATTTGAAAATTCTATCGAAACAGCTTTTTGTTCTTAATAAAACACATCAAATGGCTATCAAGTCTGTATTTAATAGGCAAAGTCTCATTCATTCCAAGTTCACAGCCTATACAACATATTTTCACACGAAAAAGCAGCCAGAATTTCTGTAAGGTCGACCCGGTTAATTTTGGGATCTAACAGTCACTGACCCACCACTATTAGTGAGTTGAACATTCAGTCATTTCAGTGGTCTTCTATGTCAGAAGTGCTTACCAAAGTATTCCATAAAGAACATGGAACATGCCGTGCAGAATTCTCTCTATGACCAAAAGATCACACCCTTCTAAAACTTCAACTAAATAGTTCCGAAACATCGCATTTTCTTCAAAATGTTCGGAACTTGAACTGCTTTAGCCGTGACTCGTTTTATCTGAAATGATCTCACTAGCTCTTCAGTTTACATACTGTTTTCACAGAGACATCTAGCATGGTGTTACCCCAAAGCAGGTTAACGAGCAAATCTATCACTGCTCCTATCCTCTCTGCATATCTAACTATCCGCATGCGGGAACCACTTAATTCTGATTGGCTATTGGTCTGAATAACCAATCAGAATGATCCTTCCAGATCATTCTCGCGGCAAAACTTGTCTTAGCCAACCACTAACCAGATAGTCATTTACGTCATTACAATTTCAATTTCTAATATACTGTTTAAAAAAATAAAACGAAATGCAAAAGAATCTTTAAATTAATAGATAAACTTATTCTGCTTCAGACTTTTATTCTGGCTTCTCTCTTACGAAAGCAAGCGCACCCTGACATACGTCATTAGCATCGTGGTTACAACACAATTTTCCCATGGTTCAATTTTATAAGGTTTTATGTAAAGTGACATTCAGTTTTAATGTATGTTCCACATACTCTCTCTCATTCATTTCCATGTATTCGCACAACAAAATAATAAACAAATAATAATTTTGAATGATTTTTATACTATGTAATGTAGAGTAATTAAAGTTTTGAAAAGAAAATTCTAATTAAGTGATTTTATACGCTGTGAGCTTTGTTGTGACTTCAGATGATAATAAGACATTTGGTTATTGTTCCTAACTGAGTTTTGAAACCTAAGTGTCAGTTTTAGTTCATTTAAGTAATTTTCTCAGTTTTCATAACTATAATAGATAAAAATCTGAAATTTGTACAGGATCCCTTCCTTAACAATAAAAGATTGGGTATCAAGTTTGAACAGAATCGGATGATAATTACTATGATTTATTTAGATTTGTAGGGAATATGCATTTGCGTACTGACTGAATGTTACTTGAGACAGTTCTCACAGCTGGTAACATCAGCTGCACTTTGTCAGAGTGAAGAAAAAATGTAGCCATCCTGAAGCCACCTTGCTATATGGCTGTGTGCCTTACTGCATTGAATGAATGTTATCTCATAACTTGCTACGTTACAACCATGCACAATAAGTAAAAGATAAGTGCAGAAAAATTTCAAGGACAAAGTTCCGGAATTTTCTGAACAGACCTTTTCGGCATTTTAACAGTGCCATCACAATACATATGTTCACTAATGAAATTCACCATAAATTATCCATCACAATGTGGAAAGAAAACTAAAATGATATTTATTACCCATTATTAAACATGTCTGTGGCTCAGAAAGTAGTTCTATATTTGGCAACAAAAATTTTTGATCATTTGTCCAATACTATTAAATGTCTGACAGTTAGCAAAGTAGGTTTCAAACCTTACTTAAAATCATTTCTCCTGGGCAATTCCTTCTACTCCATTGACAAATTTCTATTTATAAACTATTAGCCAGTAAAAAGGTCTGGTTTTTTGTGTGTGTGTAGGACTTAAAGATAGTGTGTTCATTAATGTTAACGCTAATCATGTATACATATCCTGTAAACTGGTTTGTTCCACATCATTTTGATTAAAGAATGAGTCAAATAGTCTATGGAACAAACTAAGGAACTTCCACTACCCATCTGCAGAGCTTTAGTTCATGTCGGTCTGCAAGACACTGTCAAATTGGGAAAGTGGGATCTTTGGAGAGGGAAGGGGGGGAGGGGTTACCACAATCCTTGAAAGACATACTGACTTTAACACATCTCGTTATGCTGTGAACAATTGATTGTAATGAATATCATCATGAGTGGAATTTTTAAATGTGATGAAACCAGAGATCATCACTATTTTCACCAAGTCATTGAACACGAAATTGGAGAATTGAAATGTGCAGTTCTTGGTTGTCAAAAAGTTACAGCTGGACAATTTTGCACAGAAGTGTACATGCCTCAAATCAGATATGTACTTTAAAGTAGCTTCCCAAGCTAGATACCAGTGAGTTGCATTCGTTTACACAAATGCACAATAATATGTATCTCTGAAACAAGTGATGGCTATTTTGTAGCAAATTAAAAAAATCTGTCATTGACTTGAAGATTCATTTGAGTGTCACCAGTGCTTTACTGGGCTTGATGTTGTTAGAGATAATATGCTATTGCCTTCCTCGGACATTTGAAGTATATGGGGGACCTACAATTAATGTGGATTTTGAGCTGTGGTGCAGTGTGGCATCTTTCTCAAACATTGGCAGAGATGAAAGAATTGATAAGTGACTGCTAAGAATCCTGAGGAGGACTGATGAGATCTTTGGATCCATAGTTTGGTACTTTAGTACTGAGCCAGTGTATTTTGCTGTTGAGCAGGTGCAATTATTTTTTCTTGTCATATGACAACTTTTTTGAAGACCAAACAACTCATCTATAGAAATCAACATGGATTACATAGTCACAGATTGTGTGCAACCTACATGTTTTTTGTTTGTGAGGTCCATAAGTATGCAGATAGTAGAACAGTTTCTTATGACATGTTCTTGTTGTCAGTTTTTGCATGAGCCCATACTGTTGTGCTGGCAAACAAAATATTTCTTATTGTAACTTGAAACAGGTATGCAGTTAGGTGGAAGACCACATGGCCAACAGAACTCTGTATGACACCCTTAATCAGAAAACCTCCATAAAAGCAAAGCAAAATTAGCATCAATTATACCTTAGATACATACAATAGGTCTGTTACTGTTCATAATACATGTAAACTACATTATACCTGTCTGAAGCTGTTAATAGATAAGTTATCTACGTAGAGTTCACTTTGTTAAAAAACTGGCACAGATTTCAGGAAGCCTTATAGTTTAAATAATGGTGGAAGATTCATGATATAAATTTATGTAATGCATGGAAAGACCAAATATTGTTTCAACTTACAAGTGATGAACAGTTACAGGAACGAGTCAGAACTGTTAAGTATCTAGGAGTATATGTGACCTATTGTGAATGATCACAGAAATGTTGCTTCCAGAAGGGAGATAGTCAAATTTAGTGACCACTTGCAAAAATCTCATGTTATCTGTTCATTAATGTGGAACCCTTGGTAAGTTAGATTAATGCAAGAGGGAGAAAAGATCCAAAGAAGAATTGTGCAATTCATTATAGGTTTGCTGAGTTGGCATGAAAAATTCAGTTATACTCAGAAATTGGGGACACAATACAAGAAAGCTGTTGTGTATCACAGAAACTTGTACTCTCAAAATTATAAGAGCCCATTTTTAATACCAGTCAGGAAACCTCTTGCTTCCTCCATCATACATCTGCATAATGCTCATAATGAGAAAACCAAGAGACACATTAATACACACATAAGAGTACTGACAATCATTCCTCCTGTGTTCTGTCTTCAAATGGAATGGAAAATGAGTAGGGGTAATACACAGGATAAACTAAACTATCTACACTCCACCACTCACTGTACCAGGACTTGCTGAGTACAAATGTAATTTTAGATTGAGATTGGGTTTTTACTCTCCTTTCTTCACTCCAAGTGCATGAAGAAGAATATTGAGTCTTGTGATAGTACCAGTTATTAAAAAATCACACACACACACACACACACACACACACACACACACACACACACACACCAGCAAGGGGGGGAAAGGTGGTGAGGAGCAAGAGGGAGCATTGTGGAAGGGTGACTGACAGCTGAGAGGGAGAGCCAACAGGTGCACTGGATAGGGGTGCGGCATGGACAGCTGCGCATGCTCCTGCACCTGCACTGGTGAGTTGGCGCAGTGTACAACCATGACATGGAATGAATTTGCAGGTGGTAGACAGAATGGTGGAAGGGGAGTCTGTGGGAAAGAGCAAATGGGTGTAGGATGGGTGAAGTTAGGACCCTGGAGCAGGAACACTTGGAACAATGTTTGTTGTTAGTCACTCTTTGCTGAGTAGACAGAATAAACGCAAATTCTTGGTTGAAAATGACAATTTATGCAAGAAATCGAGTGACTGATGATGATCAGCCTCATTTTTCTTCAAATGTTTAAATCATGTGTGAGCATATTTCGAAATCAAACAGCCCATTTCTTAAAATTGGTTACTAACAACCTTAATGAGTAAACATACTGCATAGTACTATAGTAGTCACTGTAATGTTGTGGCTGAAGTAAGTGATGAAGCACTTCCTGATCCAGTGCACGTACTACATAGGATTCCAGTTGTGGAATAGTTTTATTTATATATCTTTTTTAAAGTATTTACATAGTGTGTATTGCTTTTGAATGGATTCAGTTGAAAGTCAGTCCAAACAAGCAGCAGCAGATTAAAATATCAAGATATTTCTCAGTATGATATTGGAAAGCCAGTAATTAAAGGTGCATGAAATAGTTGAAAACATAGGCACATCAGATGGTAGAATCTAATGTAGCAACTGGAAATTACGATAAATTAAAAAATACTAGCTACTTCTACTCCTGCTTGTACTACTTTTTTTTTAACAAACTTTATGTTTAAGAAAGTAAGTCATTGTTACAAACGGATAATTTTAAAGTACAATCATGAAAACTATTTGAAATGACTTTGTGTTCATCATTGACTACTTTTATTACAATATTCACAATCACAGTTTTGACCTTTTGGTCATTTTTATTCTGAAACACAGTCGTAGTCATCATTTCTAAAAAGCATAAAAATGACATCAATGTCTATGGCTCATGTCAATCCGTGTCACATACACCATCATTATATGGTGAATAGGATGAAAACCAATGAAACTGAATTCATGGGTAATGTGAGTACAGTGTTCATTACTGACATTTGGAATAAGCACGAATTTAGTTTCATGGGTTTTTATCCTATCCATCACACATGGTGTAAGTGACAAAAGACACAAGACATAGAGGCTCATGACATTTTTATGCTTTTTATTAATGTTGTCTACTGCTGGCTTTCCAGCATCTGTAACCATTTGAAAATGACCATAAGGCCAAAATTGCAACAGTGGATATTGTAATGTACAGTTAATGGTGAAAATGAAACCTTTTTTTAAATATCTGAGAATCCATGACAAATACAATTGTGTAAATCATTAAAAAGTTCGACAAGTAAAATTGAAACAAATACGTTGAGTTTCTTAAATATACCCTGTGCAATGTGCACTGTTTTGTATTTTTAAATTGTTATAAAATGAAAGGGAAAACTAATGAATTGAAAGATGTCATGGACTGTAGGTATCTTGGTTTCAGTGGAGCAATGTCTCTACATTCTGGAAACAACAATGATAGCTCAGCATCATCATTATATACACCCTTCGTTGTTTTTGGGTTCATGGTGTAATGGTGCTTCAAATCTGTCTTTTTCACTTTGATGTGGAGTGGCTTTGAAATGCATAAATGTGACTTGTGCACTCATTTTTTTTTCTCTATCTCACCAAAGACAGTGTTATGACTTAATCAGGTTTGCCCTGGTATGCAGAAATTACACTCAGTGTTATCACAGAGAGCCGAGCACACAAGAGAATAATGTAGGTTGAATATTGTGTTAGTTTTATTATACTCTGAGCATGAATTTCTAAATAAAACCAATTTCTTTATATGAAACATTTTCTGCTGCCTTCAGTGCTTTATATGAACAACTAGCTACCTCAGAATCCCTGTTGATGGCGTGCTTTCTAGTCATATACAAGTTCAGAATCTTCTCTTAAACAAACAAGTTGTTCTAAGATCAAAACAGACACTCCTCCAGATTTTATTCCCACAATAAAACATGACCTATAATCCTGCATAACAAGCAGACAGGTCAACAACAAACTGCTAGGTTCAGAAATGAAGTTCTTATGAACCATGAGAGTTATTGCAAAAGTTGTAGCACCTTTTTTTGTCTTGAAAATGCTAACAAATTTAAAAAAATCTGCAACATGCAAATGGAAGGTTAGTTCATATGTATAAGCATTACAAGTAGGAAGATGGAAGAACACAAACACAACCATAAACATATAGCATGAGAAAAAATACGAAAAAAAATTGTCATTGCAAACATTTGTGACTGTCAGTTGCAACAGTCCAGAATAGTGCATTACAAACTCCGTGCATTCCATGATGTCAGGAGTCTCCTCAAGAATACGTAGTAATATGATGTGACGAAAGATGGCAGTGCTTTTCAGGAGTATAAAGTGTGAACAGAGATCACAATATGAGTTGAGCGGTCATTCAAGGTGGATGTTACCAAACTTGAACTGCATTATTACATAAAGATTGCAGTCAATTCTTGTACCTATGTCATCCAGTGCTTGGAGAACAACAGAAAATGGATGCTGCAGGAATTATAGTGCCATACTGGTATTGAGAGGATGAATCAACAATAATTCAGTATCAGTATTTCGTCTGCTGTTATCAGTGGTGGATTAATGCGATTATACTTTCTACCTCGTGCATTAGTAGACTGCATTAATAAAATTATACTTCACGTATCTGTGTTATTTTAATCTGTCAAAATCAAATAATGGAAAGTCCAGGATGGAATAACAATACAGTGGAACCACGCATAGGGAGCGTAATTCATCCCAGAATATCGCTCATAGTGCAAAATATTCATTAAGCGCAACAATTTATCACATACAAATTAATGTAAAATATGATAATCTGTTCCATGCCATATATTCAAAGAAAATTACACATACAATATTATGTACTTTACTAATCGCAATACATAGCTAATTCTTTTTTACAAGGAAGTCATTTGTTTTGCCAACACTTCAACACTTGGCAAAAAATGTGACAGCACTATCATCAAATAAATTTTTAGTGCACATGCCACTCTTTATTGCTGTTACGATTTTCAATGTACAATGCAACTGATCAACTGATATCCATGCCATCGTCATTTGCATTATTGCATCACAAGATTGCTGCTTCACTGTTATCTGTGGATGCCTGTTCTTTTCTTAATCTTCTCGAACCACCCACAGCTTGTCTTAAACACTTCTTTGGCCACTGATGATCCTAGTGTCTTCTTAACGAGGTCAGCAAAAATAATTCTCGCGTTTTCACAAATGATGATCTCGTTAAGTGTCGCCTTGTACTTGCTTTTCATTTATCCACAGGCTAATACGATTATTCATAGGATAATAAAAAACTGTTGATTAGATACTCTTGTCACTCCGTTTCAAACATCTGTCTCTTAATTCTTGTCCTTGTTATCGAGGACAGCACAGATAGCTGATGTAGACCGATTGTATGTGTGTACTAAATCAGCAGTGCTCACACAATGTTGGCGTTATTCAATGATTTTAAGCTTCATTCCTAAGGTCATTGTCTTTCTTTTATGGTCATCTTTTTGCAGCTTTATCTTCAGGGACATTTTTGTGAAGGTTATAAAATTTGCACACAGGAAAATACTGTGTGAATACAAGTTTAGAAAAACGTGTGATGACAAGCTGCATTAAGATAGTAGCAGAAAGAGGGCTAAACTGAGACGCAGTACGTACTAAAGACATTGTTCGTATGCTGCTGCCAAGAATGAATGAGGTTCATATTGTTGATTGTTTCCCCCTCCACATCTGAACACCTAGTGACCTCACAATAAATTATCGTCACTCATTATATGGTACATTGTTAATTGAGTGAGTCAATTTTTACAATTTTTTAAATTATAATAATAATAATAATAATAATAATAATAATAATAATGCAAATTGCGTTGTGTGGGAGATACTTGTTAAACGAGGTACCACTGTATTGTGAATAGGAGGAGGAGGAGACAGTGAAAAGACTGCTGTACATTTTAGCTGTTGACGAGAAGGCCTTCTTCTATATTAGAAAACACACATACACTCGCAAAAGCTCAACATGACGATATCTCTCTCTCTCTCTCTCTCTCTCTCTCTCTCTCTCTCTCTCTCTCTCTCTCTCTCTCTGGCTGTAGTGGCCACATCATATTATTTTGAGTAGGGGTAATACACAGGATAAACTAAACTATCTACACTCCACCACTCACTGTACCAGGACTTGCTGAGTACAAATGTAATTTTAGATTGAGATTGGGTTTTTACTCTCCTTTCTTCACTCCAAGTGCATGAAGAAGAATATTGAGTCTTGTGATAGTACCAGTTATTAAAAAATCACACACACACACACACACACACACACACACACACACACACACACACACACACACCAGCAAGGGGGGGAAAGGTGGTGAGGAGCAAGAGGGAGCATTGTGGAAGGGTGACTGACAGCTGAGAGGGAGAGCCAACAGGTGCACTGGATAGGGGTGCGGCATGGGCAGCTGCGCATGCTCCTGCACCTGCACTGGTGAGTTGGCGCAGTGTACAACCATGACATGGAATGAATTTGCAGGTGGTAGACAGAATGGTGGAAGGGGAGTCTGTGGGAAAGAGCAAATGGGTGTAGGATGGGTGAAGTTAGGACCCTGGAGCAGGAACACTTGGAACAATGTTTGTTGTTAGTCACTCTTTGCTGAGTAGACAGAATAAACGCAAATTCTTGGTTGAAAATGACAATTTATGCAAGAAATCAAGTGACTGATGATGATCAGCCTCATTTTTCTTCAAATGTTTAAATCATGTGTGAGCATATTTCGAAATCAAACAGCCCATTTCTTAAAATTGGTTACTAACAACCTTAATGAGTAAACATACTGCATAGTACTATAGTAGTCACTGTAATGTTGTGTGGGAGATACTTGTTAAACGAGGTACCACTGTATTGTGAATAGGAGGAGGAGGAGACAGTGAAAAGACTGCTGTACATTTTAGCTGTTGACGAGAAGGCCTTCTTCTATATTAGAAAACACACATACACTCGCAAAAGCTCAACATGACGATCTCTCTCTCTCTCTCTCTCTCTCTCTCTCTCTCTCTCTCTCTCTCTCTCTCTCTCTCTCTCTGGCTGTAGTGGCCACATCATATTATTTTCTGTCAGTTGAGAGAATGCTATGTAAATTGCATCAGTTTCTTCCATTGAGATCGTATGAAGAATTATATGTGTGAAATAGAAGGTTGTTCGACATTCTTTAACAAACAGTGCTAACACCTTGTAATGTGTGCATTGATAATGCTGTCTATTTCAGAACTGAATTTCAGTTTCTTTGTATTGTAAGAGACAGCAAGTTCTGGAATGTTGCTTATGCTTTTACCAATGCAACAAAACTTCCACAGTACCTGTTAGTGGCAATATTCAACTTACAAGACAAAAAACAATGTACTCATAGTACTGCGTAACTTGTGTACCTTGTAATGTACTGGTTTGTGTTTCTTTTTTTTTTTTTATTTTTTTTTTTTATTTAACAATTCACATATAAGTATCTTGTACTGAAACAGTGTGGGCCCTGGAGTCCATATGATGAATATGTAAGCAAGATGTACTTTAACACCAAGACTTACATCTTGTATAATTTAAATCATTCTGAAAGTTTCTTTGGCTCGTACATCCTATTGTAATGATGACTATATGTGAAAAAGAAAAGGAAAAAATTAAAAAAAAAAAAACCTCTCAGGTTTTGGGGAATTGTATTCGGTAGTTTTGTGACCCCAGTGCACAGTTCGGCAGCAGATATGTCATCTTGTTGCTTACTTTACAAATTATGTATTCATTGAGCTGAATGTTAATGTTTTGTGGGATCAAATGACAGCACCAATTGCACTTGTATTTTTACTTTTGATTTCCATGACTGGTTTCAGCTGGAGATTCTGTCATTATGTGAGTATACAGACTGACTTAACTGTATGTGTTCTCCCACTGGAAAATGGTCTTGGTGTCCAAAACCAGTTGTGGTAATCAAAATTAAAAATATAAGTTCAACTAGTACCATCACTGGAATTGCAAATCTTATGCCACAATGTCCGGTGTACTGGACAAGAAGTAAATGGTTCTACGAGCCATATTCACCATATCCGACAGTAAAATTTTGGATCATGTTTTTCCTTAAAATTTTTAGATGTCAGGGAATTTAAGTATCTTTCCACATATTCTCTTGTGATGTCTCGCACAGAAGATAATGACACATTAGGCAGTGAATTGTGCGCAAAACCCTATGTAATTCCTGGGAACTATAGCCACAACGAGAGCGAACATTGTATGTGAAAGACTGAATCAGTTGGCTCTTATGTAAAATTACTCATTGTATGTTTCTAGACCAGAAGATTCGACTTCTGCCATATTTTTATAGTACATAAACCAAACATCCAGATAGTTGGTTAATAGTAGTTTCTCGTTAAAGCCGCATGATGTCGAACTGTTGTTTTTGTAGATTTTATAACATTTGTTGTATATTATGTGCTTCAGTTATACTGCTCCACCAGTCATTGGAGCTTACAGTTTATAACTGAAGCACTGTCGCATCCATTTGAGTGATGCCACAAGAAATATTGCAGCAAGTATCTTGCCCTGGATTATAATTAGAATTTTTATTAATTTAGTTTAATGTGTTCATTTGACAAGTAATCTGCCGCATGTGAAGCAAAGTAAATTAGATTTCTTTTGGCATTAGAAAATTCAATATGACTTGTCAAAGTAGTTGAGCTTTCACAAACTTGCATTTAGATATGCAGGCTTTTCATAATGTTTTATTGCATATCGAGTCAAATATTTTGCATGAGTTAGAGAGAATATCGATGACAGAAAACTGTTGGCAACAGCTGTAGGACATACTATGGAGCTTGGATTACTTTGTCAGTGCACTTTTTGTGTGTCTTGGAAGAAGATACAGAGCTACACTGATTTTTTAGTTCATAGGAATAGCAGGTTGGCTGTGATTATTCTCTGTGAATATTTTAGTACTCTTTTGTCTTTGTATGTAGACACTTTTCTTATATTTCCTTCTTTTGTACTGTCTTTTTCTAACATGACCATTTCTTTTCCACAAACACACACACATACACCAACTTTTCCATATTGTGCAGAGCTGTCTGTGCACCCATATGCACATTATGTTTCTTTAGGTGATGTTAACCAGTTGAGGAGATGTTTTCGTCAAGCAGCCTGATCTGAGTCTTTGTTCACGACATCATTTGTTAACTCCTCAACCTTCTTCTGGGGTTTCATTCTTAGTTCCCTTCAAGGTAAAATGATGACTAAAATACCAAGTTTGCTTCAAACTGCTTTGGTTTGAGCCTCTTTGGTATATCTGTTGAAATTGTTAGTTAGTTTAGGTTATGAGAAGATTTTGGCCCTATACGATGTCTCGTAATGCAACTACTAAGCTGTTTGTTTCCTTAGCAGTTTCGCAGATGCCCACAAGATCGCTTGTAATTTTGTTTCGCTGTTCACTTCATTTGTTGTGCTGTTATAAATTGCTTTCCTTGATCTCTTTTTCCACTGTTATTCTATTTTCTGAGCACTTTCTTGCAACCTTCCTGTGGTCGTTGTTCTGCTTTTAGCAATAACAGTATATATTTAATTATTTTAGTTTTGCAAGTATATACATTAGAAAGCTTGAGTGATTTATTATGGTTCTAAGTATTGTTTTCTTAAGTATACCAGAATGTTTGCCAAAGGACATCCTGTAAAAGTGTTTTGCTGTTACTGATCTCATTGAAAATTAAATGCAGAAAAAAAAAATCCTGCTCCATGTATGCTATTAATGACAAGCTAATCAGCGTCAAAAGCTGTTGAATTTTAGTGTGTTTTTTGGGAAGGTACTAATATTTCTGTAAACATGTTTGTTTTTAATAGGTCCAACCCAGGCACTCCCACACAGCCACGACGACCAGATTTTATTGGAGTTGGGGGAATGGGGACACCGTCATCCACATACTATGAATTTCAGCAACAGCCCTCACAAATCAGTGCTGTCCATACACATCACAGCGTACAGCCTCATCCAGCATCTAGAGTTGCGCCGCCAACGTCAAGTTATGGAAGTCCGCAGCGTCGATTCCTGTCAGAAAGTGAGCTTGTTCGGCAAGGTGGATCTGGTGGTGATCTCGCATATGCACGCTCAAATAACACAGCAGATAACATACGAGAATTAGCTGGCTCTCCACAAAGGGGAGTTTATACGTGGAAGGACACTTCTCCTGGTGCTTATGGGTCCAATGGAAATGGAATTGGAGCATCATCACATCATCATCAGCCGTTGCCTTCTCAGCATCAAAGGAGTGCTGGGTATGAGTATTATCGCTCAAACCCAACAAGTCCTACGCAGCAGCAGCAGCAACAGCAGCAGCAACAGCAACAGCAGCAGCAGCAAATGTATAGTCAGCGTCCTCCAGCTTCCTATTACCCCCCAGTGCGTGGTGGTGTCCCTGTGTACCCTCCTCCACAATCTCCACAGATTAAACGAAAGACAATGGTAACCCCTACCACCCCAACAGCGGCAGTTTCTTCTTGTGATGGACGACGACCCAGTCCGGGCTCAAGAAGACCCATGTCATTTGTGCGAGCGTTAGAGATGTCCGATTCAATAGAGCTGACTTCAGCTTCCCCAGGTACTCCTCGTTCCGAGCATAGGCTAGTAACTGTTAGTGGCCCAGTGAGTGGGACCTCATCTTCAGTTCTTCAAGACACTCATCGAAGTTCAACGCCAACTCCAGACCGTGCTAGTGTTTATGATATGAATTATGAAATTTCTGTATAGGGAAGGCTTGGCCCAGGTGGTATACAGGTGTGCGGTTATCTTAGAAATCGAACGTTACCACACAACAAACAAGCAACCTACAACTACTTACGAGGGGCCAGGACTTTCCCTTTGTCAAGAAGGGGTTATAGATTACCATATTGAAACATCATTTCATTTTGAGGTACTAGCTTGTATCCCTGACAACCAGTAATCTTGTGATGCCACTACCAAGTGAAAGAGGACAAATTTCTAATGAAATGAAGAAAATAAACATTAATTTTTTACAAATTAATGATGATTGCATTAACGTGTAGTTACTGTATTGTTAAAGACTTACAGACACATTTTGTTTTTGTTAAGTGCCATAAATTATAAATAGTTGATATCGTCACACAACATAACTGATTGTTGCTACTGCAATATTGCAAGTTATCCTGTTACTCCATAATTTATATAGATCTTTACACTATATTCCCCATGTCCCAAAATTTGTCATACTTATATAACTGAAATAGCCTTAAAACTATATTTCTATTATTATTATTATTATTATTTTCTTTTTTAATTTGTGATTTTGTATTATCTGTTAATATCAGTATATTGAATCTGCAAGTTCACAGAATATAAACTTGTGTGCTGAATTAAAAAAAAGAAATAACTATGTTTTGGAGATGTTTGTGTTGTACTTAATGTGTCTGAAGACCAAATCTTAATTAGCAATGGCTGATGAGCTCTCGAGTTACTGTGTCATAGCACGTCTGTGCATACTGTGTGTGCTCCTTCCTTCTTTTTTGTGTTACGAAGTACATGAGATGTGTGTTTTATAAAAGATTCCTTATGTAAATTTATTTATCCTTCATATATTTTTCTTTATATCTGTGTAATTGCCTTCATTGGAGTCTTTATATTCAGGAAATTAAAAGATAGAGAAATGAGCAGCTTCATACAATGCTTACAAACTTCATTATAATGCTTTTTTATTTTTATTATTATTATTTCTGTTTGTAAGTAACCCAACACTAATTTGTTCTGTCTATGCTCTGCATTAACTCAAGGTGCATTATCCTATGCATAAGAACAGCCTTAGCTTGAATTCAGCAGTACAAACAAATAAATCTTGTTACTAACAGTTAGAATCAAGGCAAAGTTGACTGAAAATTTTATGACAAATTTTCAAATAATCATAACCAAATTTGTCTCTCTGAGGTAGTTGGAGTTTGGTGAACTATCAAGAAATAAGGCAAAAAAAAAACTGAAAGCAGAAAATGCAGTGAAGGTACCTTCAGATACAGCTTAACAGAAATGTAGTTGAAACACTGATAAAATTGTGGACATTTGCCTCCTGATATTCTAATGAGAAGAAAATTACGTTTGCTTTTTGAGCAGATGTTATGGTGAACAGAATATAGGAAGTCTTAATAAGACAATATTACAAAAGATATTTTTACTGCCAGTTGTTTCAAATTTGTATGCCTTACATGCATGAACTGCATGTGTCTTGGGATGTCTCTTTTTCATGTAGTTAACAGCTATATCCATGTATTTTTAATTTTACTTACACTATACCAATTTCAAGCAAGAAGTTCCCAACAACTTTAGGGTTGCATTATTAAATCTACATGCGCCTTTTATTGGCTTTAAAAAGAAAAAGCAAGAGCAAGAGAGAGAGAGAGAGAGAGAGAGAGAGAGAGAGAGAGAGAGAGAGAGAGAGAGAGAGAAAGCATTCATAGGTGTCACATTCTATAGGGAAACAATCCTACTGCGAAGGAAATAGTTACCATTCAAATGTTACACCTAGCAAGAGTGAAAGGTGATGTACTGGTGCCTAATTGCCACCTGTCATATAACCCAGTGCCAGTCATTTAAATGCCTGATATCATAATCCTTTATTGGGGCATGTGCTATTTGTCTTTAGTTGTTTTGCCTTTGTTGGCAAAGTGTTCTTTGCCAATTTTGAAGGTATTGTTATTGCTTTTTTATTTTTTTATATAAATTTTTTGTACATTTGGCAATAGAAATGGAGTTTCACTGATGTTCGCACTTGGTTTACAGCATTTTTAGAACTGTTGTGTGCATAATAACCAACTAGTTCTCTTGGTATACCAGTATTTACACCCTAGTTTCAAGTAATTACTATGAGAAAGATAAGTTTGATGCTGCTGTCCAGTGCAACATAAACACAGTTGTGTTGTCGCTTTCTCATAATCACTTTTTAATTATGTTTTAAGTTGTGTTTTTATATATATATTTGCAGTACCAAAAATTGGGAAAATTCAGTAACAAAGTGAACCAATCAAGTGAAGGGTGTTAGTCAGGGGTAATGAGAGTAGTGTTGGGAAATTACCGATTGGCCAACTGAGCAACTGTATCTCATGAAACAGGTTCACATTTATCTAATACAGCAGCAGAGGAATGGTATACTTATCAGACTGACTGCACAGCAACTGATGAAAAAAGGGGGGTGTCAATCAAACATAAACATTTTTACTGGTAAAATGCCAGACAAATCCAGTTGTAAAGCACTGTCAACTTTTAGACATAAAGAAAATATTCAAGACATGTTATATTATTGCTTTGTGTTATCAGTACTGCAAGTTAGAAAACAAACATGTTAAAAAAAAACCTTGTAAATGTTGCCCTAAGTCTCTGTTTGTGAGTAGAGTGAAACCCCCAAATTAAATAAAATTGAAAAACTGAACTATTCTTGGATTCTTGGTTTGTGCTCTCAGAAGAAATGGAATGACAGGAGAGAAATAATGGGACATGCTTGAAAATCAATCTTATATTCATAGGCATAATCTGTATCAGTAGCAGTCTGAAAATGAGCAGAGCAGTAGTGCCATGATATTAACTAAAATAAATGACTTGTTGAGAGTGCTTAATATGTGAAAACCTGCGCACTAACAAGTGATACGAGATCAGTGTGATGGAGATAACTGAAAACTGTAGGTCGCAGATAAGAAACAAAAATAGAAAGAATGCTGAAAGTGTAAGCGTAATCTGCAGGAATAATATTCCAAAGATGGTAAAAACATTATCAAACTGGTAGGGAGAAAACAGGTGTGGCACATGGGATGAGAAACTACATCCAGTAAGTTAATAAAGTATGAAGTAAATAGATACTGATTATAACAGTTGATGTAGGGTCCATTAAATGTCTTCGTGTTGAGATGATTATATCTGCTGTGGGATATAAATGCATATAATAAAAACTTGAAAAATGGGAAGTCATCTTGCTTCTTTACCAGGTACAAATATCCTAAGGTATTATTATTCCAAGAATTTTTCTTAACCTTCTTATGAATTTGTAACACCATTATTTTGATTCTCTCTTTTATTTTTGATCCCAAAAAACATTGATTGGTGTGCGTTGTTAGGATTTTCTTCTTATCTCAATAGCTATTAATTTGTCTTTTTCATTTTACAATGACAATCTGAAAGTTACCAGCTATGGTATTGTTTCCTTTTGACTGTAGCCACTTTTATCTGCAATCTGAACTTTGACATCATCAGTTCAGCTTAAATTTTTTGTATTGTTGCCTTCATCTGTGTTCTGTATAAATACTGAACTGTTTCCTGTAGTAAGTCGACTTACTTTTATTGCGCCTATTGCTAAACATTGTGCAACAAGATCAAAATTTTTTTTATGTTATTTAATTTTCTCAAGATCTTAAATGTGTCAAACAGCAAAATAGTTGCATTGCAATCAGCCGTAGAAAAAACTTGCAGGTAAATGGTCTACCTTATGTGCACATACATAAATTGATCTCCTGTCACCACAAAAGTAAGGGTTTATGATCCACTTCTGCTTTTTATTTTGAAACAATTTTATGCCCTCTCATAATACTGCGGAGGCAAATTTTTACTGTGTGTTGTATTCCATATAGTGATTCCTATCAGGAGATAGCAATGGATTACTGATATAACTTGTAGAGATCATATGAACGATTGGAGAAGTAACAGTATTTTACATCACTTTATCGGTCTTGGTCATAAAAATTTAATTATATGGGAAAATATTTTGATACGTATTTGCTGTTAAGTAAACTACAAACAAGTGATTTAGTTTTGAATTACATACATCAAAGTTTGGTGATGCTAATTTGTTGATGGAAAGGTTTTTGTGTTCAAATGAAGAGGGTAAGAGTGTAGACTGGACACTGGTTTGAGATATTATTCTCCCACTGAATAACCCTCTGTTTTCACAGTCTGTTTAAGATCATCATCCTATGGTAAATGGTTCTAACTGTTGAGATTTAACTGAAAAATAAGGATTTTTCTAGCAAAACCATTTTCAGGTATTTGCTGATAGGTGTTGGGGGAGTGGCGATAGGTCATAAAACAAAACGTACAGTTTCAGACTTCCATGAATATGCAACCCAAGAATCACAAGGTTTTAGTTTTATACAGGCTTCAGTGAAGTAAAAAGACAATGTATATACCTGCTGTCGCGCTCTTCATATAGCAATATAAAATTGCTGCATTCTTATGAATTAATCCAAAAGGAAACTAAAGAATGAAAGTTCCAATCAGCAGCTTAGTGTGTACTGAAAAGAATTGTTTAACAGTTTAGAAGCATGTGCAACACATACAGTAGAACCCACCTGCAGGTAACTCACCGCATGTGTCAAACAGGAAATTGTGAGCGTTATTTGTGAGGTAAACTGGATCAACATATCTCTGAGAACACATTTGTGAATGAATCGTGAAATATCTTACAAACCCACTATCAGAAGATCTGAAGAAATAAAATAAGTCATATTTAGGTATTAACAGCCCATACATGTTTGTTTGTTAACAATAGCATTGGGTACCGTAAAGATCTTGCATCTGCGATGAATCATTATTCTTGTGTGTTCATTTTATGCACCAGAAATGAAGGTGTTATTTTTTAAATACTGCCTAATTTTATTTTACATAAGTTTAAGTCTCTTGCACATTATTTTATTGTCTTCTGGAAAATAGACAATTGTAAATGCCTTATGTATTTCAAAGAAAGAAAGAGAAAGAAAGAAAGAAAGAAAGAAAGAGACTTACATATGCACTGACTTTCAAATATTTTCCAGTCAATTTCTTATCATTGGGTATTATATCTTAAATGGTCAGAAAAAATCCAGGAGAAATCCCTTAGGTTGTGTACTTGCCAAAGATTCATGCTTCTATGACAAGAAAAGTATTTCTCCTGCATATTTTCATTTCTAAAAATTAAAAAAAAAAAAAAAAGTGTGAGAGTGAGTTGCAAGTGGTTGAGTGTAAGGGAAATGTGTGTACTGTTAACAGTAAAATAACTTTTCTTTGGCTGATTAGTGTTTATTTTGCTTATTGTATTAATGCTACCAGTGAACAGTATTGTCAGAGATGAGAGATCAACATAGCTCTTTGCTGACCGATACTGTTGGTACGTTTGGACATTGTACTGGCTTGTACAATCTTTGAACATGCTATAAAACGTGACAGCTGCTACACAACACTAGCCTTATACAGTAGAATTCATTTAGTCCAGTGGAACATATGGAAACCTAGAGAAGATGAACACACAAATAAAATAAAGTGCAGTGAATAACATTTAATTTGATGGTTATTACCTGAGCAATTGGTGCAGACAAAGTTTAACTATAGAATTTACATTAAGTGTGGTGCACATGTATTATGCTTTAACAATGAGAACAATCTACAATGATTTGGGCAGAACACCTTCATTACTTAATTGAAATCATTACTTTCTAAAGAACATTTATGCCATTTAATGAGCAAGTTCTGGGTTACAAGAACTTGTTGATGTAATTAGATTACAAAAATACTAGAGTTAAATGCATAATTGTGTGGTCAAAAATAAGAATCTTGATGTTACTGCAGTTTCTTCTTCTTCTTCTTCTTCTTCTTCTTCTTCTTGAAATGTAATAACAAAACTATATAGGCTATAATACCACATCACATTGTTTGAATCTGTCCCCAACAGTGTTGTAGATTTCAAGAAAGAGGGGGGTGGTGTTGTACCCCAGAGATATTTATGTTCCACTTTTATCAACATTTACCCTGAACTTGGGTCAAAGAAAAGAATATGTTGTTAGTGGTGGTAAAATGATGTGATAGCCCAGAGATGTATTGCTTTACAGTGTTTTAATCATATCGGAATAGGGGGGGGGGGGGGGGTCACTGTGGGTAGAGTTGACTTTTTGAAACCATGTGTACAGTGATGTGGGTTAGTGTCCCAGATATCACACACCCTGCAGGCATTCACCCTGGTAGATCCTCATAATCAAAGAGGTGGGCAGGATGGGGGGGGGGGGGAGTGGGGGGGAGAAAGTAATCTCATGTGATTCTGTAGCACCTTCAAAATAGGAGCTTTGAACAAGCTAATGACGTAGCATAATGGGTAAGGTACAGCCCTCATTTGCAGGTTGTCTTGGGTTCAAACCACCTCAGGTGATTTGAATTTTTTATATTTTAATCTTTATCACAATGATTTTGACTCATATTTTTATGCAAGTAATTGTTTTAATGTATTTTAATTTCAAATCCTTTGTCACATAATTTTACTTTGTGACTTGCTGTCATTTTTTCTTCCATTTGGAATCGTGCATGTGAATTTAATTATTTTCATATATCTATCATAATATTGAAACATATGGTAATGCTGATCTAGTGTCTAAAAATGGAATATAAAGTAATATATTTATACTGATTGAGCAGTGGTGTAAAAAAATCCATTACAAGACATATTTTTTTTTTTAGATGGTGATCATCATACAAACATTTAAAATACAAATTCTTGTTGCACTATGAACAAAATAAAGTGAAGATTTAAATGAAAGAAGGGATATAAGTAAAACAAAATCCAAGCAAAATGAAGAATAGAAATAATGAATGCAGTAACATGGCTGGAAATGTAATATAATATAATGAAAGAGAACACATTAAATTGAAGTTGATATCTAATAATAATTACAATCGTGTATACAAAATTCCAAATGAAAGGAAAAAAATGAGAACGAATCAAAAAGTTAATACAATGGTTCAAATGATGTGCATAAGGATTAAAAATTAAGAAATTAGATTTAAACTAATTAAATGAATAAAAATAATGGTCAAAATCATTGTATAATGAATAAAACAACAAAAAATTAAAAACACCTGAAGAGACTCAAATTCACAACCATCTACTTGTGAGGAATGCTATATTGCTTGTCTATGTATTGCTACTATTTTGAAAGCTGTAGAGCATCATATGAAATTACAGCCCCCCGCACCACACCACACCCCACCCCACCACACCCCACCCCACCCCACCCCACCCCACCCCACCCCACCCCACTCCACTCCACTCCACTCCACTCCACGTTACTTGCAAACAATGGCCCACCAAGGTGAATGGCGGCATGATGTGATACCTGGGATCCCAACGTGCACAACCATATAGATGACTTCAAAAAGTCCTACCCATGAGGGGGTCTCCTTGCAAATACTTTGAACTTGCATCTTGCTTTATTTTGGACCAGGAAAATTTTTAGTAGTAGTACACTCACATCTTGCATTAAGATAGTTACCAAAATGACACCAGGAGAAAGTATCCTTTGCACTTGTTCAAATTCCGTCACAAACCAAATATCACGTTTATTTATGCATGTAATAAATTTCCCACAGTTGTTTAGAATCAAGCATGAAAATTGTTCTGTTACCTGATTTGCAAAATCTGTGCCTGACAATATTTCTGGTTAGTATGAAAAAGACAAATACTTCAAACAATAAAGCTGCATTTGAAAAACTCCATTTCTGCTGCACTCAATGAATTTTATTTTCACATTTGTCCTTGAACTGTCAGAATGTGTAAGAAAAATAACTTTGTGTTCCAAAACCATTAGATTTGTTAGGGTGCTACAGTTGTAGAGAACTTTAAAAATTATAAATTGAAATTATTTTGTGCCCCATTGCTCAGACTTTATGAACTATTTGAAAGAGAACATCACCACGACATTTGAAATTGTTGCTGTTACACAAATGTACACGACAATGGAAAATATTATTTGTAATGTGTATACTATTTTCTCTTCTTTGGTGACACATATTGTAGAATTTATTGCAGGCATTATTTACATTGGAAGCAGTGCAATATATCTTAGTGCTAATCTTCCTTGGAAATACACTTTATGGTAACCAGTGCCTCCTATGTCCATAAAGTTTCAAAACCTTTGCCTTGGTGTAAATTTTCCATTGCCTTCATTTGAATATTGTATTAATTTTCCTACAAGACATGTGACAGGAAAGTTGCAACTTGCCATTCTAAAAACTTGTTTGCTTTTCTAGTCACATGAAAACTGTTAAGTAACAAGTGCATGTTAAATATATCATCATTCCCCTTTAATACTTATGACAGGATCACTATTAATTTAAGTGTGACTAGACAAATAGGAAAACTATTACATGTGAGTGTGCATTTTATGTGGGTGACACTAGTGACAGCTGATGCACACAATTTTCAATATGCGTTGAATAGGATTATGCATGGATTAAATATATGCTATGCATAGACTGTGCCAATGACACATGAATCATTAAAGGTAATTCTAGGTAATTTTTTATTATGTTTTCTGTCTTGTTAATTTCATGTAGCAATGACAGAACTATGTTTCTCACTTTAATGTAGTATTAAAAAGAATGTAACTGCTTCTGCTGCAGTGGGTTCCTTTGTCAGAGTTTAGCATCACAGCACCAAATCAACAAATGTGCAGCTTGTTCCCATGTTTTGTATATTATTCAATAAATCATTGTTTTGCGTGTTTCTATTGTTGTTTGCCCAAATAGGTGCACGAAGTCATCATGCAGCAGTTGTGATGTATTTCCGAGAGTAGAAGTTGTCATGCTTACTGTATATTATGTAGCTGCGTATGTAAAAGAAGTATGTTTGCATTTATTTTTATTTTCTCCTCTCATAACTTGCCAGAATTGTTTTGTTATTGTGTGCCCCTTTATGTAATGTAAATTATTAGTTGTTTATTCCAACAAAAACAGTGTTTTATACTGTTGTAATTTAAAAATAGAAACCTAACTTGCATTTTGTATTTAGCGAGGGTTTTTTTAAAAATTAATAATGAAGAAATCCCACAGACGGGTTAAATTTAGAGCAACAATATTCTCATATCTAACTGAAGCCAGTAAAATGATTTTCCACTTAATTTTTGTTGTTAAGTTTTTCCATTGTTTTGCTGTTTTATCACTAAACTGTAAAATAATGTACTGCAGAGAGGCTGCTTTGCATTCTGAATGTTTATAGGAGAACATGTTTTGGGGAGTACTGGTTGTGATATTGATAGAGGTTTCCCAGGAAGATAATTGTAATACCAAGTGTGTGTGTGTGTGTGTGTGTGTGTGTGTGTGTGTGTGTGTGTGTGTGTGTGTGTGTGTGATAGTGAGAGACAGTTTCCCAAGAGGCAGCAAGAACACGAGACTAAATAGACTTTTATATATATACAATAAACAGTATATAATATATATACATATATATTATTAAAATACAGTAATTTATATGAAGGTAATGTATGGAAGTACCTTTTAACTTTTGTGTTTGTTTCAATTTGTAAATGTAATATAAAATGTTTGACAATTTCCGTGTTTTGTTCTTTTTTTTCCTCCCGTGAAATCCTAATATATGTTTTACTCATTCATTCATGCACGCTCGTGTGTGTGTGTGTGTGTGTGTGTGTGTATAAGGGGAAAGGATTAGACATGTGGCAGTTTTCTAAGTTTTGAACATCACTAAGAAAATAGAGCACTTGCAATTTCCATTACAGTTGTTTTACGTTCTTCTGGTGGAGGGGGGACGGAGTGGAAAAATAGATGTTGTGTTACTCCTTTATTGTGGCTACCATAGGTATTACTTTCATTTTTTTCCACCTTCCTTTTTGATTTCACTTTCAGGTTATACAACTTCATTATAAAATTTTAAGGTGTTTTTGTAGAGACTGAGTGAAAAACATCACCACTTACACTTAACTGTATAACCTATCAACAGTGTATGAAAAATAATAAGTATAGCATGGCCCTGACAATTTTGCAGAAGGACTTATTTTCTCTAGCAAATAAGTTGTAAGTCAGCTGCATATGTGAGAAGTTATCTAAAAACTTGTATTTCTCTATACAGTTTTTTTGAAATGTTTGTTTAACGTCCCTGGTAACCTTAACAATAATGTTTCAACCGTACTCTTGTGCTTTAGTTTTACATGCAAAGCGCTGAGCTACTGTCCTTTCATACTTCTTTACATACTGTGTTCGAAGATTGTTTGAGGTACACATTTTATAAGTAGGATGTAAATAGGGCTTGAATGTCATAGTTCCTTCATGCAGGGATGCTGTACCATTTCGAAGGGTGCATATTAATAACGTGGTTCTTTTTCTAGTTTTTATGTCTTTTTCTCTATTATGAATCATAACATTTTGCAACATGTACAACTCTTTGAAAATGTACCAACCACTACACTGAAATTTTACTTTTGTAACTTTGATTTTCCATTACACTGTTTTTTTCCCATTTTCATTGTACTTCCTTTATTAATTCCTGAGAGCGCACACAGTATGCCACTAGACATAATTTTGTTGCATTAAACATGATAGTTGATATTGATTCTCATTATCAAGTTCTACAGCTTTGAAGTTTTCATATCAAAGCAGGAGCTCACTCCTTAATTTTTGTTTTTATGTACAGTGAAGAGAGATATAGGTTGCAAACCATTTTCCCAAGGAGGGAAAACACTGAGTGCACTGAACTATAACAGAAATTTCCAAAAATAAAAAATGATCTTGACTGTTCCTAAACAATGAAAAATGATTAGCTTTTGTTAGGCAGGAAGCAAAATTGTAGCTCGTGTCAATCAGACTCCATTGTAGAGTGTCATTGTGTGCAAAAAGCCACCAGTTTTCCCCTCAAAAATCAACTTTGTACAGAGAAAAATGCAGATTGCTGCCAGGGATTGCTCATTAAAACCAGGTGTGTGGAGTTTAAACAGTATTGCAGAAACGTGTTAACAAATGTGCCTGTGTGTTAATGTAGACAACTGGATCTGAAAGAACTGTATGATCTCAAACAGTGCTATTCCCTTGAATATGGCAACTTTCTTTTGTGTAAAGCTGTGCCCTCAATTTGTTTTTTCATGTTGCCAAGTTTATTGTTATTTAAATGTATGTGTGATGTGACTTGCAATTAATTTGTGACAACATTACATAGCAAGAGTAATAGAGGCAGAAGCAGTAAATCGAGGTGTAATAGTTTAATACAACCTCTAGATTTACACTTGTGCAGTTTTGTGTGGTATTTATAATTAAATAATTGAGATTTTTGTGCAAGCAAATCCTCAACTCATGTTCACAAAATTCTGAATTGAAGATATCATTTGGTAATTATTTTTAAAATCTTATGTTCAGTTGTAAACTTATAGGATCACTATGATTTACCTAAGGAATTATGGTGGTGTAATAGAAAAATCTGCCACGTAAAAAAAAATTGCACTGCAATTATAGTCCCTTTTGAACTACCAAGCAGCAAAAATAGCTTGTATATTTTTATGTTGGGACAGGTAATAAAAAACAACTATAACGTGATGAAATATATAACAGAAGAAGAAACACTGATCAGCCAGAACATTATGACCAGCGACGTACAACCAATATAAACACATCCAGACAGCAGCATTGTCACCTCACAAGGATTGACTGCTAGTTGTCAGACACAAGCGCACTGCATGTAGTATCAATGACTGTGTGTGTGTGTGTGTGTGTGGAATGGAGAAGATGCACAATCTATCTGTGTTTGACTGAGGTAAGCTCTGGGAAACATGGTTCACCTGGGCATCCATGGTCCAATGGAGCTCACACAAGGCACCATGATGGCCATGGAGTATCGTATGCTGGTTGCAGACCACGTACACCCCTTCTTGACAATCATGTTTCCAATTGGCAGTGGCTTTTTCAAGAAGATAATGTTCCATGTCACAAGGCCAGATGTGCAATGGAGTGCTCCAATGAACACAGTGACAAGTCCCAGTTGATGTGCTGGCCCCCAACTCGCCAGAGCAGAACCCGTACACATCTGGAATGTGATTGAATTTGGTATCCGTGCTCATTGACCCCGTCTGTGAAATTTATGGGAATTAGGTGGCTTGAGTGTGCAAATATGGTGCCAACTCCATCTAGTGATCTACCAAAGCCTCATTGCTTCTGGCCACTAGGTGTTGCCAATGTTATCCATTCCAAAGGTGGACGCACCATTCTAAAGGTGGTCATTATGTTCTGGCTGATCAAACAGTACAGTATGAGTGCTCAGAAAATGTATTAGGCAACAGAGGAAGAACATACTGTCAGTATTGTCACAGAGTGTGGAAAAAGGAAAGCCCTTCCTAAAATTTGTTGCTTGTAAAGAAGGAAAAACAAAAGTAGCTACCTGTGCAATAAAATCGCTTGTGTGAGTAAATATTTAAGATAAATTTTGGGCTCTGGCTACACAGAATAAGAAGAAAACCCACATTAATCTGACTGGTGTGAGACCTTCAGCAGAAACATCGTGCCATGTGTCCACTGGAAGCCTCAAACTCCAATCTGTTTAGTACAGCATATCTCGCTGTGATGCGTAAAATTAAAAAGTTCAAAATGAACAAGGAATTGTACCTGATTTCCTGTACAATGGTGTCAACTCAATCAAGAAATACAAATTCGTGCACAGTACTGTGCTATGTATTGTACTAAAGAGTGGAGTGTGTGGCCACCGGTGGGCACATGGTGTCAAGCATGAACCTCTGCTGTGGACACAGCTGTAATGGTAATGGTAGTAGAAGAAGACAGACAGGAGGAAACATTGCAGTCAAAAAGTATAATTTTTCTTTGCATAGAGAGAGAGGGAGAGAGGACAGCTGTAAGTTTTTGTTAGTTGGGGGCTAAAGTAAAATAATTTGTAATACTTGTGTGAAATATTTTAATTTTTACACAGGGTGGTCCATCGGAAGTTTCGGATGAGATTATCTCAAAAACTATATATCGAGTAAAAATAGTGGGTAAGACAAGTTTATAAGCTCAAAGGGAGACATCAAATGATACTACATGTGACCCCCAGCCCCCACCCCCTTGGGTGAGGTGGGGGGCAACTTTTAAATCTTAAATGGAAACATCCATTTTTTACTGCAGATTCAGATTCTCCATAACAAAGTAATCAAGTTTTGTCTGGAATATTTTTTAAACCATTGACAGATGTCCGCCACGGTTTTTGATGGAGGGAGGCGGAATGGTATTAAAATCTGGTTAGGGAACTCTTCACAGTAGCATTACTCACCCAAGTGTGGCACTACCATGGTCAAACTGCGAACTGTTGCTCAGTATAAAGGTCGGTGCAATGCGATCAGATGTCACTTCACTTTCAGATTGTGAACCGTAAACATCAACTGACGAAAGTAAATTATTCTTTAGCGAAACATGGCTCACTATCCATCTACAGAGATTGTTGATATGATGTTAATTTTAGGTGAATGCCATAACAATTACGCTGTAGCTGCAACGTTGTATGCAAATCATTTCCCAAACAGATGACATCCAAGTGAAAACAACATTCAAAATTGCGCTCAATGAGCTCGAAATGGATACATGCACTGTCCACCTCGTCATCGTGAATACAATGAAAATAATACTCGTACCCTTATTGTTCTCGCCTGTGCTCAACTGGATCAGAGACAAACTGGAATATCGCAATTAACCGTTATGAGGATTTTGAAGACACATAATTATCATGCGATGGAAACCCAGTTCTAACCAAAGAAGGGAAAGCAGAAAGGTGGAAGGAGTATATAGGGGGCCTGTACAAGGGCGATGTACTTGAGGACAATATTATGTAAATGGAAGAGGATGTAGATGAAGATGAAATGGGAGATATGATACTGTGTGAAGAGTTTGACACAGCACTGAAAGACCTGAGTCGAAACAAGGCCCCAGGAGTAGACAACATTCCATTAGAACTACTGACGGCTTTGGGAGAGCCAGTCCTGACAAAACTCTACCATCTGGTGAGCAAGATGTATGAGACAGGCGAAATACCCTCAGACTTCAAGAAGAATATAATAATTCCAATCCCAAAGAAAGCAGGTGTTGACAGATGTGAAAATTACCGAACTATCAGTTTAATAAGTCACGGCTGCAAAATACTGACGTGAATTCTTTACAGATGAATGGAAAAACAAGTAGAAGCCTACCTTGGGGAAGATCAATTTGGATTCCGTAGAAATATTTGAACACGTGAGGCAATACTGGCCCTACGGTTTATCTTAGAAGCTAGATTAAGGAAAGGCAAACCTATGTTTCTAGCATTTGTAGACTTAGAGAAAGCTTTTGACAATGTTGACTGAAATACTCTCTTTCAAATTCTGAAGGTGGCAGGGGTAAAATATAGGGAGCGAAAGGCTATTTACAATTTGTATAGAAACCAAATGGCAGTTATAAGAGATGAGGGGCATGAAAGGGAAGCAGTGGTTGGGAAGGGAGTGAGACAGGGTTGCAGCCTCTCCCCGATGTTATTAAATCTGTATATTGAGCAAGCAGTGAAGGAAAGAAAAGAAAAATTTGGAGTAGGTATTAAAATCAATGGAGAAGAAATAAAAACTTTGATGTTCGCCATTGACATTGTAATTCTGTCAGAGACAGCAAAGGACTTGGAAGAGTAGTTGAACAGAATGGATAGTGTCTTGAAGGGAGAATATAAGATGAACATCAACAAAAGCAAAATGAGGATAATGGAATGTAGCCGAATTAAGTCGGATGATGCTGAGGATATTAGATAAGGAAAAGAGACGCTTAAAGTAGTAAAGGAGTTTTGCTATTTGGGGAGCAAAATAACTGATGATGGTCGAAGTAGAGAGAATATAAAATGTAGACTGGCAATGGGAAGGAAAGCGTTTCTGAAGAAGAGAAATTTGTTAACATCGAGTATTGATTTAAGTGTTAGGAAGTCATTTCTGAAAGTATTTGTGTGGAGTGTAGGCATGTATGGAAGTGAAATATGGACGATAAATAGTTTAGACAAGAAGAGAATAGACGCTTTCGAAATGTGGTGCTACAGAAGAATGCTGAAGATTAGATGGGTACATCACATAACTAATGAGGAGGTGTTGAATAGGATCGGGGAGAAGTTTGTGGCACAACTTGACTAGAAGAAGGGATCGTTTGGTACGACATGTTCTGAGGCATCAAGGGATCACCAATTTAGTATTGGAGGGCAGCGTTGGGGGTAAAAATCGTAGAGGGAGACCAAGAGATGAATACATCAAGCAGATTCAGAAGGATATAGGTTTCAGTTGGTACTAGGAGATGAAGAAGCTTGCACAGGATAGAGTAGCATGGAGAGCTGCATCAAACCAGTCTCAGGACTGAAGACCACTACAACAACAACATCATATCACACTGACACTGGCATTAACACTGAAAGATATGCAAATACGCATGCACGTCTGCCAATGTGCCTTGGAAATGATAAGAGATGACAATGATTTTTTTTTTTTGGATACATTATGTTCATCGATGAAGCCACATTAAAAAACAATGGCGAATTAAATCATCATGATTGTCATTGTTGGTCCCTTATCAGTCCACACTGGCACAGATCACTTACAGAACACAAATGGTCGTTAATGGTCTGGTCTGTAATTTTAAACGGTTACTTGATAGGACCACAGTTTTTGACTGAAATGTTACTGGGGAATCTTATTTACAACTTCTCCACAATGATTTGTTAGAGCTAATGGAAGATGTTGATTTAGAAACTAGGCAATGAATGTGGTTCCAACAGGACAGAGCAGCTCCCCATTATGCTAAAAATGAGCGGAATGTTTTAAATTTACGGTACCCTGGTCGGTGGATAGGATGCGGCAGACCAATTCAGTGGACTCCCAAGTTCACCAGACCTAACATCTGATTTTTCTTGTGCGGTTATTTAAAATATACTGTTTATGAAAAACAGCCCGGAACCCAAAAGGATATGGAGCAATGCATTCAAAGAGTCTGTGCAGCCATACCACGGGATGTGCTGCTCAAAACTGTGGACAACTTTTGCAGATGACTGACTTTATGCATTGAAGCAAATGGGGATAATTTTGAACAATTTTTTCATGGCTAATTTCATTAATTAAGCATCCTAAATTGTGAGAGGCAAGGGGTCTCACACTAATCAAGCACTCCAACATGTGAGAGGCAAGGGGACTCACATTAATGAAGCACCCCAACAAGTGAGAGGCAAGGGGACTCACACCAATGAAGCACTCCATGGGAACATCATTCTACATCGATGTCATTGTTCCTGGGTAACGCTAAAAGTAGGGTCATTTTGTATAAAAATAGCTTAATTTGGCATAAGAACAGAATTGGTGCTCATTTTTTATCGATTTGATGTGTCTTTCTAGGATAATTCTAAATAAATCAGAGTTCTTCCCGAATTTTACTTTTTTCTCGATTTCAGCACCATCTGTCTATGGTTTAACAAAATGTTTCAGAAAAAACTTGATTACTTTTTATGGAGTATCTGAATCTGCAATAAAAATGGGTGCTTCCATTTAAGATTTAAAAGTTCAAGGGGCGGGGGCTGGAGGTCATGTGTAGTATCATTTGATGCCCCCCTTTGAGTTTATGAACTTGTCTTGTTGTTGTTGTGGTCTTCAGTCCTGAAACTGGTTTGATGCAGCTCTCCATGCTACTCTATCCGGTGCAAGCTTCTTCATCTCCCAGTACCTACTGCAACCTACATCCTTCTGAAACTTGTCTTATTCACTATTTTTACCTGATGTATAGTTTTCGTGATAATTTCATCCGAAACTTCAGATGGACCACCCTGTATATACTTGACATTATCAAGTTATGGGACAGTCTAGATTAATCTAGAATCAGAAGTCCAACTTAAAACAGCCAAGAACACTATTGTACAGCATTTATTGTGATGACCAATTTCAGCAAACTATGTTACCATCATCATATCTGTAAAGTATAGATCAACATATTGAACCACACTGGGATCGAACGTAAAGAGATGTAATAAAATTTTACATAAACATGGACTATATCACGGAATATAACATAACTTCTGCAGTACATTTCACAGAAACTTGATCAAATGCATATTATGCTGTGTCATGTCATACAATGACACTTCATTAATGTGGGAACAATAGTATATCCTCAAATCAAGCTTAAAATAACTATTATATAAAACAATGCACATGTTGCACTGATTATATAAGTTCATGTTTGCACATTAGCAGAATGAAGACAGATTCTCAAGTGAACATCACAGATGTTAGAACCAGCCACCATGTGGCACTGTGGCAGTAGTTACAAAAAGAAAAATACCTTACGTCATGTGAAGTATAAAGGCAAACCAATGATCCAAGAATGTTATACTGTAGACATACACTAAATAATCCAGATCAGAGTGTGTTACACTTATTTTGTCATAATACTTTTAAAGTAACATATATAAAATTTAAACCATCCTATAACACTTAACAGGAAGCACTGTATCTTCAATATATCATGTAATACTAAGGTAGTGAAGCCAATCATATGGCATGTTCGTATACAAGAAAAATATAAACGTCATAATATGCAGACAGCATAAAAGCTCGACAACCATACGCTATTGTTCGTTACCTCAACATAGAAGACATGAAGGAACTGCAAAGGGAACATCAAGTGTTATGGTCATAACTACCACAAACATGTTATTACATGTACAGCAACCGTACAGTGAAATCACTTAGCTGGCTTTATAGAAATCACGGTATCCACACTATCAAGTACAGCAACCATACAGTGAAATCACTTAGCTGGCTTTATACAAATCACGGTATCCACACTATCAAGTACAGCAACCATACAGTTAAATCACTTAGCTGGCTTTATACAAATCACAGTATTCACATTATCCACATGTAACTTGACATTTAGGTACTAGCAAGGTGCTTGAGGTCTTGGTGTGCAAGGTACGGATGACAAGATACTAGGAATAAATAGCTTAATCCTTATTATGTGATACAATGAACTTGTTGTAGAATATAATCAATTACTCTACTCATAAAAACCATGAACAAGTCATTACAGTCATAAAAGCTATATAAATTGGGCCATGTATCTTGCTATAAACAATTCACATTATCAACTTGTAGCTCGATGTTTATGTATCACCATAGTGCTTGAAGTCTATGTATGAAATAGAAACTGACAGGCACAAATGGAATGACTAGGATAGCTCCAAAATTTATCATATTGTTATGTTTAAATTTCTATATTTTCACAAAACGCACAGTGTGACCAGAGATGTCACAACCTAATAGCGTGTCACGCAATGTCTACATGACATGTGTCTTAAGTGCATAAAATAATGTCCGAGGCCAAAAAAAGGCTCACACTAGTATTCATAATAAAAACACTTTCAAAACAGGAAGGATAGCATTAGCAATATTCATTGTGAAATGACAGCCTTACATAATGTTTCCAAAGGGATAAGGTTAGATGTCTTAGAAAATCTAAAAATTTATATTTATAAGAAAATATCTCAGAATTTGTTGTATGACAAGTTAGAATCTGATGAGAAAATTAATTTTACTATTTTTGATGAGTTTTTGTGTTTTGTTTTCATGAAATTTCTTTTGTCAAGATGATTTGCCTCTATAATTTCATGAAAGTTGAGGTCTCCTTATATTGATTCCCTTTGCTGAGGTCTACATTGTTGCATTGTTTAATAGAATATATCAGGGTAGTCTTATTATTTATAGGGGTCAAAAAATGGTTCAAATAGCTCTGAGCACTGTGGGACTTAACTGATGAGGTCATCAGTCCCCTAGAACTTAGAACTACTTAAACCTAACTAAACTAAGGACATCACACACATCCATCACGAGGTAGGATTTGAACCTGCGACCATAGCAGTTGCGTGGTTCCAGACTGTAGTGCCTAGAAACGCTCGGCCACCCTAGCCGGCTTATAGGGGTCATCTTACATTTAGAGATGAAGCTTTGGCCACTGAGATCACTTGCAGATTTATTTTCAAAACTTCTAAAGGGCAGGACTCTGCAAAGGTACTTGTGTTTCAGCAGGCTAGAGCTATCCTGATACATTGAAGCACCTGATACAGTTTGATGTAGTTTGTACAATCACCTGACATTGACTCACTTGGTGACAGTGCAAGGAGATATGCAAGAAACTATGAACTAGCCGCTACAATAGTCTATTGCTCTGACTAAAATTTGACAGCTTTGTGAAATGCAGGAGAAAATAGCATTATATTCTATCATCTTACAGATTTTTGTTGTATTTGGACAGTTCTGCAATAAACATTCCCTTACGTATGGATACGATATACCAACTTTAATGCCACTTTTTAAGTGAAGGTAACATCCAAAAAACACTAGTTGATTCAGGATCCAGACCAGTACTTTATTTGGACATGAAAGACTGTAATGATTTACTAAGGCTACAGTCACAGTGGCTCCGATATAGGTGGATTCCGCCTACAACCAACATCAGCTGGAGACCGACAATCCTTTCAAATCAGTATGCCATTTTGTGTGCAGTCACACTATTGCTGATCTTATCTCCCAGCTGTACAGACTTCAGATGACAATTGTTGAAATTCAGATCAGTTTATTTTCATCATTCAAATCCAATTCTTGCATACGAAATGTGGAGCGGAGAAACTGATACATATAGTCCAAGAAAGAGTGAGTTTGTGGCGTCCTGAGGATGAAAATATCATAACTGGGATATAGGTAGGAAACTATGGACTGAAATTGCAGGTTTATTCGAAACCTGAAATAGACAAAATCCTTAGTGGAAATTTTAGGTGTAGATTACAACCTCACATGAAAAGTGTGGCGCATTTTACATGCTTACACCTACTGTACTGGATCTTGTTTGTGCCAGGTTGCCATTAGTTGTCTGCAAATTATTATTACTGCTTACTAGCATTTTAATATGAAGTGGTCTGCAAATGTGGTGCACGGTATGTATTTCTACTTTTATGCGCTGCAGGTTGTCAGAGTAACTTATGCTACACTTTAATCATGTGCTGTATGACAGTCATTGAAGGTTAATTGACTTATTTCTGCACATCTTTAAACAAATACAAAGAAACAGAGTATTTATAATGCTTTTCAAGATGACCATGAATCACCTCGCATATGTAACAAAATGTGTCTCCGATCATCTCATATATTGTCTGGTTATTCCAATAACTGAGGACAGCATTGCCAAAGCTTACATGATAACATCAGCAGACAGCTTGATAACCATGCGCCCAATCACATTCGTCAGTTTTTGGCAGGATCGAGGACGTTAGGTTAGGTTACAATTTATTTTATGTATTAGGTTATGTTTTAACCTCCAAGGACAGGATGGATACCACAATGCCTCTGCGCTTGAAGACGAGTCCTGCAGTGCGGCTTTTGCTATTGAAAGATGTGTGTAAATGAGATATATCTGTCTCAAAAAGAACCTAGCAAGTACTGTACATTCTGTCCAAAGTAACTGGAATTATCAGACAAGTTTTACAAATAGACAAGAATGCTTTAACTTTGTGACGCCACTTGCCTTCTCTCACCAGCAATTAGCGTCAGAAGGGGCCACCACCTCAGAAGCTAACAGGCTGTAATTGATATTTACTATATTTATATGCATGTGTTACGAAAATAAGTAGTTACAATCATACACTGCACAAAGATCTATTGTCACTTCCAGTTTTACTTGAACCAGGACTGCATCTTTAATGTGAGAATCGGATTTTTTTAATAGACCTCAAATCACACTTGTCCAAGTAGGGGCCTACTTGAAACCTGTTTTGCTGAATGTATTTGATATTGTGCAGGCATATGTCAATTAACCTTCAATAACTGTCATTCAGTATACGATTGAAAGACAAATATAAAGTTTAGTATAAGATGCCCTGAACACATAATGCACTGAAAAGTGGAAACACATACATTAACCACATGTGCAAACCACTTCATGTAATGGTATCACCACCCTACTTCCATAAAAACACCAGTAAGCAATGATAATTATTTGTAGATAGCTGATGTCCACTTACCACAACCCAAAATGATCCACTACATTAACTTAAGCAAAAGATAAGCCTCCTTGACACTGGAACAAATTATTTTTCATGAAATGATAATGAAATCAAGACCCTAAACTGTCAAGAGGTGTTGAAATATATCAACAAGGACAATTGAAAATGAATGCCCTGACCAGGACTCGAACCCGGGATCTCCTGCTTACATGGCAGATGCTCTATCCATCTGAGCCACCGAGGGCACAGAGGATAGTGCGACTGCAGGGGTTTATCCCTTGCACACTCCCCGTGAGACCCACGTTCCCAACTAAATGTCCACACACTGCATCTGTAGTGCCCCTGCCTATTACACTCATTACTCAAGGCAGATAATCTTACTGAGTCCCGTAAGAGTTCAGGCAATGCATGTGCATCCAACACAGAAGAAGAAGAAGAAGGTCAATGGCTGAAAGAACAGATACCATCTTAAAATAATTATTTTTCAGGATTATAACCCATACCTAAAATTTCTGATAAAGATTTTGCCTACTTGTGGTTTCCAATAAACCTGTGATTTCAGCCCATAGTTTCCAAAATGTATTCCGGTTATGATATTTTTCACACTCAGGATGCCACAGACTCCGCCTTTGACTTTACTTATCAGTGTCTCACAGTTCATGTTGTGTCAGCCATTATGACCGAAAAAAAACAAGCTGGTTTGAATTCCACCAATTGTCATCCAAAATCAGTACATTCAGATGATGATATCGGCTACTTTGTGACTGTGTGAATAGTGGCATATGAATTTGAATCGCTCGGCTATCTTAAGCCTATTCACTTGGCGGCAGAATCCACTGATATCGGTACCACTGTGACCAAGTGGATTGCAAATGAAACATTCAGTCGCCGTTCACATATTAGAATACCGTATTAAAAAGTTATCAGCCTTTAATCAGCTTTAGAACATGATAGTGACATTCAGTTTAAACAAGAAGGAAAATTAATAGACTGAAATGTCCAACAAAGAAAATAAATCACATTAAACTGACTGTAATTGTTATCTCGAGAATAAATGACAGCAGCAGGGGCCCTTGTGGAGACAGCACCGACAGATGTCCAGATGTCACCACATCATGGGCCGAGTGAAAATTCAAGAATAGGTCAGTAGGGCAGAATCATAATTATGATCTTTTTTGTGTATTAGTAGGTGCTTTATATATGACCTGTACACTAGCATATATTGCGGTCTGTTCTCCACACTTGCTCAAGCTCAGCACTAACGAAGGATTGCAAAGCGAACAGTGACACCTGCTTGGCTGAGCTATAATTATTGAGGGAGGGGGGGGGGGGGGGGGGGTGAGCAAACATCAAATTTCGTGTTGCCATCCATAGGAATGAAGACCACATACTTTGGCATGTTTAAACTGCAGTTTGCCCAAATTGAACTGACTTTAATATTGGACAAATCCTCATTTTTGCAGGAGACGGTAAAGGTCTAGATAGGGCCCAGTGGCCTATGTGCGAGTTTCTTGCTGCAATATTGTTGACATTCGTTGTATGGTATGACAGGAATGAATGGGGGACATTAGCTGATTGTACACAGTTGATGGAAGAGTGGCTAGCATCGATATGTTCAGAGACATTGTAACATTCTCGTGACACCATTGAAGCAAAATCAGATATGTATTCAGGGTTTGGGGACTGCTTTGTTCTCAGATCCCACTGTAACAAGACAACCCCAGAAATAGCAACACAGTCGGAAGAAACAGCCAAATATTTGCGACAACGAATATACAGATCTCACAGCTGTGCTATTACGATGACGATGGTGATGATTAAAAATATTGACACCATAGACTGCATGGTTAGTTAGCAAAAAAGGTAGAAAAGAAAATGGTTCGAAAATTAATGTAAACAATTTCTTTTTGTACATTTTATTTTTCCTAGTATTATCAAAATCTAAGAATTAATAAATGACATAAGTTTGGAAAAGATATAATGTTTTGGCTGATACTTTATGTCAGGAAAACAGTTTGTAATTTTCATAAGCTGGTATAGGCTAAAAACTTTTATTTCTGAAGGAGCCTCTTAAAAAAGGGGAGGGGGATCATCTTATATTCAGGGTCATTTATACTCATCGGAATTTTGGAAAGCCCACACTGCCAGTGTTTCCCTCTTGGTTTAACGATATTCATCGTAACACTTTGGTCTCAAACATTATTTAATGTACTCACAGCAAGTGTCATATAGACATTGGGGAACACACTATTCGGTTGTGACATTCCTGGTCACATTGTGGTTTTGGTACTTATTAATTAACAAAATATAATCAAATATTAAACATTACAACATTATAATTTTTGGGACTATGCTATTCGTTCCATTTGTCCCTGTCAGTTTCTAGTTCACACATAGACCTCCAGCACTATTCTGATATATAAGTGTTGAGCACAGGTTGATTGTATGAATTGTTTATAGCAAGACACATGGCCCTATTTATAGCTTTTATAATTGCAACGATTTGTTCATAGTGTGATTAATTGTGCCTGAAAGTACTTTCAAAATGATCTTCACTTAAGATCATTGTCCTTTATGTTTTGTTTCAAGATCATCATCAGCATCATCATGGAGTACTTGGTACTGATGATAACTTCATCAATGCTCGTCTCCATTGTTCCATCTCATGTCCAATACTCTTTCTGAAATGATGCACTTTCCTGAAGTAACCTTGCCAGCTCTGTGCAGTAACTGAAAGGAAAACAGTAATAACAAGATTCTGCAATCTTTCCTTCGACATGTCACCAGCGACATTGTTCTCCCTGAAATTCTTTTTAATTTTGACTTACGCTAATTCTTTTGGATTTAGACTGCAGTTGTAGGGCAGTACATGCACTACTTTGTGGCCTCTGCTCTCAGCGGTTTTATCCACGACATACACTTTCACAGCTGGTTTGTTTTCGTTTACTCCAGATTATAGTCGTTTCAGTCTATTTGCCCATCTTGCAACTACTCTAACATCATAATCCTGAAATCATATTTATTAGGTAGTGTGTCAAACTTCTTGCTTTAGTATGGTACATTATCCATATAATTACAGAATTTGGTGGAATATCTCATACGACCATATCTGCAACCCCTCAGATAAATTTGCAGTTGCAAATAATGACTACCATCAGCTGTAGAATGAAATAATGACAATGAAAATTTGTGCTGGACCATTACTCGAACCCAGATTTCCCCCTTATCGCGAGCGGTTGCCTTACCATTTGGCTAACCATGATACACGACCCAAATTTCCATATATCGTCAACCATGCGTCTATGACCTGTACTCGTACATCCATTATGTATATTCCTGTACAGGTCAGACGTTGCACTTGGAAGTCACATAGTTATGATGCAAAGTTCCTTTGGACATGTGTGCATAATGGATCTAGGAATGCAGGTCGTAGATGCATGGTTGACGATATATGGAAATTTGGGTCTGGCCGTGAGTCATGCACATATAGTCAAATGATAAGGCAACCACTTGCAATAAGCAGGAAAACTGGTTCTAATCCCGGTCTGGAACAAATTTTAATTTTCATCAATCCATTCTACATGCATGCATCGTCATTCCATTTTACATGCATGCATGTCCAAAAGAAGCTGGCGTCACAACTAGAATAACACAGGCACTGCAATATCGCATTTATCTGCTGATACAGTGCATGTGACTTTCAAGTACAATGTCTAACCTGTACGGAATTATACAAAGTGGATTTACAAGTACAGGTCGTAGATGCATGGTTGGCGACATATGGAAGTTTGCATCCTGCCACGAGTCTTGCTGGGATAGCCAAATGATAAGGCGACCACTCGTGATAAGCGTCATAACATCATTTGATGGGTTTCGTAATGGCTGTGGTCGCCGCAGTGCATCATAACTAGAATAACACAGGCACTGCAGTATCATAGGGTAAGAATGGGAGGAATGCGACATTATTTAAATTATTTATTCTCATTCATTTCCAACAGACTCTACAACAAAGTTACAATATTACGAGAAGGAAAGTTGCTGCTCACCATATAGCGGAGATGCTGCGTTACAGATAGGTACAACAAAAAGACTCTCACAATTAAAGCTTTCAACCATTAAGGCCTTTGTAAACGATAGATACACATAAGCACATGCACAATCTCACAGAAACACAACACTCACACACGACTGCAGTCTCAGGCAGCTAAAACCACAGTTGCCTGAGACTACAGTCATATGAGAATTGCGTTTGCGTGTGTGTGTGTGTGTGTGTGTGTGTGTGTGTGTGTGTGTGTGTGTGTGGGTGTTGTTGACAAAGGCCTTAATGGCTGAAAGCTTTAATTGTGAGAGGCTTTTTGTCGTTCCTGTGTGTGAATCAGCATTTCCACTAGATGGTGAGTAGCAAGCATAATATTGTTACATCCCATCCTGGATTTTCTATTGTTTGATTTCTGCAACAAAGTTAACGGTAGATAATGGTCCATCCATGTTCAATGCACATAAATTCACGAAAATGGGCATCATAACTCACCTCAACAATGATTTATGAAGTGGTGCAAATGCCCGACACCTCCCATACCTGAGGGAGGAACCGGACAGAACTAGGGAGGTATGGGACAATATCATACAATGCCAGTTTGTCAAGATTCTGTTCAACATATAGCTTTTATTGGTCTACAGTGACACTGTACATTATACATTGAAAGATTTACAGTAAATATATACAAAGATTTAACTCGTTCAGTGCTTCCAGAACATAATGACGTTGGTAACTTCATTGGAACATCTCCACAACACTCTAATCATTTTCAACTGAAAATTACAATTTCTAAACTCCACTTTTTCCGCATAAATGTAATTTCGACTTCGTTGTTTGGATCACACTTAATTATTCTCCCAACGTAGAAAATCACATATTTCTTTGTAGAAAACTTTTCAAGAACCAAGTCTTTTCCTTAATCTTCATCAGATTGTCTTCCCAGTCTATTTCTTCCATTTCATCTTCTTCAGAGCGTGGGAACATGTCAAGATCATCATCAGTGTCTTTATACTTGAAATCCTCTGATGATTCAGAATCGTCAAGTGCTTTCTTTTTTGAAAGATTTCTTACAAGTTTAACCGCTTTAGGTCTAGGCATACTTTATTTTTCTGATTGCTTAGTTTTCTGTTTACATGCTAATCTTTCTGCCTCGGTCTTTCCCGGAAAGCTAGTTAAAATCCGACTTTTTCTCTTCTTCTTTCCTCTTTTGGCTTTTTTTCATGGTTCTGCTTTCAGGAAAGGACGAACCTGCTCAGGACTTATTGCTCACATCACTGAAGAACTGTCCAGTGCGCATTCTTTTTTAACTAGAATAGAATAAACTTGTGAAGAAACACTTGATTGAAGGGATTCTTTAGATGTGGTAGGTTGTTGACCATCTGATTCAAGGGAAACTTGCGGAGATGGAAATGGGCACTCAGTTACAGAAGACATGAAAAATTCTGCCTCAGTGAGAGGCTCGCTGCTATATGGATAACTGCCAGATTTCCTAAAGCCAGAAAGAATAGTATTCTGTGTGACAGCCAAAGGATATGCTTGTCCAACCAGCTCACGTATGCAATAGATGGAAATAGTTTTTCCTTTGTGATTTAGTAACCAGTCATTACAAATTCTGTTATAATGGCTTTTAAATGGAGCAGACACTGACACGTCGACAAGCTGGAGTCAGTGGCTTCAATGGTGGTTGAAAGGTTAACAAGATAACTCCATTTTCCTTTACTGTAATGATAACAACTATTGATTGCTACATGGCTCTTGTGATTACCCAAAATTAGTGGTATAGGTTGGCTCTTGCTGCACTTGTTAGGGTTAGTTATGTGCTATAAACACTGCTTGAAAACTACACTGGACATCTAACCTGTCCTGATAGTTAGTGTAAGACTTCCTGGAGGAGCACTCTTTAAAAAGAAATCTTTATACCTAATTCCTGGAAAAATAAAAACTGGAGGCAAAGCAATGGCGTTTACAGTGAATAATGCTGCAATTTGCCCCCTTTTTCTGCATATGTTACCTGACCTACTTGTTTTTCACGACACTTTGCAACAACTTTAGGTGGTGTATTGACTGTAGATATTCCTGTTTCATCGCAACTGAATATGCGATCTGGTGTAAGTTTATATTTTCCATAAACGAACTTGAGATTATTTAAATAGATATCAACATTTGGTTGGTTAAAGCTGGCTGCTCACCCTAAACTTATTGCTTCTGGGGTACTCAATGACAGTTCCTTGTGTCATCCCATAAAGCCTTTGAACCAATCATGTCTTGCCATTTTTGTTGCTCCCCAAGATTTAGGGATTTTGCAGTGTAAAGCACAAGTATGCTGGTAATTAAGAATTCTCACCTGAATTGGAGTCAACCCATAATGCTTTCTACTGGCAGTCAAAAGATACTCCATTAGTGCTGACTCCTGATCTTTGCAAAATACCAAGCCACATACTAAATTACATTGAAAAACAATGCTCTCCTTATCGTCTGCTTGGGAATTTTTCTAAAGATTGCGCTGAAGTGCTGACCTGGAGAGCGCAAATGATTTTGCCACTTGTTGACTTCTATTTTAGCCTCCAAAATTAGACTCTTAGTAGGGGCCATCCTGTCAGAGAAATTATTGGTCCACTTAAGGGCATTATGTCCTGTAAGTAGCACACAGTCAATGTATAAGAACAGTTACTCTCATATGAAGCTGCGCAGGGTAGCAGCGCGGTCTGACGCACCTTCCCACGATTTGCGCGGCTTGCATCATCGGAGGTTCGAGCCCCCCTTGGGCATGTGTGTGTGTGTGTGTGTGTGTGTGTGTGTGTGTGTGTGTGTGTGTGTGTGTGTGTGTGTGTGCGTGTGTGTGTGAGTGTTTGTGTGTGTTGACCTTAGCGTAAGATTAAGTAGTTTGTAATCCTAGGGTCCAATGACCTCAACAAATTGGTCTCATGGGACTTACTACAAATTTCCAAAATTTCTTATAATGATTATAGTTGGAGAAATGGGACACTGCCCCACTCCTCCCGAGACAGGATGTCCCAGTTCTCCCTCAGGAGCACTTTAATACACAAGAGTCAAAAACACATAGCCCACAAAGATTTTATTTGCTGGTTCAGGAACATAACCAATGACTCCATAACCAATGACTCCACATTCGAATTCACATTTTCAAGTCATTCTAATAATGAATATTTAAAAAAGAGTTGAGTTGTTTTCTGTGATGAATTCTTACCTTTTAAGAGCGAAAATCGATTATGTTATCTCCTCACCTAACGACATGAGCTTCGTTGACCAAGATGGAACAGGAACTGCATCAGATCAACACCATCTGGTGACGAGGTACTGGATTAACAATTTAAACGAAATAGGCGGGATGTTTCAAACATCCCATTCCTCCCACTGCCTCACTCCTCCCACTCTTCCCCTACATATCTACGACCCTCCCATATCTACGTCCGCTAGTTTCGTCAAATTCAAGAAGTTCCCAAGTTAGTGGAAACAGTTTCACGTATGAAACTTCCTGGAAAATTAAAGCGTGCGTCAGATCGGGTTCCTAGATCCGAATCATGGCCCAGCAAACAGTTTTATTTGTAACGAAGTTTGAAAACAGAGCACACTGCGCTGTGGAGTGAAAATACGCTCTAATTTCTTGCATCATGCTTCAAGTAGTCAAACGTTTTGACGATACGAGAAACGGGGCGAAACTGGAGTGCATTCACCGTTAACACCTCGCTCTTATTAGTTGAGTTACGTGAAAGGTCTAGCCGATCCTCTTCTCTGGATAATCAGGTATGTCAATCTCCCAAGAGCTTCTTCTCCGAATACTATCGCTGGTTATAGGAATTCATTACACTCTTTCTCTCCTCTTGAAATAATTGGGTACTCCTAGAATACTTTCAGTTAAATCATAATATACTTTCAACTTTCACAGAAAACAACTTCTGCAAATCAACTTAGTCATCAAACATTAGACTCTATTAAACACATTTATAATAACATTGGTGTAACCAAATAATTTATGGAAGTCACATACATCTTGCCTCATTCGGGGCTAAGACATGAAGTAAGTTAAAAGTCTATAATCAATTATTCCTTTTTCTTACAATAATCACAATCACTAACACAGCAAAGAATAGCATATAATTACTCCGTGTTCTTTCACACAGTGTCTGTGGCGCTAGAGGCAGACGCTTGTCGTAGTCAGTGGACCGCCACTCTTACAGTCTTCTCATAATGAACTTCTAATCTGCACACAGAAACAGGTGGTGCAGTAGATATGCTTACACTCTCCCACTTATATTTAAAATATCGTGTGTTTGAGACGGTAGAAGGACGACAGGTTCTAGAATTTAAGCGGAAATTCTCGAAGCACTACTTATCCATCCCCTCAGCTCGAACAAGCGATATTTTTCTACATAATCACCATGTACATCAATATCACATAGGATAACACTTCATTTTTCAACAATATATCCTTTTCTATTAGTAACCGTAAATACTCTTTTTCTTATTATCTAGTCATTCCTTTTTCCCATTTTACTACAATTATAAAACGTGAACCTTCAATCCATTTAGGATTTCAATATTTAAAAACCGAGAGGACCAATTGTTTTGTTTTCTGCTCTTTCTCCAATCGTAAATTCCAGGAGTACATGACCCATGAGTAATCTACTGTTTGTTCCTACTTTCCGTCCTACCTTTTCTAAGGATGTACTTATTCATTGCTTATTGTAGTATCGAGGAACTCTGGGTAAAATAAAAGTGTTCCCTTTTTTGACACTTGTTAACATGAAACATAATAAGGCTGGTGATGCAATGAATTCAAACCTACCAGACTAATTCCTACAAAACGTGTGGGTTCTGTCATGACACTGTCCTTTTCCCCTTCAGGAACAGTACCTATATCTCACATATGGGTTGACCCTATGAGTGCACTTCCTCCTTTCGTTTCGGTAAGTACGCTCCTCTTAATTCCTATTCTCCTATAGTACAGGTCAATCCCCTTCTTGGTGCCCCTGTCTGCACAGTGTAGGTCAGCCTTTCTAAGGTTTGCCTGTCTGCCTTTTATATTCAATGAATGCTAGGTGTGCCCCCTTTATCCTTCCTGAGTATGCCTCATGGTTCATTGCCCTAGTATACATCTTTTTGTACACTATAATTAAATGTTTTCTGGTAACGTTACAAATCTATTTTACACCTTCACTCCACTTTCTAATACTCCATCTAGTAACCTAGAGTCCTCTTCCACTCCTCACTTCTATCATATAAGCAGATACTATGCCTACACTTATTGTTCAACTCACACTAGATGCTATGTCTACCTTTATTTAGCAACTCTTAGTTGATACTATTTCTACACATAATGATCAAGTCCCACTACTCTATAGCTTATCAGAGTATTTGCTACCCTGACTTTTCTCAAATGGTTATCACAAATAACTCCAATTAGGCTTATCACTGTTTTATAATTATTACATCAGCTCTCCTGCTCATGTCTCTTTAGGCCCATGGGTTGATTGCTATCCTTCTTTCTTTATATACATGTATGTATATATAAGAAGAGACAAGAAAAAAAGGGGAAAATGCAGAACCATCACTTATAAAAACAATATAATTTGCACATATTCCCAGATGTACATATATCTTTGTTCCCCTAAATCTCTTGTCAGTTCTGGCATCGCTGCAGGTTTCTAATTTGTAATTTTAGTGTTCGTGTTTGAGTGTATCTTTGTGTGTATGTTGATGAATGTTTGTGCAACCTGATTCTTCGACCTACTCATCTGGAGATATGTTCTAGGTTATTTGAAACCACAGAAACTCAGGACTTCTGTGATAGAAGTAGATGAATATGGAAAGAGGGAGAAAATAGGCAGACTCAAAATTAGAAGTAAGAAAGGAAAACATATAAATGGTTGCAAAGGTCGAAGACGAGAGGGAAGATAGCCACAAAGACAGGAAACCCTTCCCACCCCCCTTTCCCCAGGATTCCTACCTCACCAGTACTTGAGTGATAAGCCAGAGGAGGTGTGGTGTTAATCATCTCCTACATTCTCACCTTCACCCTTGAGGTCCCCAAAGAAAATCTTAGCAACTCCTATGGAACGGCAAATGGTTAAAATTTAGCCACACTTGTTTGCGAGCGGCATTTGGAAGGCGTGGTTTGTGTCCTGTGTTAGAACTGATTTGTCTGTTGGTATAAATCATGCTTTAATCTACAGTACCCTCCCCTTGACATCACATTTCATGAAAGGTATAAAATATTCTATACAACATAGAAAATTATGCACTACTATCAATAGTTGTTTAGTTATTCGGTTTATACTATATTTTTATACACACATAAAAGACTCTGTATAGCTTATGTTGTCTCGATATCACTCTGTTTGAATAGCACCATGATGTTATTTTTTCACTGATACTATATTCTGTACATTCCATTTCATGCTCAGAGATCACTGTTTATCGGTGATTCTCTTAAATCTATTATTTTTCTGTCATATCCGGTTTTCTAAGTACCAAAGGTATAGGATAATTTAAGAATTCAAGAACAGATTATAGAATAGTTTAAGATTTGAAGAGAATTCGTTGTAGGAAAACTAATTTTGAAGAAACACCAAAAACAACTTATATTTGTTGATGCAATAATTTATCTACAGCCCTATGTATTGTAGAAATTTATTTTATGAACTTGTTATGTGCTACCAGTTTTGGCATTACATTGATGCCATCTTCAGTCCCCACACGTCATAGTCGTAAAATCGCTATACATGGAAGGAACCATATAACTCGAACCATGAATCAAATCGCTATGCAACAGCTCTTGGTGGCCAGGCGACACAGAGTCTGTGTCGCCTCGCCACCAAGAACTGTTGCATAGCGATTTGATTCATGATCCAGTTATATGGGTTCTTCCGCGTATAGCAATTTTATGACTATAACGTATGGGGCTTGAAGTTGGCATCGATGTAATGCCGAAACTGCTAGCACTGTTTCTGACCGCCAAAAATTTCGTCTTCAAAGATAATACTCGCAACACCTTCAGCTGGATGTGGTAACTTGTGTGAACTAAGTTACTTCCTGTGTTTCGCTTTCGCTAGTGTCTTGTGTTGGAAGCAAAGCAGAAGCAACAGGTCGGCATACAGAATTAAAAACCGAACCAGCGCGATCGTGTGGGCTTGGGTGGAAAGGGATGTGGTTACTGCTAGGCATTTTACTACACTCAACGGATCTGATGACGTTGTGTTGGATTTCTAGTCCTGTTGATGTGCAAAAGATTTAGTTAAGTTCAAGTCAACGACCAACCCCACCATAGATCTTCGCACCTGCTTGAAGACAACTCTATCTACTGTGAACATTCTACATATAAAAAAATACGTCGCAAGTCGCTGGACAGTGCTTGATAGAAAGTGTATCACACAACTATTATCAATTATCCTTACATCCCAATCTCACGCCCATACCGAGTAAAAAATGATTGTCTATATACTTCTCTGCATGCGCTAATCCAGCCTTAAGTTTCTGGGATAAATAAGTCGTCTTTCCAAGATATTTTTTTTCGTTACATATTCGAATGGAGTATGCCAACCTATACGATTCTATCAGCATCTACTTGATGCTTTTGCTTCGTGGATCAGCCTTGTAACACAAACAGATGTGGGTTTGGAAGATTGGACTATGCAGTGTTGAGCTGTAGAATCGACGTTGCTGTTCACCAATACGTATCATTTAATCACAAAAGGACCACTTTCTTTTGCTTTATGGTAACCACATGAAGAAGCTGCTCCTTTAGGGCAAGGTCTGTGAACAGGATGGTCATCTGTGGACAACTTATGAAAGTAGGTGTCCTATACAGCTTTTCTCATTACTGTAACATCCTTCAGAGGTGCAGTTCGTCTAATGGCCAGTCCATAATAACTTTGAAGAAGGTCTATTTCAGTTTCTGTCAATCAGCCAGGCAGAGATTTTCCATCAGATGGCAACTTTCCTTTCATTTCTCTTCATACTTCCTCAATCTAGCACCCATCATCTTTTGCACATGTCCACAACACTCCAGTCTTGCTACCAAGGTATCACCATAAACATTGACCTCATTAATTTTACTGAAAGCTTTAGAGTCTCCATCACCTAGGTACTTTGTATATCTAACATTACAAACAGGCACTGACCTCTGAAATATTTGTAGAGCTTCATCACACTCCATACCTCCACTGTAACCATCATAATTCTTAGAACACTGATGTTCAATGTGTCCTTCAGTGTTACCATGACAGGTGTGGCAGTACTTAGATAAGCACTCGACATCAGCAACTTTTCCATTCCCCCAGAAAAGCAGCACTTACTACACCATTCAAGGAATGATGTCCTCAACATTGCCATGTCCCATCAAGTGCAACAGCAATGTCCCTGGTCCCATTAATATTTACAGTTTCTTCTACTGCACGTCATATATGCTTTAGACACAACCGTCAAGGCACCTAAAGGTATTTTTATGTATTTGCTGAACCTACTGGGAGGATGAGGGAGGTCCATCAAACCACAAAACGTTCGAGCAGCCTTTTTTCCTTTTCCTACCACACGCATTGCATACACTAACTTCAGATTCACATCATATGAATTATTCACAATGTTTGAAGTCATTTTCAGGGTAGGATCTACACAGAACAACTAATTTTGACACTAAATCCTTCCTGATACTTTGTTGTTCAGTTATTTGCATACAGCCTATACTATCACATTGTTTACATTTCGCCATTTCCTTTATCAAAGAAGATAAGCTGCCCACATCAACAACAACAAATCCACTACAAACAGCATCATTGTTAACACAAAAATTTGAATCACCAGGAGGCGTGCTATGTGGGAGTTTCTTCCCTAAGGAACTGATACATAGGTTACTTTCACCACTGTGTCTTGTTTTGTTTGTGGTTACCAAGGAATTTTTTTACTGAATTTCTTGATGTGTAACATAGTTCACATTTATTGCACACTAAATAATATGTATTTCCACAAATATATATAGCACTCGGGTAACAAACATTCAGTAACACGTAAAAAACTACTTCAGCGAAACAAAAGTTAATCTTGGCAAAGATAATCATTTACAGACACTAGAAACCTGCACTGTGACCAACATATACAATGTATCATATATATAATCACTGGAAACAAAGTTCACTGTTAGTTTCGAAATAATACTGGTTTCTGTAACAGAAATAAAGGGTGCGTGGCGGCATATATGACTGTAACTTTACAATTTGGTATATGTAAGTCCTTTTTCATTTGAAATCCTATAATGTAAATATCAATCTAGTCTGGAAAGACCACATAATGTAATAAAGTCATAAAAAATTTCGATTTTTCCTCCATTTATAAGTACCATGTATCCTTAAACGATCTTGCACCAGGTCGAACACAAAACATGTTCTGCACATGTATATTGTAGCCACTAGCCTGGAAATGCCATGCTCCTTAGCTGAAGAAGACATAAGTTTCTTCTAGCAGCCTGTAACGGCACTTCATAACATGTACAAGGTGGTTACCGATAACTTTTTTTTACTCCTGGACTTGTGATTTGACATAAAAATTATTTACTATATATCTTTACTCTGAAATTAAAGGTCATTCACGTTAAGCAGTCTGTTCCATTTGTCTTATCTTTGTCCACAATGGTGCTTCCCTGGCGATATCCTTCCATACAGAAGTTGTGGTTTGATATTAAGTTGTCGCAAGTCTCGATTTTATTAAAAATTCCAGCCAAGCCTTGCGTTATGCCAAAATCCAAAAGGTAACAGTCATCTGCACTTAGCTGCGGCAAAATTCCAAGCAGCTCTTACATTAGAACATCCAATTTAAATGTCTGCTATTTACCCTTTATATAGTATAGCCAAAATATGTTTATATTTCCTTGAAATGGTTTCCAGTGCTTCCTTGCCGGTTTTCTCCAGTGCTCCTCTTGATGTCACAGTGTCATTTCCATGTAGGAAAAAGGGTAGCTTTGCTTTGACACCATGTCTGACAGTGATGAACTATGAGAATTTACAGCATAAATAATAGTTATTAAATGAGAAACACCTCTCATTCCTTAACATTACAAACTGTCCCTTCTCTAATTGCTCTTGACAGTCCATTTGACCAAAGGTATAAACGACCATATTGCTATGGCAAAACGGTTTTGTAATGGGTGTAGGCACATTAAAAAAATGTTCTAATGTGTGTGAATTCCAAAGGGACCAAACTACTGAGGTCATCGTTCCCTAGACTTACACACTATATAAACTAACTTATGCTAACAACAACACACACACCCATGCATGAGGGAGGACTCGAACCTCCAGTGGGAGGAGCGTGTAGGTACATGGTGAAAGACCCCTCTCGAATGCGATAAAGATAAAATTGATTAAAAAATGAAACAGATGTAGCGACTGAATCAAAGACCAACTATAAGAGTCGGCAAAGGCATTAGTTATGAATGTGCAGTGCAGCGAAGACAAATGACCTTAACACGCCATTCACTTTTTTGTAGATAATTTTGTTTCACTCTCTCGTATTTAGAAGTTTTGTTAAGCTGTACTGCTCGGAGTACAACAGGCTGCGAGTGTTTTGTATCACATGTGTTTCTGAATAAGACAAGACTTAATAACAGTTTAAGTATTTTTATTAAAATGAAATAGAACCAAGTTAAGAAGAATTCCTTTATATTTTATATCATCTTGAGAGGCACTATAGTTCAATTTTTTTATCTTGGCGGTTCGCGCATGCTTGCCCAGACGCGGGAGATTGCTGCGTTGCAAGTTGTACGAGAAACTGAGGGGGGGGGGGGGGGGGAGCGCACAGTTTATGAAGTAAAGCCACCACAGCTACATTAACCCTTTCGCTGCTACAGAGACGGCTCCCCGCATTCCGCGATGTGCGCGATTTTGTCATCATTGCACTGCTCACCTGTGCAGACACATGGTTTTTCGACTGCTTTGACGCACTTTATCATTCGATTTCACTAAAGCTATTTGGCCAAAAAATTTGGTTTTTACACATCTTCTTGACTGATACCTTCCCCCCATAAATGACTTAATTTTGTTTCGATGTTCAACACAGTTATTGTGCAGCATTAGATGTAGTAAACCATTGTACAAAATTTTGAAGAGTTTGCAGAGGTAAACGTCCATAGCGTATACTTTCTGTATGGACGATTTTAGTTGCCACTAGAAATTTCAAAAAATTACATTCAAACGAATAAAATTCATGAAGTAAGACACTTTGATATTGCTTTTAAATAATGAAAATATTAAACATCGATCAATGATTGAACTCAGAACCTTTCACTTAGCAGCCACACACTTTAACCATTACACTAACACAGCTCGTCATCCATTTTATTTATCACCTGGAGGACTGTAAAATATCACGCAAAATACTGACTAACACTGTTGGTATGATTATGAATTACTCACGTTTCGTCGAAGTACAGTAGGAAATAAACAACTACCGCTGTTCTTTATTGCAAAAAAGCCATTAGTGAGAATGATACAAACACCTTTCCTTGCTATAGCCTGAATTAGGAGGCTTATTTATTGTTTGGTTTACTTAATTAATAGAATATGAAGCAATTGGTAAAAAGAATGCTTTTTCCAAACTTTCTTTTATAGAAAGTCTGTTATCAAGACTTTGCTTTTGTTCAATTACTTTATTTATGACTGAACGTTTCTAAAACTGAAGACACTCGTCGGTGATCTGCACTGCAGTCGAGCCCTGGCAACGTCATTCACTGTTCATTGGCTGACTGTGTTTTGTGACGTCAGATACGCAGAACGAACCTAAACTCGGCCGCCGACATAAATGACGCGCACTTTAGTGTTCCCTGGAGCCAGCTGCCTGCATCTACAACTGAAATGCAGGAAAAGAATACCACGGTCATACACTCCTGGAAATGGAAAAAAGAACACATTGACACCGGTGTGTCAGACCCACCATACTTGCTCCGGACACTGCGAGAGGGCTGTACAAGCAATGATCACACGCACGGCACAGCGGACACACCAGGAACCGCGGTGTTGGCCGTCGAATGGCGCTAGCTGCGCAGCATTTGTGCACCGCCGCTGTCAGTGTCAGCCAGTTTGCCATGGCATACGGAGCTCCATCACAGTCTTTAACACTGGTAGCATGCCGCGACAGCGTGGACGTGAACCGTATGTGCAGTTGACGGACTTTGAGCGAGGGCATATAGTGGGCATGCGGGAGGCCGGGTGGACGTACCGCCGAATTGCTCAACACGTGGGGCGTGAGGTCTCCACAGTACATCGATGTTGTCGCCAGTGGTTGGCGGAAGGTGCACGTGCCCGTCGACCTGGGACCGGACCGCAGCGACGCACGGATACACGCCAAGACCGTAGGATCCTACGCAGTGCCGTAGGGGACCGCACCGCCACTTCCCAGCAAATTACGGACACTGTTGCTCCTGGGGTATCGGCGAGGACCATTTGCAACCGTCTCCATGTAGCTGGGCTACGGTCCCGCACACCGTTAGGCCGTCTTCCGATCACGCCCCAACATCGTGCAACCTGCCTCCAGTGGTGTCGCGACAGGCGTGAATGGAGGGACGAATGGAGACGTGTCGTCTTCAGCGATGAGAGTCGCTTCTGCCTTGGTGCCAATGATGGTCGTATGCGTGTTTGGCGCCGTGCAGGTGAGCGCCACAATCAGGACCGCATACGACCGAGGCACACAGGGCCAACACCCGGCATCATGGTGTGGGGAGCGATCTCCTACACTGTCCGTACACCTCTGGTGATCGTCGAGGGGACACTGAATAGTGCACGGTACATCCAAACCGTCATCGAACCCATCGTTCTACCATTCCTAGACCGGCAAGGGAACTTGTTGTTCCAACAGGACAATGCACATCTGCATGTATCCCGTGCCACCCAACGTGCTCTAGAAGGTGTAAGTCAACTACCCTGGCCAGCAAGATCTCCGGATCTGTCCCCCATTGAGCATGTTTGGGACTGGATGAAGCGTCGTCTCACGCGGTCTGCACGTCCAGCACGAACGCTGGTCCAACTGAGGCGCCAGGTGGAAATGGCATGGCAAGCCGTTCCACAGGACTACATCCAGCATCTCTACGATCGTCTCCATGGAAAAGTAGCAGCCTGCATTGCTGCGAAAGGTGGATATACACTGTACTAGTGCCGACATTGTGCATGCTCTGTTGCCTGTGTCTATGTGCCTGTGGTTCTGTCAGTGTGATCATGTGATGTATCTGACCCCAGGAATGTGTCAATAAAGTTTCCCCTTCCTGGGACAATGTATTCACGGTGTTCTTATTTCAATTTCCAGGAGTGTATTTTTGTAAAATTAACAGAAGGAGAAGCTTTCAGAAGACAAGAAATGAAATAAAAATATGCATAGTGATGGACACAGAAAAAGAAATGACGCCTGGTAAAGTGAATGAACAATAGGGCAATTTAGTACATGCAGAACATTTCATTACAATGCAATTGTACCAATTTTCTCTTTTCATTGCAAGTGAAAGGACAATTACCAGTCATTTCCTTTACTTTTTCCTTAATTCTTTTTTTAATTATAATACAGGGTGGCGCGCAATCCGTGACATGGCGTAGGCACACTCCAATTCTTCTTGCTAAGGAGCATGCCATTTTCGGTTCCAACCACTCAGATGAACCATGAGACTTCCTGGTAGATTAAAACTGTGTGCCGGACCGAGACTCGAATTCTAGTCTCGATCCGGCACACAGTTTTAAATTTCCAGGAAGTTTCGTATCAGCGCACTCTTCGATGAAGAGAGAAAATTTCATTCTAGATGAGGCATGCTATTTCTGGCTACATCCATCCCTATACCACTAACCCTAAAAGGTCTAAGATTTATATTTTCTGGTATGGCTTCTCACAATTACTTCAGGCGTACTACCATTATATAGTATCTTCCAATCAAACTCCAACAGAAGCGCGAAGAATCTGTGACAAAGTCACAGTCAGAAATGCATATTTCCAATGAGTTTGCGAACAGATGTTTCAAATCCTAACAAAATAAGCATAAGCTATAGAAAAGAGAACTATAAGAACTGGCAGCTAATACAATATTCCACTCAGCTGCTCCATCAGAAAAGCAATTTTAATTGTCAGACATTTACAACTTATATGGTTTCACATTGTACTTTAGATCTTTACTTTAAATTTTTTCCTAGTATTCCTACTGTTATCGCATTGTCATTCCCAAGGAGGAGACATGATTTCTCAGCCTTAACAGATATGAAATCCAAAATTTTACCATGAAGATAGCCATTAAAACCTCCACACAGGTTTGAAAGTGTTCATCAGTTGGACTTCTCCTTCTACCAAGAAGCTGAAAGCTGTTAGACACTTCAGAACAGAACAAATGGATATGACGAATCACAGACAAGTGTATTTATCAAACAAGGTGAGCCACACACACACGTGGTGTCTGAGGCAGGGAGGGAGGGAACGACTGTCCCTCATGAGCATCACCCTTACATACATGGCACTGATCACAAACATAGTGCCATACTTGGATGTGGTTTCGGATGGGGTGGTACAGTACATTAAACAGACAGTGGAGTGTAGTGCTGTACCTGGATGTGGTGTGTGATTATGTAGTACTTGGCAGGGTGACACTCTTGAGGGGCAGTTACTCCCTCCCGCCCTGTTATAGGAACCATGTGTGTGTGTGTGTGTGTGTGTGTGTGTGAGTGTGTGTGTGTGTGTGTGTGCGTGCGTGTGTGTGCAGTTCATTTGTTCAATACATACACATCTCTGTGATTCGTTATGTTAGCTTCTTCTACTCTAAATGAACATTGCATTGCAATTCGGAATAACACAGGAACTGCAATATCATATTTATCTGCCAACACCTGGCAAGTGACTTTCAAGCAAAAAGTCTCATCTGTACTGGAATGCACATAATGGATGTACGAGTACAAGTAGTGGACACATGGTTGATGACATATGAAAGTTTGACTGTGAGCCTTCCTTGGATAACCTAATGGTAAGGCGTAAATTGCCGGTTCTAATCACGGTCTGGCACAAATTTTCACTGTCGTAGTTTCATTGTACAGCTGATGGTTGCCCAGATTCGCAACTGCAAATGAATGTAAATAGCACTGGATATCTTCAGCTGTCTGACGTCAGTTAACCACCCACTTTGGTATTAGGGGAAGCAACTAGAGTCCGTGCTGGAAACGGTAGCTGATGTGCAGTGACGAGTTTTCGTCCAAGACGCTGAATTAATTCGTTTTTCGGAAGGGAAGGCCAACAAGTGTTTGCCATATTTCAGCTGGTTAACGATGACAGAATCGAGGAGCACGCTCTGCAGTCTTTCTCAAAAGATTTTACAGAAACTATTTCGTAAAAAAATTACTTTTGCTTTACTTATAGCTTTATATGTCATGTTCGTGATGATGTGGCCATCATTTCGTTAATGGTCATAGTTATTGTGATATTAACTTGGAAGTAAGACACTGCTCAAAATTCAGAAAAATTTGCAATGAAAAATACAGGTCCCTAGGATTTTGTGTTTGGTGCATATTTCATAATATGTTGCTGCATATGAAATTTAGCTAATATACTGTATTTGTTTTTAGATTTGCGTAGAGGTGTCTATCTGTCACTAGTTTCGGAAAAAGTGTTCTGACACAACACAGTCATTTGCGATCACGCCGCGCCAGCGATAAAGTCAGAGTGAAATATTTAGAACATTCCTCAATTTCATGAACTGTTTGAGGTATCGAAGTAAGATTTTGCCAAATGATAGCAGAGAAAGAGGAGAGGAGTTTGCTATGGGGCTATTATGCAAAAAGTTGAAACTTCCTGGCAGATTACAAATGTGTTTTGGAAAGGGGCAAAATTTCCGTACCTTTGCCTTTCACAGGCAAGTGCTCTACCGACATTTTTCCTCCTTCTTTGTTTGTCGATCTCATTTTGATCGTGATTGTTAGTTCTATGTCTATGGATGTTTCATGACGCTTGTTCAAGTTCAACACCGTTTCATTGATTCAGTTTTTTGTTACAGAGGGGGGCTAAGCCTCTAAACGAACACACTGAGCTACCGTGCCGGAGGACTGAGCTATCCAAGCACGACTGATGAACCCTCCTCACGGCTTTACTTCCGGCAGCACATCGTCTCATACCTTCCAAACTGCACAAAAGCTCTCCTGCGAACCTCGCAAAGGTCCCGAGTTCGAGTCTCAGTCTGGCACACAGTTTTAATCTTCCAGGAAGTTTCATATCAGCGCACATTCCACTACAGAGTGAAAATCTCATTCTGGAAACATCCCCTAGGCAGTGGCTAAACCATGTCTCCACTGTATCCTGTCTTCCATGAGTGCTATTTCTGCAATGTTCGCAGAAGAGCTTCTGTGAACTGCTTGTGGCTTTCAGCCACCAAATAATTTTGAATCCTTTCTTAATCAGGCCTTCAGCCATTAATTGCTTGTAACATCTTGTGGCCTTCAGCCGACAAATAATTTTCAATTCTGTCTTAATAAGGCCATCACTATAGCTTGCTACAGTTTATTTAGTTTGTTAAAAAAGGTTTTAGTATTTTTAACGTGTAATTGACCACTTTATTCGTGATTCAGGCCTTCAGCCGTTGTGTATTCCGAAGTTGCTTATGGTCTTCAGCTGACACATAATTTTGAATTATTTTTTAAACCAGGCCTACAGCCGTCAATCGTTTGTAACATTGCTTGTGGCTTTCGGCTGACAAATAATTTTCAATTCTGTCTTGATAAGGCCTTCAGCCATCACTATAGCTTGTTACAGTTTGTTAAGATTGTTTAAAAAGGTTTTAGTATTTTGAATGTGTAATTGCCGTTCTCACTTGTAATTCAGGCCTTCAGCCATTGGGTATTCTGAATTTACTTGTGGCCTTCTGCCCACAAATACTTTGAATTTTTTCTTAAACAGGCTTTCAGCCATTGATTGTGTGTAACATAATTTGCAGTTCTTTTTTAATAAGGCCTTCAGCCATTACTATAGCTTGTACAGTTTTTGATTGTTTAGGAAGAAAATATCTTAGTATTTGTTATCATGTGACTGCCTTCCTCACTTGTAATGCAGGCCTTCAGCTGTTGCGTATTCTGAAGTTGCCGTCAGCCGACAAATAATTTTGAATTCTTTCTTAATAAGGCCTTCAGCTGTCAGTGTATTAAAATCTTTTAAAATGATTGTCGAAAATTATGTCCTCAAATAAAGTGTATGTGTTTACTGCAGCCAACGGTAGCTGATTGTGGTCCCATCTACAGTCGTTGCCTTATCCTGCCTCTCCCTGACGACCAGATCAGAAATGCAGATATTCACCGAATCCTGCTCCTCCATCAACTGCCTCCTTACAGACGGAGCCCTCATCTACAATCGCCATCATGACGTTTACCACTCCCATTCCCCTGTCCAATCCTACTACTACCAACGCTGCCTAAAGTACAATGACCATGTCACCGCCACCTGCAAGAGGCCCACTAACTGTCCTGTTTAGTGATTGGAGTGTTAAGTTCAGATGGTGGTATGTGGCCCAAGTACTGGAAGCTAGGAACAAGGGGAGGCACAGAGGTATCTGTACATTCGATGACTAATCAAACTGGGGATCATCTGGAATGGAAAAGACATTGGATAGGTGGGATGCAAAGTGGTTGTCAGGAAAGGGAAGGTCATCAAGGAGAGAGGGTAAGTGGTGGAAAGCAGACTAGTACTTGGAAGAGTTTATTGGGAGTATGGCATTGAGTTGTGTGAATGTCTGTCGCCTGGTATGGCTTTTCTTCGCAGTAAGCATGTTACGGATGAGTAGTTGTAATTGCCGGTGGCAGGTGAATGTGTTCCAGTCACGAGTGCGGAGAAAAGATTGGTAGTGGCGAAGGGATTCACAAAGGAAAAGGACGGCCTGTGGGGCAGGACTGGGCAGTGAGGGTGGATGACTTTGGTATAGATATGGATGGCTACATCGTCAGACAAGGTATGGTGGAGGAAGGCAGCATTGTGGCAGATGTCATCAGGAGATTGTAGGGTAAGGTCATGGCGTTCGACCTGGGTGTGTATGGAGTACAGATAGACATCCCAGTTGTCACAGTACTAGTCGTGGACAAGTTTAGGAGGAATTTTAGGGTGGGAAATGGGGCAGGGATGGTGACCATCAGAGACAGTGAGAATGATGGGAGCATAGTCACTGCCAGTAAGGGCAAGGACATCTGCAGTGATGCACCCAAGTAGGCAAAGAGAGGCTAGGATCACGTCAGGAGTTGTGTTGGATTTGGGTCAGGTCTGTTTGGGAAGAGGAACCAGGTCTCCCTGGAGGGTGGTGATAAACCAATGCCACTGCTGGAGTTTGGCAGGAGCACGGTTGTGGATATTGAGGTCAGTGACAATGATGTAAGAGGAGAAGGTGAGGTATGGGTTATTGGCATAGTGGAGGGTGTAAGGGGGTGTATAGACGGTGAGAGTGGTTGGAGGAAGGTTTCATTTGGGATGAACTCACCCACATGGTGTCGATTGAGGGTATGGAGGAAGAGGAGTTTGTGTGTGAGCAGTGAGCAGATATTATGGTACAGGATATTGTAATGTTGCCACAGCATTTGAGGGGAGACTTAGACGAAAGTGGTGAGGTGGGTGAAGGTGAAGTGTGCCTGGTTCTGGGGGTAGGTGGCATAGGTGGTAAGATGGAAGACAGCAAGGGCAATTTGGGAAAGGGTGTTTGGAGCATTGGGTGGGGTGAATGTTTTGAAGGACAATGGTGATGAAGTGGATTATGTTCTCTGCAGTAGGGGAGGGCAGAGCGAGTTGTTTGGGTGGATGGGGTCATCGAGAAGATGGACAGAGATAACAGGAGGAAGTTTTGCTTTACATGTCGAGGAGTAGGTGGGATGGGGTTCGTTACAGGAATTACAGGAGGGGGGAGTGGTGAGGTTGTGGCAGTTCTTCAAGAAGTGGGAAGCTTTGCAGTGGGGACAGTTAGTGGGCCTCTTGCAGGTGGCGGTGACATGGTCATTGTACTTTAGGCAGCGTTGGTAGTAGTAGGATTGGACAGGGGAATGGGAGTGGTAAACGTCATGATGGCGATTGTAGATGAGGGCTCCGTCTGTAAGGAGGCAGTTGATGGAGGAGCAGGATTCGGTGAATATCTGCATTTCTGATCTGGTCGTCAGGGAGAGGCAGGATAAGGCAACGACTGTAGATGGGACCACAATCAGCTACCGTTGGCTGCAGTAAACACATACACTTCATTTGATGACATACATTGGCTCCCACCCTCCACACCTTTGTCCTGTCAACCCTGGACCCCAAGTTCCTTGATGCCCATACCCTCAACATGTAGATATGAAAGTATATCCCAAGTGCTCCCATCTCCCAATTGATTTCCTGCAGGAACTCCCCCTCTCCCTCTTTTCATATGATTCTCTTCTGTAAATTCCCATGCATCATGATTGGCCCCATACATCCCTGACACCCTTCCTCTCCTATTCCTCTTCTTGCCAGCCCCAGCCTCCCCATTGCCCCCAACCTACATAGCCTGGTGATCATGGAAGATGAGGAGCTGGCTGACTTGAACTCTCACCCGACCTTGAAATCCGCTCCACTTGCCGTATCCACATTGTCTCTGGCCCCACTTATCTCATGCACATTTTATCAGGGTCCGCCCCTTCCATCGACCACCTCCTCACTCAGGGCGTGGTGCCTTATGTATAATGATCACCTGAAACCCAACTGTAAATACCCTCATCTGTCTCCATTACAGGGTCTCCCATTTGCTCAAAAACTGCCCAAACCTCGCCACCCCTCCTTCCTGTAACACCTGCAATGGCCACCATCTCATCTATACCCACAAGTGCAATGCCACTCCCAAGCTTATTGTCCCCATCCATCTGATCAACCCTCCATGTCAACCTCAACAATTCCCTCCATCCATCCACCTCCCACAGCTGAAGACATCATCCATTTCTTAACCATAGTCCTCCAAAACAAGTACCCTTTCTACTGCCCCACACCCTCCAACAGATCTCTCTTGCCACTTGCTCTGTCTTTTCAAATGTTTCAAATAGCTCTGAGCACTATGGGACTTAACATCTGAGGTCATCTGTCCCCTAGAACTTATAACTACTTAAACCTAACTAACCTAAGGACATCATACACATCCATGTCTGAGGCAGGATTCGAACCTGTGACTGTAGTGGTTGTGTGGTTCCAGACTGAAGTGCCTAGAAGCACTCCGCCACCCCGGCTGGCTCGCTCTGTCTTTCACCTCAACACCTTCGCTCTTGCCAATGCCCCCACACCCTCCAACAGATCTCTCTCGCCACTCGCTCTGTCTTTCACCTCAACCCCTTCGCTACTTACTCCCACAACCAAGCCTGCTTCACCTTCACCTGCCTCATCACCCTAGTTTAAGCCTCTCCTCTCCCCTCCTTTCATACCCTCTCTTCCCATAATGGTGCAGCATGAGCATCACATCCTCTTCCAGAAAATTCGATCCTTCTGCATCAACAAATACCTCCTCGTGAACACTTTCTCCTCTCCTGGAGACACCACCTTGATGAAGCACTGTCTGTGCAGGTGGAGAGGTTTGCATATCTGCATGAAGCTGAGGGCTTTGCCAAAGACCTCAGGCAATGGGTCAGAAAGAGTGTGCCTCAATGTCCCATCTTCCCTATCCACTCCTAGTCCTATCCAATTCCCTTTCCCAACCCAAAGTGTGATGCAATCCATGCAGAGGGGTTCAAGGCAAATGGTAAGATGTGTTGCAAACAGAGCCTCAGGGATACTGGGCGATCTCCCTGAATAAGTAGCGTTGCACTGTGCAGGGTATTTATGGTGTGGACCGTGTAGAGCCTAAATCTCATGGGACCGATATTGACACGATTAAAGAAAATAAAGAAAAACAAACTGAGGGGCAAATTGAGACCTCAGACACCCAAAATCGGATTCAGGACTGATGGAAGGCATTCCCACTACTGAATCAGGGTCTACACCTGACCCAGAAGTGGGAACTGTAGCTGAGAAGGTAAACCAGATTAAGATCAAAGCTTTGTCTGGAGCCCAGAGGAGGAAACTACTCAGGGAACAGAGGTAAAAGGAAGGGAAAGAATGGCTTCCTAAAGACAAGTGGAGGGAATTAAAGGGACTTGAAAGTAAGACCCTCAGGAAAAAACTGTCTCAAGTTGAAGGGGATACGCAGACCCCCACAAAATCAAAGACAGGCAGTAAGAGGATAAGGGAGTACTCTAAGACTCCCTCCTCCCTGGATAAGCGAGCCCAGGAAAAACTGAGGTAAGAAGTAGGGAAACAGACCTATTGTACTGCAATCTCGGTTTTTAGGATAGCAGTTATCTAGGAAGGCTATCCAATGGCAGCCATCACCTCACAGCAGGAGGAATTGGTACAGATGGCCCTCTTTGAAAAGATTTGGGGGGGGGGGGGGGACGCTGGCCCAGGACCCAACTTCAGGAGGGTCTATCTAGATTGTGGTGCCCTCATTTTTGTTTGTGAGGGGATGCACTCAGTGGAATGGCTTAAGGACAGGCTGCCACACACAGCCAACACACAGACGAACTGACGATGGCGGAATGAAATTGACTGCACCACATCAAGATTTTATATAACCTCTACCCTCTCCACACACCATTTCACCCAAAGAGCCAGTAGCAATACAATATTTCTCCCCACTTGCTGATGAATGCTGGTCTGAGCACCCAGAACAAGTTGGTGCTGGGCTGCCAGCCACGGATTTCACGCCTTCTTGTATGTATGTTCTGGTGGACTCTGGAAATACCCACCAAATGTAGCCTTTGCTGTACTGTTGTACAGGGTTTTAAGAACAAGTAACGATACTTTAGCGACGTGAAAACGCACGTATGGCCCAATTTCTCCTGTCTTCGAAATTAAATTGTAAAAAAGGGAGAAATCTACACTTTCTGTGATAAATTCGAGGTGCATGGTCAACAACATCCTTATCTCGGATTTTTTTTAAACTGAGGAGTCTATGTCAGGGATGGAATTCCTTTATCCATCCTAGCCCACTGGTGCTTGACTTGCATTGTGCCACAGTGGGCTGTGGGAGTAATGAGGAGGTCGGGCACAGACAGGAAGTTGTGGATTAGCCTGGCCTCTGGGGACAGGTGTTTTCTCCCCTGGCTGGCTCATCAGGTGCACGATACCTCTGTAGATGACGCTGGACAGGTGACAGGTCAGTCTTGATTTTTGTCTTGAGACAACATATTCAGGTTAGATAATGAACACTACATTCATAAAAAAAACCATATGATATATTTCCCATGTTTCTGGGGAAAATTCACGACGTCATCGAGGGGTGGAGCGGTGTGGGGAGGGGGGGGGGGCTGCCCTTGAATGTATGCAACCCACACTAACGAAACGCCCAGAAACTCCTGTTGTCCTACTACTTTCGACATATTGGGTAATTTTCTGGGGGCTAGTCAGAAACTCCTTTCAAAGGAGAAAACAGCATTTATAGACAAAATAGCCGGCCAGCTCTTAATACAGACGCTTCTGCAAAAAGCTGCACCCATGAATCCATCGTCTTTCTATCAGAGCGTTTGTGACAGACCTACTGTTGTCACGCTGCAACCAGTACACTGCCACTCAACCCACTCACTTTCCACAAAAGTAAACTGAAACCTTTTTTCAATCTTCCTTATCCTTTCACCAAATATAATAAAAAATGAGCAAATAAAAAGATAAACACCATATAGTGACGTGACTGCCATGTCACATCACACCATCGGTCCTCCTTTTGAAAAGAACAAAAGTCCCATTATCAATAACCTCAGCGATCACTGGATATTGGCACTCTAACTAGATTACCTACTACCTACTTCACCAAAGAACTGGAAACCTAAGAACCTGAGATTTCTAACAGTATTCTGCAAATTTAAAATAAAAATGTAGCAAGGTGTACCAATAATGTAATTACATCACCTGCTCATCATCGCTAATGAGAAGATAAAATGAATTTTTGACTTATAAACTATTATTCTTCCATAAAAAATTGATACTTTGCAACAGCTGTCTTTCCATGGACATCTCTTGTGACGAAACATTTTAAAAGCCATGGCAGTTATCCACAAGGACAATGGCCCGTGGGCATTTACAAAAAAGAGATTAATTTTAAAAAAGTAATACTAGAATCTGTTAGTGCACACAAAAGTATAATAAAATAAAGTAAGGAAACATGTTACAAGATAAATTATCTTAAATGATTACTGCCTCATTCGGCGAGACACAAACGTTTAATGGTAATTTTACTAACTACATCTTAATGAGAGCATCAACGCCTTGGTTAAAGGTATGATGTATACCTTGAATTTCATTCAGTTGTATGTAGTGTGTTGTATGTGTAGCAGGGTTATTGTACATAATATGTGAGTACGATCGTGGGCTTACAAAATAAATTCCTGCGAGAAAATGTCAATATTAGTCGTCACCTAACGACTCCCTTCTCTGAAGAAGAAGTGTCGTAGCAATATTCAGTATCCTTCTGACTATCATCGACAAAAGAATCTATTATGTCCTGACTCGTCAGACTAGATAAGGCATGCGCCAACCTGCGGTTTCCAGGATTAAAGCAGGTATGCTGGCAGGGCTATCGGCTCAGGCGAAGGTTCATCCGTCTCTCCCGACTGCCGTAGGCTTGCCCCTGCTTGCACCGAAACACGGCTGCCTCTGAAACTTTCGAACACGTCAGAGACCAAACCACATCATTAAAACACTTAATCGCAACAATATAAGCAGAACTTAACAATATACTTCTTCACATAAGTCCACACCACTTACGGGACGATTCGTGGGAGTGTCGCAACAATCATTGTTGCTATATCACTTCTTAAACCGATTCTCTTTAAGAAAGGCAAGAAAAGGTTACCGCAGCAAAAATCAGTGTATATTGTGTGTTAGAGTGTTTCACAATAAATAAAATAAATAAATAACAAGTTCTCGTCCCTCCAAATTCCTTACAACTGACTGACAAATGGTGCATTCATTATTAATTCAGTTCTTGTGTTTGGTACTAGTGAGATGCTTTCACCATGTAATTGGTTTAGTAGCGGTGGCAAAATTATAATTCTGCTCCATTCACGGATACGATAGTCTGTGTGATGGAGAGAGCTGATGCATAAACTTCAAACTCGAAATGGCATCGTCAAGCACGCACAGCGCTCAAGTGGCTATAATAGGCGACTGACAAAAAATCATATCATCTCAGCAGTTTCCTCAGGGCGTAAATCGCCGCTGTCGGAAGGCCAAATCTCTTCTACAATATCAGTCACTTGTGTCAGAACCACACAGGACACAAAACACCAGACCCCTCCTCACATCACTGACATCAAGTCAACTCTCCTGCCACGAATCTATATATTAACGCCCCACTATACCTTTTCCAAGCGATAGAGACGAAAAGTCTCTCATTTAAAATTAGCGAGTCACACATCGATCATTCAACAAATGATGCAGAAATGAGGCGCTGTGCAAAACTATTTTAAAAAAGGGGCAAATTGTAAGGAATGATGTATTATTTTTGATTACCTCACGTAATATTAGCTAAGATACTGACAGACAACAAACAAATGGGCACATCTTGGGAGGCTTTGTCGACGGTTTTCGGAGTACACTACAGCACATAATAATCTTGAAATGTCGAAAACAAGTATTACACTCATGAACAAAACAAAAGTTTCCCCAGGTGGATGTGAAAGAAAATCACATGTGCTCTCTAAAACATCTATAGCAAACTGACAAGTGAGTGTGAGGCTCATTTATTCCAACCCTCTATGTACCGATCCAATTAAATTTAATGTAGTCAAAATCCACAAAAGAATGAACGAAACATTAAAGACTACAAAAACACTAAATATTCACACATAAAAATAAATTACAAAGAAACTGATAGCCTAATGCTGTAGTGATGTTGCTACAGAATATATATAAAAAATGAAAAACAAAGACTAATTCTATAACTCAATTATTTCACCACCTCCGTTCTTTCTTGAAGGCCCTGACATACTGTCCCCTATCGGTCCTTTGTCGTCGAACTGCCTCTGTTCCGGACCAATTTTCTTTTGAATTATGTATTCGTTTGCAATTACCACTCAATTCCACGTTAGCATTTGAGCGCTTAATACTTCAAGAGTTTACGCGTTGGTGCCTGTCGAAAGTAACACCCGAATTCTTCTCTTCTCTCTTAATTTCATCCAGATCTGTTCGTACCAGTATGAAGGCCTCCAATTAATTCTTCGAACAAAATTTAGAAGTTTTTAAGCTCCATGGCATGGTATTAAAACAACTGAATTAGCCCACAGTTACTATGTTGGTTGTCCAGATATTGATTGCGCTTCACAATTTCGTCGAAGTACACTATATACGCCTAAAACCGTGTTGCTAACAGTGGTGGAACCTTAATTACGCTAAGGTGCATCCTATTTTTCTCAGCAGCACAGCAGTATAGTTTAATAATTTCTGTTTCGAAATGTACTATGGTTGCACAGTTTTTGATAAACAGCAACGCTTTTCCAATATCTTCGCCACTTAAATAGATATTTATGAATTCTAAATTTCTCCATGCCAGCCATGAATCGGTCGGCTATCGCTAAACCGAGCCATGCAAGTACAGTCGTGTTCAGAAGTATCCGAACGACCTGAATTGAATTTCGCCTAATTCGCATGCAACCCGCATAACGCAGCTGTCTAGCAGGTCCTCTAATGGCTCCTCGGTACAGTCGTTTGACTATTGAAAATGGTTCCAACAAGTCACCACTAGAAAACACTGCTCTGTGTCGCAATAACTCAAGATGTAAAGTAATACCACGATACTACAAATATCAGGGAACACCTTATCACAGATAAGACTGTCCTTAAGGCTTGTAAGCTCACATTTATTACAATAAATGACATACCTGAAATATTACCACTCGCATTATTACGTCAGATAGGTAATGCACGTAGTAAGTTGGACGTATTCATGATTTCCTGTTCAAAGTAACATACCGTACTTATTATTTAACACAAAATAACATTAAAAGTTTAAGTTACGCACGAGCAGCTAATAGGGAATATGTATGAAGTTCAAATGACAAGACGAACCACCTCCTTCTGCATATGGATTCAAACCCAGGTCATGCAGACCAAGCAAAGATTTCGTGAATGACGGAAACTAACAGTCATTCCTGACTAGGCATACAGAGAGTGATATACCTCGATTTTAGACAGTGTGTTAGCAAATATCAACTTTAAATTACATAACGATAACGTTTTTAACGGACACGAATTCCTACCCAGCATCTATTGTCACTGTTAACGAACTACTAGAGATGTTAAATATTGCTTCTTCACAAGTAACTTACTCGAAACGCCGTGAGGTAAAGCTTTGTGTTGGACAGGGATGCGAACCCAGAATCTCATCGGATTGTTATCGAAGCACAATCTACTGTGAAATATCGGATTTTCTCGGCGGTAGCAAGATGTTTTAAGTGAAATGACGAAACGAAATATTAAATCACTGTTACATTCTACAGAAAACGAACATTAAATATGGGTTTGTTACACCAGCAGCGACGTGTGAGCATGTTTTAACTAGAAATAATATGACGAAGAGTTCAGTGGTGACTGGTAATCAAACCCCACACATATCGTCCTTGACTACATACAAAGACTGGCAGTAACCGAATTTTTCTCCACCAGCCGCTCGGAATAACATCCTTGAACTTAGACTGATTTTGCAATTAGTTCTGAGTCTCACTGGGAGTCAAAACCATCAGATATCGTTAGTGTTGACAATGAATGAAAATACATTAAAAATCAAAATTATTATGCACCAGCAGATAGGTGTTCTCATGCTAGAGCTTGATAATACGTCATTAAAACTTTAGTGCCGGTCCAGGATTCAAACCCATTCGTGGGCAGTATGTGGAGGAATCATCAGTTTTGAACAAACAACAAACTGTAGTCGAGCTGTATTGTCACAAAGGGATCAATTTCCACGTGAAGCGCTGTCTGAGTTGAATTCCCAGTTCAGAACCAATTTTATCGACATACATAAGCTCAAATAAAAGATGGAATCTGTCTCTCGCTATCAAAACCCAACAGCAAAATTTGGAATTGAACCCAGACTATAAGTACAGGAACCGATCATCAATACAACAGAACACCAAATCCTCTTCTATCATAGCGCCGTTGCGCCGCACTGGATGAGAATTCGGACACACTGGTTCCCCGTAGTGGTTCGCAGCATGTTGAGTGCATTCATTGGTTGACGAAATCGCCATGAACTAGCTGCCTCGGCTACCCAGTGCATACATTCAACTCTATTTTGTAATCACAGGAATAAAATCACATAACTGCCACCTACACAGAACGGCCAACAGTGTAGAATGCAGAAATTTTAATAGGAAGTGTTTCTTTCCACTTGAGCTACTATATAGCGCTATCTGATTGTTGAAAACGTCGTGCTGTGCAAAAGAAAAGCTGTAACTGTCTGTCTCTCAGAAGTCTAGATCTGGCCATATGCATTATCTCACAGCACTGTGGAATGCGGAAGTTCTGGAGGAATTGTTGATTTCTGGAGCTGCTGTAGCTCCATGTCAGCTAGTAGCGTAACAGTAAACGTCGCACATAGTTGACGAGATGTCGCAAGTTAGTACATTCACTGCTATATTTTTTAAAACGCAATTCTGCTGTCTGCTGATTATATCAATCTAATGGAACTTCACTTCTCAACCCAAAATATTTGCATGTGGAAATAGGGCTAACTTCTGTGAGATTTTGTTCCTTTCAGGTTGATTAGGTGGCCAGGCAGCAGATGAATCTCGAAACTTTTGTATTATGTATGGGGAGAGCGCATCTGACGAAGAAAGTCTGTTTTTATAGAACTGAGTATCTGTACACAAGCGTGCCTCTATCAGCACAATTAGTAAAATACTACTCACTTAGATTTCGATTTGGTCTGTGTTTAATTGGTATGCTGTGTCATACTCAAGAAGGACGCAATGTGGCATTTCATAGATAATGTTACGTATTCCTAGAAACCCAAAATTTGCTTGTCAGCAGCGTAATGAGGCGTTACCTGTTGTGCAGAATTTTAAGTTTTTCACCATTGCACTTTGAGCCGAAAGTATTTTCTTATCGATGTTTGATCTGACTGCTTGTAGCTCTTTCACTGAAGGGAAAGAAACGTTACTGTCAACGAGACTGCAACCGCGATCCATAACAGATGCTGGTTTTACAGGTCAGCACGTTACCACAGAGCTAACAAAGAGGTATGTATCTTGGCTTCCTCTTACGAGGCCAATAGAATAGCAGCTACATCTCGTAAACCGCTATTTAAAGGACCAGATTAGTTGCAATTTCCACGTGCAATGACTTTCCTGGGTTGAAAACCGTAAATATACAATCTTTTGTTACACCTCAAATGATAATAACTCAGATTATTCAATGGAAATGACAGGGAAAATCAAGTGAATTTGAGGCTTAATTCTGAGCACACCAGGAAGAAACTTGTCGACCACAGAGTTGCCAAACATACCTCGCCTTGTTGCCAAATTTCAGTTACAGAACCAGCAGGAAGAAGGAGAACCGATGTCTTCCTACAGTGGGCTGGGAAGTGACCATAGCTGGCATCCCAAAGACGCGGCTGCCACGGTCTGGAATATGTAATGCGTCTGATTAGCATTTCTGTAACTAGGCTTAGGGAATGGAGCGCAGTGACTAATAATACTCAGAGCTGACTGCAAATTAAGTATCATAAATCAGTAACTCTCATAGTTGTTTTTATATTTCTTTCGTGAGTGTACTCAAAACTAAGAAACTCATTCAAGCACCACGGACGTTTTCGTGCCTGGCTGATAGTCGAGCACAACAAACAAATAAAAAAAAGTATGTGTGTGTATGTGTGTGTGTGTGTGTGTGTGTGTGTGTGTGTGTGTGTGTGAGGGAGAGAGAGAGAGAGAGAGAGAGAGAGAGAGAGAGAGAGAGAGAGAGAGAGAGAGAGAGAAGAGAGATAAATATAAAAAAGAATGCGAGTCAGTGTAAAAAATTGGTGTAAAAAAATTGAATCATGGTATGTAAAGAAATATTTCATTAAAATGACACGTTCCACATCATTACGAAATGTAGTATTCATGATCTATGGAACAAGTATTAATCCAATCTAATCTAATCATATTGCTGACTAGCCACGAAGAGTCATGAATTACCGAAATTTTCGCCAATATCAGTAACCAAATATAAACTTGGAAATAGAAGACGACAGTTTTTGCAATAAACCGGGACTCCTATCAAGACCCTTTCGTACCTGTTAACTAAGCACGAAAGATGTCTGATATATCTCCATTCAGAAGTGACGAAGTGTGCATGCGTTTAAAGATGAAGCACATGATGTGAAGTTCTGTGACAGAGATACAAACCCAACACTTAATCGGATTGTTAAGTAAGTAAAATCAAATGTTACATATCGGTTTTTCTTACCAGCTGCTAGTTGTTTGAATCTAAGATAAGGACACAAATCTTTGTGCCTGAGTGACAATCGAACCGAACACCCACCGTCCTTCTTTATCGTCCACGACTATAGCTTAAGTATCAATTGCTTGCTCACCAACTGTTAGATGTGTGCGTGTTTGACCAGAAACAACGACAGCTATTGAGGTTGTTGGCAACACATGAACAGATATTAAAAATGAACGTTGATTTTCACTAACAGGCCAGTGTGCAAGTGATAGGGCTTGAAATGAAGTTACGAATATTTTTGTACTGGATCAGGATTCGTTCCCACTTACTTACCTTTGGAGGAGACCTAAAGAAGATTGTATTCTTGGGTAAGGGAACGAAGTGATTGAATTATACTATTCCGAGAGATTTAGATCCTCAAAAGCGGAGGTACGAATTCTAATCACAGTCCAGCACCAAACTTTCCTACGTCTCTAGTTCAATCAAAGACAACTAAAATAAGAGCTGTGTTCCTTTAAATGGCTATCGGTTCATCAAATAAAATAACATTTTCTAATGTAAGTAAGTTTACTGGCGACAGTATTTCTGTTTACCAAGACTTCCGCCTATGTCATTTCCCAACGTAAACCAGCTCTGCCCAGTTGGTAAAGATGGAATGTGATGTTTAATGTGGATTCTGGATTATAACGTCTTTCTCTTGAGGTTACCAGAAATAAAGTAAATCTGTTTGTGCCTCTTAAATGTTCAGATCATCAAATGGCTCTGAGCACTATGGGACTTAACATCTGAGGTCATCAGTCCCCTAGAACGTAGAACTGCTTAAACGTAATAAACCTAAGGATATCACACACATCCATGCCCGAGGCAGGATTCGAACCTGCGACAGTAGCGGTCGCGCGGTTCCAGACTGAAGCGCCTAGAACCAATCAGTCACAATGCCGGGCATTAAAAGTAAATGCCTGAACCCACGCATTACACCTGTGATAGTTCGTTTCACCAGACCATTGTGGCCACATTTCCCAGCCCCAGGAGTGTGCTGTAATGGATGATGTGATTAGCTTACAACATTAGTCACGGTGGAAAAAAATGCGTGTCTATTAAATGGTTAAGTAGAAGCAAGCTTCTGACGCAGAGATTATTATTCTCATGTCAGCAGGATGTAAAGACTCTTCTAGGCACCATAGCATCGATGTGAAACCATTTTGAAATTTTCAAGAATTCAGCATATTTCTTAGTTCGAGAAAACCCACTGTAGTGTGAAGCTACTACTGCTAACGGCTGAAAGCAAGGGGAAACTACAGCCGTAATTTTTCCCGAGGGCATGCAGTCTTACTGTATGATTAAATGATGATGGCGTATTCTTGGGTAAAATATTCTGGAGGTAAAATAGTCCCCCATTCGGATCTCCGGGTGGGGACTACTCAGGAGGACGTTGTTATCAGGAGAAAGAAAACTGGCGTTCTACGGATCGGAGAGTGGAATGTCAGATCCCTTAATCGGGCAGGTAGGTTAGGAAATTGAAAAAGGTAAATGGATAGGTTAAAGTTAGATATAGTGGGAGTTAGTGAGGTCTGGCGGCAGGAGGAACAAGACTTTTGGTCAGGTGAATACAGGGTTATAAATACAAAATCAAATAGGGGTAATGCAGGAGTAGGTTTAATAATTAATAAAAAAATACGAGTGCGGGTAAGCTACTACAAACAGCATAGTGAACGCATTATTGTGGAAGATATAGACACAAAGCCCACGCCTACTACAGTAGTACACGTTTATATGCAAACTACCTCTGCAGATGAAGAAGTTGATGAAATGTATGACGAGATAAAAGAAATTATTCAGGTAGTGAAAGGAGATGAAAATTTAATAGTCATGGGTGACTGGAATTCGACAGTAGGAAAAGGAAGAGAAGGAAACGTAATAGGTGAATATGGATTGGGGCTAGGAAATGAAAGAGGAAGCTGCCTGGTAGAATTTTGCACAGAGCATAGCTTAATCATATCTAACACTTCGTTCAAGAATCATGAAAGAAGGTTGTATACATGGAAGGACCCTGGAGATACTAAAAGGTATCAGATAGATTATATAATGGTAAGACAGAGATTTAAGAACCAGGTTTTAAATTGTAAGACGTTTCCAGGGGCAGATGTGGACTCTGACCACAATCTATTGGTTATGACCTGTAGATTAAAACTGAAGAAACTGCAAAAAGGTGGGAATTTAAGGAGATGGGAACTGGATAAACTTAAAGAACCAGAGATTGTACAGAGTTTCAGGGAGAGCATAAGGGAACAATTGACAGGAATGGGGGAAAGAAATACAGTAGAAGAAGAATGGGTAGCTTTGAGGAATGAAATAGTGAAGGCAGCAGAGGATCAAGTAGGTAAAAAGACGAGGGCTAGTAGAAATCCTTGGGTAGCAGAAGAGATACTGAATTTAATTGATGAAAGGAGAAAATACAAAAGTGCAGCAAGTGAAGCATGCAAAAAGGAATACAAACATCTCAAAAATGAGATGGACAGGAAGTGCAAAATGGCTAAGCAGAGATGGCTAGAGGGCAAATGTAAGGACGTAGAGGCTTATCTCATGAGGGGTAAGATAGATACTGCCTACAGGAAAATTAAAGAGACCTTTGAAGAAAAGAGAGCCACTTGCATGAATATCAAGAGCTCAGATGGAAACCCAGTTCTAAGCAAAGAAGGGAAAGCAGAAAGGTGGAAGGAGTATATAGAGGGTCTATACAGGTGTAATATTCTTGAGGACAATATTATGGAAATGGAAGAGGAGGTAGATGAAGATGAAATGGGAGATATGATGCTGTGTGAAGAGTTTGACAGAGCCCTGAAAGACATGAGTCGAAACAAGGCCCCGGGAGTAGACAAAATTCCATTAGAACTACTGACAGCCTTGGGAGAGCCAGTTCTGACACAACTCTACCATCTGGTGAGCAAGATATATGAGAAAGGCGAAATTCCCTCAGACTTCAAGAAGAAAATAATAATTCCAATTCCAAAGAAAGCAGGTGTTGACAGATGTGAAAATTACCCAACTATCAGTTTAATAAGTCACAGCTGCAAAATACTAACGCGATTTCTTTTCAGACGAATGAAAAAACTGGTAGAAGCTGACCTAGGGGAAGATCACTTCGAATTCAGTAGAAATTAAGGAACATGTGAGGCAATACTGACCCTACGACTTATCTTAGAAGAAAGATTAAGGAAAGGCAAACTGAAACGTCCGCTTTGAATAATTGTTACAAGACTGTGCTTAAACTGACACACAATATTTTTAGCGCAACGCAATCTGACTTTCAAAAATCCCTACAAAAGAATGCCCCTGACTAACATTACCCTTTACATTTCACAAATCACTTACCTCACAAAAATCTTCGTTGCTCAAGCTACTGCAATACAGCGAGCACCACTACTGCCAGCTAAATAAAAGATTCAAACTACTGAAGGCACTAACTACTGATAGGCATAGTTAGGAAATGAAAGATTTTAATAGAGGACAAACAATGTATTTACCTCACTAGTCATAATATATATAGCAGTTCATGATACCAATTCTTACAAATTTCAAAACTCCGCCATCTCTCTCCCACGTCCACCACTGCTGGCGGCTCACCTCCAACTGCGCAACGCTACGCGCTGTTAGCATCCAGCTGCCGCTGCTCAACACTGCAATGGCAGACAACAATGCAAACTAAACACAGACTGCGCACGGCACAGCCAGTGATTTTCATACAGAGCGCTACGTGGTGTTGGCGTTACCAATAAAAAAACCTAAACAGCTTACTTACATAGCCCCCATGCTCCCCACAAAAAAATTTACAAATTTTTTTGGGCAGTAGCCAGTACAGATTTGAAATTTTTTTTCATAATTACAATGACAAAGAAATGAAATGCACACACTTATCGATACAATGTTGGTCAAAAGCTAAAATTTTCTTACAGTCCATAAAGACAGTCCTGATCATTCATCAAAGTAAAATTGCAGTGTTTTTCTCAAAGTTTGAGTAGTAAAAGAAAATGCACTTGGAAGTAGTGGATTTCTAACCAGTCTTGAAGAAGTAGTGTTGTCCTTCCAACGGACAGACAGTGCTGACTCTTGACATGCAGACAATTAATGGGCCACAACAGAGCAAACCCACTGTAGTCCTGGTAGAGATTACGGTATTGGTGGGCCACCAGAGGTGCAGACCCACTGCAGTCCTTGTAGAAATAATGGTATTGGTGGGTCATCAAAGGTGCAGACCCACTGTAGTCCTTGTAGAGACGGCCAGCAGCCATCTGTTGCAACTGTGCAGGTGCACAATCACCATTGAAGAGGCTTGCAGAGAATACAGCAAGTCCATAAACCACCACTTGTCCACTCACAAAAATTGTTTTTGAAATGTCCTTAGAACCAGCAATGCTGTTATCCAGTCCCTTACTGAATTATTAACACACGTGCAAACACTATCAGTCCCTACTTCTCACATATTGTCCATATTCTATGACCAACAGAAATGTGTGCAGTGAAATGTAATTTACAAGTTACTAAATTGGATGAACTGGTGCCAATTACAATTTTATAACATAAGAATACAACAACAAAGGTACAAAATATATCATTAAAGAACATAATGGTACAGATAACATTTGCAGTAATACAGGCTTTACAAAAGAATCGAAACAACAAATGCATCAGTGTTACAAAAATTATGACATAAGTACATACATAAAAGATCAGAATAACTTTTGAAACATCAACTTCACACATGAGCATTAACACAAAACACAATAAATAATGTCTGAACATATTTACAAAGAAAATAACATAGTATTTGAAAAATTCTACAACATAAATCTTATTAGCTAAACACATAAAGACAGGAAAAAGACAAATACACAAGGGTACATAACCACATAGAGGGATAATACGAAAGGAAAGGACAGGGTTTGTTTTACTGCAGTATTTTGCATAGAGATCTCCCTTAGTTCATCATTATTCCCAAAAAGTCCTATCTAAACCTGTTTTCTGTATTCTGTTCACATCCTTTTTCAAAAATAGTTTTTCTCCACTGTACACTACTTTTTTGGCCAAACCATTTTCTTATAGCTTCTCAATGCTTTTCTTCCAATTCATCCTAGTTAGTTTCTCATATAGTCTACCCCCTCTTAAGCTAACTTAAATCTACTGAGATCAGATACTAAACTAAGGGACGAGGCAATGCAGCAGCACAAAACAATTAACACAAACAGCAATGATAAAAAAATGGAAATTGGCAAAAAAAGGCAGCAACATTACAACTAATATAAGGCAATGCGCAGCAAACAAGAAAAATAAATCAGTAATAAAATTGGCTTAACCTAGTAATACAAAGTGACATTCAGTAGCACTATAATGGCAAACAGCCGCAGCAAATGCTATAACTTATACCTAAACATGACAAAGCTCAATCAGAAAAAATGTTACACTAAAGACAACAATGCAGATAAGGACAATTTCTATTCACATCTTAATGTCTATGCAATTAAAATGGTGCACCACAAAAATTTATTGTAAAAAAATATTACCATGTACTTGAAAAGACAATTCTGTATGCAATTTCTGTGAAGGGAAATGTCTTTTTGTGCTACTTCGTTTTTTTTAAGTACATCATAAAGTTATTATTTACTGGATCTGTAGGCATAAAATATTTATATTAGTACATCCATAAATTTTATTTTAACCAATGCTTCAGTGCAGTTAGAAACTAGATATTAAACAAACTGAGTAAATAAATGCATAAAGCAAGCCACATGGCATTTCTCTCAACTAGCAGGACAATAGCCATGAAATGTTTCTCGTCGTTTCATTAGGCATTTTAGTAAATACCATAAATTAAGAGCTCCACAGTGTAATCATATGTTTTCAAGTTTGGGCGTGTAGTATTTACGATGCTTTCTACAAAGGAATGTCAATAGCGAGGATAATGGCTTCCCTTTTTTTTTTTACCTGTGCCTCTGAAGGGCACACACTAATGGCTTGTTTCCTGGTGGCTGTCGCCCAGCTGGGCGCCGACGACGCATTACGTCCAGGTGGTCACTTAACTTTCTTACCGAAATATTTACGACACCAGTTTCCGCTACAGTGGCAGTCTCATATAAAAAATTTCACAGGTCAAGCATTTGCGTTACAAATATGTAGAAACAAAATCCTGTAAATATAACAGTGTCCAAAAATTTTTGGCGGCCTTGTGATACATTCACGCGTATACACACATTTCATAACTCTTAAAGTACGATTCTTGGTTTCTAACATCCTTTTCATAAATCAGAGTCCCTAACCACTACTCCTTATTTCTTACCTTATTAAACATGTACATATTCGTCGACACGTCAATCTTGCGGCGACACATCAATATTTCATCATAATAAATACATAGCATAATCAAATAACTCTTATACCATCAGCTTATTGATCATAAACATACCGCAACAGCATAATACACATCGTCGTCGTAATAATATCATAACATTTCAGTCAATTCTCAAAAACGTTGTAGCTTCCTCCAGTAATTTCAAAACCTAAAAAAAATTCTCTGCTCATGTCAAAAGTGTCATATACCTCAACCGTACTTTAAAAATCATGATCTCATACCCAATTATTTCATTCAAAGCTCTCATAGTATCACAATGGTTCCGAAAATGTATGAACAGTTCACAAAGTACAGACAAAATACAATTTCATAAGAGTGAAGTTATCCAACTGTGTAATTACGTAAACATCTGTCACTGACGTAGTATAATAAATGTTTGTTTCTCTCAGTTAAATGATCAGATAGCTGTGTAATTTATGTGTTAGAGAAATGTGGTACCGATGTGTAAAGTTGTATAAGCAAATACCATATTAGCTAGGGCTCTTTGTGCTTGCCATACACATGGTACACAAAGTAAGCGTGTACCCCCCTGAGGATTAATGTAATTATATCCTCTGGTGTTACAGAGTACAGCAATGGAATGAAATGTATCACGGAAAACTTTCTTTGTAATTCAAATATGTTGAAAAATAAATAGTTTAATGCGTGTCCTGTAGCGCTAAATGTGCGTCTTGCTGTAAGACAATCTCTGTGGAAGTGTCGTAGTTATTGTCCTCCGAAAGCTAAGTTCTGCAGAAGTCAATGTACTTACCTCATGATAAACGAAATTGAAATGCTTTGCGTATAGATATCTTAGTTATTACGCTTATTGCCGTGATGAAGTAAGTACTGTACTGTACATATTGTTGTGCTACAGAAAAGGCTGTCTCATTGTAGCTATACCACAAACGTTACTACTAAAACATGTTTTACTTTCCAGAAAAATTCAGAAAAACTGTGCAGATATAAAACAGATAAACTGCAAAAGCAACATTGTAAATTGTCACTCATTAGTAGCGTCGTGATAAAATCGTGTAGCTGTCACATAAACTAACCACTGTGTCATCTGGTATCTCACAGAAAGTACTTTAAATCCAGAACGTATTTTCAAGTAAACCAAAATGTAGTATTAAAATCTCATTAGCAGTGCTGGTAAATGTTCTAAGCATGTGAGCCTTATGGTCGTTACGTAATCGTGCAACTGTTTGAATTTCCTAATTTGTTCATACTCTTCAGTGTCAGTGAAGGCTACAGGTTTTGTGTCATTCAGATCATCATCTACCTTCGTAGATAAGTTAGTAAACTGATCTGAAAGTTCGGCTACTTTATCCGACAGTGAAATTATTTCCTCTGTGTGTCTTTCTGAACCAATTTTCAGAGTATCTACAGTGTCCTTTAAGTTCGGTTGAGTTTTTGCAAGTTGCGTAACCGAATAGGTAGATGCAACTGAGTCAATTTTAGCTTACAAGGTCTCATGATTTTCATGAACAATTGTTTGCAGTTCTTTTATGGCTGCTTCGTGATTCTGTAATGCATTTTCATGCCGCGAAAAAATAGGTTGGAAATGCTCACAAATTTGTGTTTTTACGTCATTACAGACTTTTTGACATTTCGATTCGATGTTATGTAACTCATTCGTTAAATCTTCACGTGTTTGTCCAAGTGTGGTGTCTAACTTTTGAAACTTTTGTTCCATTGTGTCTAACGTTTGAAGCTTTTGCTGTGTTTGTCTCTGATTTTGTTCCATTGTGTCTAAATTTTGAAGATTCTGTCCCATTTGTTTCTGATTTTGTTCAAGCGTTGTGTCTAACTTTTCTAGATTTTGTTCTATTTGTTTCTGATTTTGTTCATGCATTGTGTCTAACTTTTGTAGCCTTTGTCCCATTTGTTGCATTAACTGTAATAACAGTGCACTGGTGTCTGAAACATGTTCCTCAGTGCTTTTGGGCAGTGCATTTGAACCGGCAATAATTCGCATTTTGAAAAGCAGAAAATGTGTCTTGATTTATTTGAGAAAACGGTGAGGACGCAAAATCTGAATCTACAGTATTTGCAAGATTGTGTCCTGTCATTTCGGAATCCTGAGGCGAGCTGTTGCCGACCGATCGATCGATAATGCTTCCCTGTTCACTAATTGTTTCACTGCCTACACCATTATTTGCAGCCCGCTCCATTTCCCTATGCGCTATTACCAAATTACTACTTTGAACATTAGTTAATTCATTACATGGTGGCGCTAACACACTGCTTTCGTCTTCACTGTCATTTCTCAGTTTACTTTGGAGCCTAGTATTCGACTACATTCCATTATCCCTGTTTTGCTTTTGTCGATGTTCATCTTATACCCTCATTTCAAGACACTGTCCATTCCATTCAACTGCTCTTCTAAGTCCTTTGCTCTCTCTGACAGAATTACAATGTCATCTGCAAACTTCGAAGTTTCTATTTCTTCTCCATGGATTTTAATACCTACTCTGAATTTTCTTTCGCTTACTTTACTGCTTGCTCAATATACAGATTGAATAGCATCGTGGAGAAGCTAGAACACTGTCTCACACTCGTCCCAACAACTGCTTCCCTTTCATGTCCCTCGACTCTTATAACTGCCATCTGCTTTCTGCACAAACTGTAAATAGCCTTTCGCTCTCTGTAGTTTATCCCTGCCACCTTCAGAATTTGAAAGAGAGTATTCCAGTCAACATTGTCAAAAGTTTTCTCTAAGTCTATAAATACTAGAAACGTAGGTTTTGTAAGTAAGCTGTTTAGGTTTTTTTATTGGTAACGCCAACACCACGTAGCGCTCTGTATGAAAAATCACTGGCTGTGCCGTGTGCAGTCTGTGGCTGGTTTGCATTGTTGTCTGCCATTGTAGTGTTGGGCAGCGGCAGCTGGATGCTAACAGCGCGTAGCGTTGCGCAGTTGGAGGTGAGCCGCCAGCAGTGGTGGACGTGGGGAGAGAGATGACGGAGTTTTGAAATTTGTAAGAATTGGTGTCATGAACTGCTATATATATTATGACTAGTGAGGTAAATACATTGTTTGTTCTCTATTAAAATCTTTCATTTGCTAACTATGCCTATCAGTAGTTAGTGCCTTCAGTTGTTTGAATCTTTTATTTAGCTGGCAGTAGTGGCGCTCGCTGTATTGCAGTAGCTTGAGCAACGAAGATTTTTGTGAGGTAAGTGATTTGTGAAACGTATAGGTTAATGATAGTCAGGGCCATTCTTTCGTAGGGATTTTTGGAAGTCAGATTGCGTTGTGCTAAAGATATTGTGTGTCAGTTTAAGCACATTAGTGTATAATTGTTCAAAGAGGACGTTCCACATAGACCAGTCGTGTACAATTTTTCTAAGGGGACGTTTCATATGTCGACCTTTAGCCGAGGATACCTCACTGGAATCTTCTGATTTTTTCCTTGTAGTTTGTGTAATTAGTGTAGCTTTTATTTATTGCTAGCGCGTAATCATAGAGAGAATTTCCTTTGTAGTTGCAGTCTTTCATTGTTGTACAGTAAAATAGTTGTGACATGCATATAGTTTTGCACGAAGTATGTCGCAGCTGCGCTTGCAATTAACTAGATATTATTTTCAGTGCTATGTTAATGTGTTCTCTTATTTTTGTTCTTCAAATTGTGTTTTTCTGTGTTGTCGTGTGAAAAATTGTGACAATAATGGCGTGTGAAAAACGTAATACTAGGTTCGAAAGTAAACTGAGAAGTGACAGTGAAGACAAAAGCAGTGTGTTAGCGCCACCATGTAATGAATTAACTAATGTTCAAAGTAGTAATTTGGTAATTGTGTATAGGGAAATGCAGTGGGTTGCAAATAATGGTGTAGGCAGTGAAACAATTAGTGAACAGGGAAGCATTATCGATCGATCGGTCGGCAACAGCTCGCCTCAGGATTCCGAAATGACAGGACACAATCTTGCAAATACTGTAGATTCAGATTTTGCGTCCTCACCGTTTTCTCAAATAAATCAAGACACATTTTCTGCTTTTCAAAATGCGAATATTGCCGGTTCAAATGCACTGCCGAAAAGCACTGAGGAACATGTTTCAGACACCAGTGCACTGTTATTACAGTTAATGCAACAAATGGGACAAAGGCTACAAAAGTTAGACACAACGCTTGAACAAAATCAGAAACAAATGGAACAAAATCAGAGACAAACATAGTAAAAGTTAGACACAATGGAACAAAATCAGAGACAAACAGAGCAAAAGTTAGACGCAATGGAGCAAAAGCTTCAAAAGTTAGACTCAGTGGAACATACGCTTGAACAAACACGTGAAGATTTAACTACTGAATTACATAAAATCGAATCGAAATGTCAAAAAGTCTGTAATGACGTAAAAACACAAATTTGTGAGCATTTCCAACCTATTTTTTCGCGGCATGAAAATGCATTACTGAATCACGAAGCAGCCATAAAAGAACTGCAAACAATTGTTCATGAAAATCATGAGACCTTGTAAGCTAAAATTGACTCAGTTGCATCTACCGATTCGGTTACGCAACTTGCAAAAACTCAAGAAAACTTAAAGGACTCAGTAGATACTCTGAAAATTGGTTTAGAAAGACACATGGAGGACATTAGTTCATTATCAGAGAAAGTAGTTGAACTCTCGGATCAGCTAAATAATTTATCTACGAAGGTAGATGATAATTTGAATGACACAAAACCGGTAGTCTTTAATGACACAGAAGAGTGCGAACAAATTAGGAAATTCAAACAAAGTCTGAATCAAATTAGTACGCAACACCAAAGAGAAATCCGGGAAGTACAAGATCAGCTGACACAGGTAATACAACAATTACGTATTTCAGAGGACACTCGCGCTCCAATACGGGAAGAGGGACATAGAAATACGGATAAGCCACAAAATAATAACGCAGGGCACTTCGGAAATTATGAAAGAAATTGGCAAGGTACACCGAATTCTGAGATGGAACCGCCGACACGACGTAACAATGACCGATATGCTACCCGCCGAGACGATGATTTTGACTATAAGCTGTTCATTACTGCACGTAAATTCAAAACATTTAAGAATTCTGGCAACGACATTCATCCACAAGCGTGGCTCCATCAATTCTCTCATTGTTTTCCTCCCAACTGGTCATTAGAACACAGATTAGAATTTATGTGTGGCTACTTAGAGAATGAACCAGCTGTAAGAATGCGATTGGTCATTCACGATTGCCACAGTGAAGGAGAATTTTACCATGCCTTCCTCTCAGCATATTGGTCCCAAGCCACACAAGACCGAGTAAAACATAGCATCCTAATGATGAAACATTTCGAACAATCTGAATTTTCCAGTCTTGTCAAATATTTTGAAGACATGCTACATAAGAATCAGTATCTTTCAAACCCATACAGCCCCTCAGAACTCATCCGCATTTGCTTAATCAAATTACCTGAACATTTACGACAGATTATTTTAGCAGGACGATGCAAAGACGACATTGAAGCTTTTCAGGGACTGTTACAAGAACTGGAAATTGACACTGACAATCGCGGAACGCGAAAGCAGGAGCACAACAATTACAGGTCACACCTGTCACAATTCCACGATGACAGAAATAATACACGACAAGGCTATTCGTACAACGTAAATCGTGACCAAAACAGACACCACCCGTATGACAACCGTTGGCAGAGTAGTAATTATTACAGAGAAAGATCGTATTTCTGTAGTAATGAACATGACAGAGACAATCATAGAAACAGACAATATGGCAACAAGAACTATTATTATCACGGGAGACAGAATAACTTCAGACGCAAGGGTCCACCACGCAGTGATAATTCAGGGAGAAATTCTCCACCACATGACCGAGAAACAAGAAATTACAGGAACTACCGACATGACGACAGACGATATAATCATAATGACAGACCGGAAATCCATCAGAACTGGCGAGCTTCAAACAGGGTAGGGCCCTCTCGGCAAGGCGAATTTTTAGAAGTTAGGTCCCCTAATCCCATTAACGGCGCGCGCCAACAAAGAGGCAGACAATGACTCACACCGCAGGCAGCCGCGTGCGCCGGCGGGATCAGAGAAAAATAACATAAGCTAACCTTGAGCAAAATTCCAGTGTTCCTTACCGATGTAATCACATGATAATTGCTTTTCAGTTGAAACTCTGAGTACTATGAAGAGTAAAGAATTGCACTATATTTCACATGTATAACCGTTTATTGAGAGACAATCTGCTTTTTAACTTAGTCTTTACCATAAAATTTTTCACTTCACGCTACTAGTACAATTTGTCACAGTGAGAAACTAACATGCGACAATGTTTTGAAGTTTACTATACAGTCTAGAACCTACGGAACATATTTAGACAGTATTTACGAGTGCATTGTTATAGTGAACAGACATCACTGTGTTATTGCGTGTGTACATTCTTGCTTGTTAGTTGCACGATTACGTAACGACTATATGGCTCACATACTTAGAACATTTACCAGTATTGCAACATTTTGGTTTACTTGAAAATACATTCTGGATTTAAAGTACTTTCTGTGAGATACCAGATGACACAGTGGTTAGTTTATGTGACAGCTACACGATTTTATCACGACGCTACTAATGAGTGACAATTTACAATGTTGCTTTTGCAGTTTATCTGTTTTATATCTGCACAGTTTTTCTGAATTTTTCTGGAAAGTAAAACATGTTTTAGTAGTAACATTTGTGGTATAGCTACAATGAGACAGCCTTTTCTGTAGCACAACAATATGTACAGTACAGTACTTACTTCATCACGGCAATAAGCGTAATAACTAAGATATCTATACGCAAAGCATTTCAATTTCTTTTATCATGAGGTAAATACATTGACTTCTGCAGAACTTAGCTTTCGCAGGACAATAACTATCACACTTCCACAGAGATTGTCTTACAGCAAGACGCACATTTAGCGCTACAGGACACGCATTAAACTATTTATTTTTCAACATATTTGAATTGCAAAGAAAGTTTTCCGTGATACATTTCATTCCATTGCTGTACTCTGTAACACCTGAGGATATAATTACATTAATGCTCAGGGGGGTACACGCTTACTTTGTGTACCATGTGTGTGGCAAGCACAAGGAGCCCTAGCTAATATGGTATTTGCTTATACAACTTTACACATTGGTACCATATTCCTCTAACACAGAATTACACAGCTATCTGATCATTTAACTGAGAGAAACAAACATTTTTTTGTCTACGTCAGTGACACATGTTTACGCAATTACGCAGGTGGATAACTTCACACTTATGAAATTGTTTTTTGTCTGTACTTTGTGAACTGTTCATATTTTTTCGGAACCATTATGATACTATGAGAGCTTTGAATGACATATTTGGTATGAGATCATGATTTTTAAAGTACGTTTGAGGTAGATGACACTATTGAAATGAGCAGCGAATTTTTCTTATGTTTTGACAATATTGCAGAAAGCTACGACGTTTTTTTTAGATTTGACTGAGGTGTTATGATGTTATTTTTACGACGACGTAGTGTATTATGCTGGTGAGGTATGTTTATGATCAATAAGCTGATGCTATATGAGGAATTTGATTATGCTACATATTTATAATGATGAAATATTGAAGAATGTCGACGAATAAGGTAAGGAATAATGAGTAGTGGTTAGGAACTCTGGTTTGTGAAAAAGGTTGTTGGAAACCAAGAATCGTACTTTAAGAGTTATGAAATGTATGTAAATGCGTGAATGTACTACAATGCCGACGAAAATATTTTGGACACTGTTATATCAATAGGATTTTGTTTCTACAGATGTGTAACGCAAATTCTTGAACTGTGAATTTTTTTATATGACACTGCCACTGTAGCGGAAACTGATGTCGTAAATATTTCGATAAGACAGTTAAGTGACCATCTGCATGTAATGCGTCGTGGGCACCCAGCTGCGCGACAACCACCTGACAAAAGAAAGCCATTAGTGTGTGCCTGTCAGAGGCACAGGTGGAGAAAAAAAAAGAGGTCATTATCCTCGGTGTTGAGATTCCTTTGTAGAAACCATCGCAAATACTACACGCCCAAACGTGAAAACATATGATTACACTGTGGAGCTCTTAATTTATGATATTTACTAAAATGCCTAATGAAACGACGAGAAACATTTCATGGCTATTGTCCTGCTAGTTGAGAGAAATGCCATGTGGCTTGCTTTATGCATTTATTTACTCATTTTGTTTAACATCTAGTTTCTAACTGCACTGAAGCATTGGATAAAATAAATTGTATGGATGTACTAATATAAATATTTTATGCCTACAGACCCAGTAAATAATAACTTTATGATGTACTTAAAAAAAAACGAAGTTGCACAAAAAGACATTTCCCTTCACAGAAATTGCATACAGAATTGTCTTTTCAAGTACATGGTAATATTTTTTTTAGAATAAATTTTTGTGGTGCACCACTTTAATTGCATAGACATTAAGATGTGAATAGACATTGTCCTTATCTGCATTGTTGTCTTTAGTGTAACATTTTTTCTGATTGAGCTTTGTCATGTTTAGGTATAAGTTATAGCATTTGCTGCGGCTGTTTACCTTTCATAGTGCTACTGAATGTCATTTTGTATTACTAGGTTAAGCCAATTTTATTACTGATTTATTTTTCTTGTTTGCTGCGCATTGCCTTATATTAGTTGTAATATTGCTGCCTTTTTTGCCAATTTCCATTTTTTAACATTGCTGTTTGTGTAAATTGTTTTGTGCTGCTGCATTGCCTTATCCCTTAGTTAAGCATCTGAGCTCAGTAGATTTAAGTTAGCTTAAGAGGGGGTAGCCTATATAAGAGAATGATTTTCGATGGATTGGAAGAAATGCATTGAGAAGTTATACGAAAAAAGTACAGAAATCAGGTATAGATTGGACTTTTTGGAAATAATGAAGAACGAAGGGAGATCTCCGAGAAGTAAAGAAAGTTTTGTTTGCAAAATACTACAGTAAAACAAACCCTGTCCTTTCCTTGTGTTATTCCACTATGTGTTTGTGTACCCATGTGTATTTATGTTCTTCCTGTCTTTATATGTTCATCTGATAAGACTTATGTTGTAGAATTTTCTAATATTCAGCTACATTCACTATGATGAGGAATACTGTTATCCTCAAATATAATTTGCATTAATAACATGTTATTTACTTTGTAAAGATGTTTAGACATTATTTATTCTATTTTGTTCTAATGCTCATGTGTGAAGTTGATGTTTCAAAAGTTATTCTGATCTTTTATGTATGTACTTATAATTTTTGTAACACTGATGTATTTGCTATTTCGATTCTTTTGTAAAGCCTGTACTACTGCAAATGTTATCTGTATTGTTATGTTCTTTAAAGATGTATTTTGTACCTTTGTTATTGCATTCTTATGTTATAAAATTGTAATTGACACCAGTTCATCAAATTAAGTAACTTGTAAATTACATTTCACTGCACACGTTTCTGTTGGTCATAGTATATGGATAATATGTGAGAAGTAGGGACTGTTAGTGTTTGCACATGTGTTAATAATTCAGCAAGGGACTGGACAACAGCATTGCTGGTTCTAAGGACATTTCAAACAAATTTTTTGTGATTGGACAAGTGGTGGTTTATGGACTTGCTATATTCTCCGCAAGACTCTTCGAGGGTGATTGTGCACCTGCACATTCGCAACAGATGGCTGTTGGCCATCTGTACAAGGACTGAAGTGGGTCTGCACCTTCGATGGTCCACCAATACCATTATTTCTACATGGACTGCAGTGGGTCTCTACCTCTGGTGGTCCACCAATACCCTAATCTCTACCAGGACTACAGTGGATCTGCTCTGTGATGACCTACCTACCAATAGTCTTCACTTCGACTGACTCTGCTGTGGGTTTGCTCTGTTGTGGCCCATTACCTGTTTGCATGTCAAGAGTCAGCACAGTCTTTCAGTTGGAAGGACAACACTACTTCTTCAAGACTGCTTAGCAATCCACTACTTCCAAGTGCAATTTCTTTTATTGCTCAGACTCTGAGAAAAACACTGCAATTTTACTGTGATGAACGATCAGGACTGTCTTTATGGACTGTGAGAAAATTTTAGCTTTTGACCAACATTGTATCAATAAGTATGTGCATTTGATATCTTTGTTATTGTAATTATGAAAAAAATTTTCAAATCTGTATTGGCCACTGCCCAAAACAATTTGTAAATTTTTTTGTGGGGAGCATGGGGGCTATGTAAGTAGGCTGTTTAAGTACACTCCTGGAAATTGAAATAAGAACACCGTGAATTCATTGTCCCAGGAAGGGGAAACTTTATTGACATATTCCTGGGGTCAGATACATCACATGATCACACTGACAGAATCACAGGCACATAGACACAGGCAACAGAGCATGCACAATGTCGGCACAAGTACAGTGTATATCCACCTTTCGCAGCAATGCAGGCTGCTATTCTCCCATGGAGACGATCAGAGAGATGCTGAATGTAGTCCTGTGGAACGGCTTGCCATGCCATTTCCACCTGGCGCCTCAGTTGGACCAGCGTTCGTGCTGGATGTGCAGACCCCGTGAGACGACGTTTCATCCAGTCCCTCAATTGGGGACAGATCCGGAGATCTTGCTGGCCAGGGTAGTTGACTTACACCTTCTAGAGTACGTTGGGTAGATTGGGATACATGCGGACGTGCATTGTCCTGTTGGAACAGCAAGTTCCCTTGCCGGTCTAGGAATGGTAGAATGATGGGTTCGATGACGGTTTGGATGTACCGTGCACTATTCAGAGTCCCCTCGACGATCACCAGAGGTGTATGGCCAGTGTAAGAGTTCGCTCCCCACACCATGATGCCGGGTGTTGGCCCTGTGTGCCTCGGTCGTATGCACTCCTGATTGTGGCGCTCACCTGCACGGCGCCAAACACGCATACGACCATCATTGGCACCAAGGCAGAAGCGACTCTCATCGCTGAAGACGACATGTCTCCATTCATCCCTCCATTCACACTTGTTGCGACACCACTGGAGGCGGGCTGCACAATGTTGGGGCGTGAGCGGAAGACGGCCTAACGGTGTGTGGGACCGTAGCCCAGCTTCAGGGAGACGGTTGCGAATGGTCCTCGCCGATACCCCAGGAGCAACAGTGTCCGTAATTTGCTGGGAAGTGGCAGTGCGGTCCCCTATGGCACTGCGTAGGATCCTACGGTCTTGGCATGCATCCGTGCGCCGCTGCGGTCCGGTCCCAGGTCGACGGGCACGTGAACCTTCTGCCAACTACTGGCGACAACATCGATGTACTGTGGAGACCTCACGCCCCACGTGTTGAGCAATTCGGCGGTACGTCCACCCGGCCTCCCGCATGCCCACTATACGCCCTCGCTCAAAGTCCGTCAACTGCACATATGGTTCACGTCCACGCTGTCGCGGCATGCTACCAGTGTTAAAGACTGTGATGGAGCTCCGTATGCCATGGCAAACTGGCTGACACTGACGGCGGCAGTGCACAAATGCTGCGCAGCTAGCGCCATTCGACGGCCAACACCGCGGTTCCTGGTGTGTCCGCTGTGCCGTGTGTGTGATAATTGCTTGTACAGCCCTCTCGCAGTGTCCGGAGCAAGTATGGTGGGTCTGACACACCGGTGTCAATGTGTTCTTTTTTCCATTTCCTGGAGTGTATTTTTATTGGTAACGCCAACACCACGTAGCGCTCTGTATGAAAAATCACTGGCTGTGCCGTGTGCAGTCTGTGGCTGGTTTGCATTGTTGTCTGCCATTGTAGTGTTGGGCAGCGGCAGCTGGATGCTAACAGCGGGTAGCGTTGCGCAGTTGGAGGTGAGCCGCCAGCAGTGGTGGACGTGGGGAGAGAGATGGCGGAGTTTTGAAATTTGTAAGAATTGGTGTCATGAACTTCTATATATATTATGACTAGTGAGGTAAATACATTGTTTGTTCTCTATTAAAATCTTTCATTTGCTAACTATGCCTATCAGTAGTTAGTGCCTTCAGTAGTTTGAATCTTTTATTTAGCTGGCAGTAGTGGCGCTCGCTGTATTGCAGTAGCTTGAGCAACGAAGATTTTTGTGAGGTAAGTGATTTGTGAAACGTATAGGTTAATGATAGTCAGGGCCATTCTTTCGTAGGGATTTTTGGAAGTCAGATTGCGTTGCGCTAAAGATATTGTGTGTCAGTTTAGGCACATTCGTGTATAATTGTTCAAAGAGGACGTTTCACATAGACCAGTCGTGTACAATTTTTCTAAGGGGACGTTTCACAGTGCCTCACAACTGTTTAGTGATTTTGTCTGGACCTTTACGTTAAAAGTTGGAGTGGGCGGGATTTGGACTACCTTCCTCTTCAGCCGATAGTACACTAATCCTACGACAAAGATAAAAATACAGGTGGCTGTGGTTGATGATCCAATAACTAGTAAGCATACCTTATGCTCATTACAGTACTCATGCACTCGTTGAAAAAGATATTCCATAGTTATACATCCATCCTGAGCTGCTAGCATCCGGTCCAAAGAGGCGAGCAAAGTCGGGTCTAATGTGCTGTTCAAAGAGTGAGATTTTCTTTCGTGACGAATTGCATCGGTTGGTCGGGTACGTAGATCAATGTGCGTGTTATGTTCATGATTGTAGCTCCAGTAATCACGGCTGGTAAACGGGAAGTTGGCCCTGAAATGTCACACTGTGTGCCGTTAATTAACAGTCCCTGCCCCTGCAATTCTATTCTTTGCGTACTCCCTTGCTTATCCTGCTCGTAACAAACGCAGATAACGGCTGTATTGAAAATATCCAATGTGGACCCACTTGCTGAAAGAACTGCACTGTGCCTGCTATAATTTCTTAGGGCACTCCGCGTCTGGTTCTTGAGAGCGTGATAGAGAAAACTCATAAGATTTGGGAGCAGTGTGTAACAATTTCGATGGGCAGATGGTAACTGGACCTGTTCGACAACGCTGCAAGTCTTGTGCAGTGAGGAATGCATGAGCTTGTCGGTTAAGTGCCACTAACAGTATTTCCCGTATGGTTAATTGTACAAATTTCTGCAAAATTTCCCACTTCACTGGATACGTATGCAAGGCGCAACATTCAAATTTACAACCCTTACAATGTTAATGGTATTATGATACAAATTCTTAGCAGGGTACCCGTCGGTATACTGGTAACAGTGGCCATTTTGTAGTACAGAGATAAGTGTTCGTCTGTTAATGTCGTCAGTAGCTCCAGGGGTGCTGAACTTTCCGTAATCCTTCCCGAAAGTTGTTCCGAAGGTAACAGCACCGGGGTTAGGTGCCCGCACATTGCGTGCTAAAAAGCCTCCTGTAGTTCCGTGGCTTTTATGCGTGCTTCCATAATACTATCAGCAAGAAAACAGAGCAGCTTAGTGATTATCAGCTGTGAATCGATGTTATCCAATCGGTACTTGATTATACCCAAGTCGCCTGTGGCCTTAATGTGGGACATCAAGGTCGCGGCCAAGGCTCGCAATTGGCGCGTATTATTAACTACATCCTTCTCCAAACTCTCTAATTGGGCTGTGTGAAGATCTAGCATTCCCTTGTTGCTATTCACATTATCTTGTACCTGCTGTAGGGGTTCATTAATACTTTTAATATCTTCCGCGTCAGCGGTCCCAAAAACAGTTTTTAGGATACGATCATCTGCGTCTAACCATCCTCTTTCCCTACGGACATGCGGGATTAACCCTCCAGTTTGCTGCAACTAAGCTTGTAAGCGTGCAAAAGTTGATCGTACTAGCTGATATTCCCCCTGTATGTCATTAAACCTTGACTGATTAGCCACCATGGAATGAAGTTCATTAAATGTATCCTCTAATTTACAGATTTCGTCTTCCACCGCCCATATATTACAGTCCACCCTTAAGGTCCATTGGTGTCCGGACATAATTACGTTCCCTTGTTGCGAGAACAAAACACCACTTGATATAGGACGTACCTTCAAGGCTTCAACTAAGTTGCAACTGTAAAACAGAATAACTTTGCTGAGAGATTGTGCACACCTTCCCTCTTCCCTCTTCAGTGCAAGCCATGATGCTGGAATTGCTGTTCTTACCAGAACGTCACGCCTCCTGAGAAACAAAAGAAAAACAACTCACATTAGCTCTTCCTTTTTACACGTGGCCTAAGCGCATAATAGCATGTCTGGTTGCTTCCACAATTAACTTGGTTCTCTTGTTTACCTCAAAATTCCCCATGAAAGGCCTAATTCAGCTCACATGCACAATAGCAGGGCGAGTTGGAAGCTGTAATTTGACATTCACCAGCGATGCCATCTCGATCATCTGGAAAGGACCTTGATAACGGGATACAATTATTTTCGTTTTGCCTTTGGCACATACGGATTAGTCATCATCACCCATTGAGCTACATGATATTTGGGTAAAGCTGCGTTCCTATTGTGAACTTTGTCCTGTCTCTAACGCTTTAGTGTTCATTCTTTTCACCTGCCGCCAGATTCTTTTCAATTTTGTGGACAAATCCTTAACAGCTGAAATATCTGTTTCTGGTGGGGTCTTGAGCAATTCAAATGGAGATGACATCTTCCGGCCGAACAGTACTCCATACGGAGACAATCCTGTACTTTCATGCACTTTTGAGTTATACGCCGTGGTTACAAACACCAATATAGTACCCAAATTGTTGTGTTGAGAATTTACATGATAGCTTAACATCTTAGCTATTGTACGATGAACTCTGTCGGTCTGACCATCAGCCTGTGGGTGTAACGCGCTCGTTCTCAATTTCTTTACATGCAACAACTTGCATAACGGTTTCATCAAATCGGACATAAAGTTTGACCCTTGATCTGTAAATATAGTTTCAGGTCTTCCAAATTTCAATATCCATTGATACCATGGCATGAGCCATTGTTTTGGCTCGCTGGTCCGGAGTAGCTGTCATAGACACATAGCGCGAAAAATGATCTATTATTGTTAAAACATAGCGATTACCCGCTGGTGTTTGCACAGACGGTCTAAAGACGTCTACGCCAAGTAATTGGAGAGGTCTATCCGCTTCCAGTAGTCGTTGCAACACAATTTTCTGATGACTCAGTTCCGCCCGCTGAGAACACTGAATGCAATTCTCTACGTACTGATCGACATCTCGCCTACGCGTTGACCACCAATAACTCTATGCTACCCTCCTTTCCGTTGCTCTTCTACCTGAATAACCAGAAAACATTGAATCATGAGCTTGCCTTAAAATTTCCCTTCGCAATTTTTCTGGTACGACTATGCGCGGACCGTTCCTACTTTTACGGTACAATATCCCGTCTTCCACGACGAACTGTCGCTGCGAGGTAAATCGTTGACAATCTGTGGCGGCGGTTTGTGCTTCCCCCCATTCTTTCTCATTTATCCCTGTGCATTCCATGGCGCATACTTTACGACTCAGACCATCCAAATTACCGGGCGATTTTCCCGGTCGATGAATCATTTTAAAATCGTACTCACTAAGACGCAAAGCCCACTTACTTAATCTACTTGTTGGGTCTTTAAGCCCTAACAACCACTTAAGTGCTGCATGGTCAGTAATCACCTTGAAACGTCATCCATACAAATAACACCGGAAATAGGTTATTCCGAAAATTAATGCCAATAACTCCTTCTCGGTTGTTGAGTAATTTTTTCTGCATTGTTTAGCTGTCTGGAGGCATATGCTACTGGGTGTTCCTGCCCATCTATTTCCTGATATAATACAATACCCAAAGCAAAATTGCTAGAGTCACAAGATAATGTAAATTGTTTACTAAAATCTGGAAAAACCAAAACCGGACTAGATGTTAACAATTTTTTTAACTTCTGAAAGGCCTCTTCACATTCTGCTGACCAGTGCAATTTTGCTCCCTTCTTCAACAACTGCGTGAGGGGCCTTGCAATTTCCGCAAATTTGGAATATACTTCCTGTAAAAATTGGCGAGACCTAAATAAGACTGCAACTCTTTTACTTTTGTAGGTGTCGGAAAATTCATTACCGCCTCTACAAGTTTTGGATCTGTGCGGACACCCTACTGTCCTATAATATGACCTAAATAACGAACTTCTTGCAACAAAAAATGACTTTTTTCCGTATGGAGAGTTAACCGTGCTGGAATTCAGACGATCGAAAACTTCGCGCAAACGGCGCACATGTTCTTGCACGTCCTTTGAGAAAACAATTATGTTGTCCAAATATTAGCTTTCAGCCCTCGTAACACGCTATCTAGCAACCGTTGGAAGGTTGCCGGGGCATTTGTGAGACCGAAAGGCATTCGCCGATACTGAAAATCACCTGTAGGTGTTGAAAAAGCTGTCTTCAGTCGGTCTTCCGGAGCGACCTCCAAGTGGTGGTTCCCGCTTCGAAGATCCAAGGTCGTGAAAGACCGACACTGACCCAAATTATCCAGAGTTGCAGTGATATTAGGCATTGGGTATGCATCCGATACAGTTTTTTCATTCAGGAAACGATAATCACAATCAAAACGATATGTCTTGCCCCCATCAGGTGATTTTTTACCCACCATTACTACAGGAGCGGACCAGGGACTACTACTGGTTACTATTAATCCATCCCTAAGCTGTTGATTAATAAATTCTTCCAAGACAGGCTGTAAACTTTTTGGAACACGATATGGACTTTTATACACCGGTGCTTCATTCCCAATGGGGATGTAATGCTGAACTAACAGTGGACCATGAGAATTTAATAACTCTTTATATTCCGTCAAAAGGTTCTCCATGACTTCTCTGTTTTGCCCTTCTAAATGTGCAACTTTACCCCTCAGTGCGGACCAGCTAACAGACTCTCCCGGCATTGTGTAATCTGCTGCGAAATCCTTATCCAGTTCATCTCCCCCTATTATCTCCAGATTCGCTATTACGGTACCCTGTGCTACCTGCACCTCTTCGAGGCCAAAATTATCAATACTGACAGGCACAACCTTTTTTCTTTCTATCTCTCACACCTAGGACACGCTACGGCGCGTTAAACACTTCATATTATCCAGCGGCTCATTCTCAGACGAAGGGTTAACGACACACAACGAATTTACTGGCACGCTAGCTGCAACATCTGCCCAAATTATTTTCCCTGTACCCTTCAGTATAGTAACCCGCAAGTTAACCGTAAGGGACCTTGTACGCAGTTTAGGTGGCCCACCCCACGTCTGGGCGGTTCCTTGCGACAGTAATGGTGTTTCGGCCGCAGAACCTAGGCGAAATTGTGTTCTATCCAGTTCTACTGTACGCCGTTCCAGGTTTACTTTTGCGTGATACGCAACCAGGAAATCAAATCCGAGTATGACATCACAGCTGCTGTCAACAACTGGAAGAACTTCTGCCTTCACATGGAAGTTCCTCATTCCCACTCGGAAATTTAACACCACTGATCCGAGTGACTTCACCTGTCCCCCACCCAAGCCACTTAACGCCCAGCGTGGTGGCTTTAATTCTACTTTACCGAGTACACTTCTACTCGCCAAAGATACCTGAGTCCCGGTATCCAATAAAAATTTGCACGTTCTGCCCCTCACCAAGCCGGTCAGAAAAAAGTCTGCCACTGATTTTGCACTAGCATTAATCCTTACCGGTGGTGTTGCACAGTGAACACACCACCCCCTGCCCCGTTTAACTGAGGGGGGGAGGGGGGGCTGAGACCCACCTTGCGGTTTCCTATCATGTTTCTGCCAGGACCCATTGCAATTACGCTCCATATGACCCCAATGTCTGCATTTCCTGCAATGCACTTCGTTGCAATAACGTCTAATGTGTCCCATCCGACCACATCTGAAACATTTTATTTCTGCATTAAACACTGCGTTCCTGCTCCGCGTCTTCGTTACTGCTTCAACTTCCTCTAATCCCACAGCGATTCCAACTGCCTCACTGAGAATCTTAGGGAATTCCATCCTAATCTTTCGGGAGGTTTCAGGTTGTATTCCCTGCAAAAATGCGTCTAGTGTCCTCTGCTCAGCTTCCTGCAGAATGGCTTCATTAACCCTATCAGAATCTGTTAGCTCATAGGTGTTAACATTAATTTTTCGAATTCGATCTACAAAACCTTCTATTGATTCCCCATTTCTTTGATACATTCTATTCAATTGTTCCCGATAATATCTAGATGTATTTTTCCTCCGATACCTTTCCAGCAATCCTTTTTGGAATTCTCCAAATGTCCGAGAATCCCTTAATTCTTCATGGCATGTAGCGTAAGCTCTGGCATCCCCAGTTACTTTCAACTTAGCCACATGCAAAAGTGTTTCTGCACCCCAATTTCCCAATTTACCGGCCGTGCTACGGTTCTAAAAAAAATCATAACATCCTCCCCAGCTTTTCCCGAGAAAGGGGTGACCAAAGACGCAGCGTTAGTGTCAAGAATTACTGCATTAACAGGAAACCTTTCCTTGCTCGCTTCTTTAGACTGAGCAAGCTCTATCACTAATTCAGACACTCGCTCAAGTAGCTGCTGAATAGCCACCTCGGTTGACACAAACTGTTCCATCACTACCAGCTATCGAATCAAGACTACAGTAAGCCCAGAAAGAAGAACAGGAAGGGAAGACTGACTATGCTGCAGGTTCAGACAAACCACCAAACGAAAAATTGGCACTTACTTGTCATGTTGCTGGAGTTACTGATCCATTGTTACCCTTCTCAGGTGTCACATGTCCTTGTCAATTAGCAGCCACAATTTCCTCCAAATCCAGGGAGAAGACCACTACTGTCACCAATTGTGACAGCAGTGTGTGATGCGCAACTGACACCACTTGTAATAGGATTAACGGAGCGGGTGACGTGGTCGGGGTTGTAGGACGTGGCTGGGTAGAAGAAGGTGGCTGTTTTTCTCAATCTTCCTCTTTATTGTTGGTTCTCTCAATACATTTTCCGGTAGCTCAGCCCCACTGCTCGTGTTGTGGTGTGGTGATGCACACAGTCTGGGGAATGCGACGTAATTCTGCTAATGCTGCGTTCTGATGGCTGCCACGCATGTACACACATAACGATGCTGGTTGTAAAACTGTGTCGCCTGCATGACATGCCGGCCAGCCTTCGTCCACCGTCTGCCGTGAGGCTGGTGTATCGCGCACTGAAACACACTAAATCACCATTTCGCACCATATTTCCTAGCAATTACCCCTTGTCCTCTACAACATGCTCGATCTGTCAACATTGTAGACTGTGCGACTTCCCGGAGGAAGTCTTGACTGCAGTCTGAGTACATCACTCTTGACTACAACCACAGACTTGAGGTAAAACGCGAGACTAGCTAATACGACGTCTGGCAATCAAAAAAGACGTCGACAAAACTTTTATCGCCCTTTTCCTCTTTGTGCTGAAGCTATGAGTGTAATGCAAGCGAATCTACAATATATTTCGCTTTTGTCACATTGGTAATCATTGACTAACACATATGAACCCATGACAAAAATAAATTATTTGAAGAATCTCCTGCGAAAGGTAAAAGAACAGGGTGTGAAGCTTTAATTATAGCGCACTGGATCAGAAACAATGAAACTAATTCTGTGCCACAGCGTTGTATTAAATATTAGTGTAATCAAATACTCATAAAAAAACGCTTTTGTGCCTTCGTTGCTATCGAGTGTGAAACACAAATCGTAGACAGATTTTGTGGGTCACCAGTCAACAACATTAAAGCATTTTACACCGTCGAGAGTGAGGAGTGGAGCAGACATTGTCAGCAGAAGGTGAGGCAGTGCAGTGCCTCAGCCCCCACCGGTAGGAAGCAAACGGGTCCCAGAGAACTCAGACGCATGCGGTGTTCAGAGGCAGATGGTCGGCCAAGAAATCTCTAATAAAATACTGTTGAACCAAACTGTTATTACCAGTGTGACAAAAGCGAAATATATTGTAGATTCACTTGAGTTACACTCATAGCTTTAGCACCAAGAGGAAAAGGGCGATAAAAGTTTTGTCGACGTGTGCTCTTGGTTCCCAAACGCGGTATTAGCTAGTCGCACGTTTTACCTCAAGTCTGCGGTCATAGTCAAGAGTGAAGTACTCAGACTGCAGTCAAGACTTCCTCAGGGAAGTGCTGCAGTCTACAATGTTGCCAGATCGTGCATATTGCCGGCCATAGAATTCTTAGGGGAGCACGACTATATTGTCCACCTTATGTGAATGACTCGGCGGTCAAATATTTTGTCTAAGACTGCATCTACAACACATATTGCATGCTGAAGACCCAGAAGAAATAAAAAATATAGTTTACGAGAGCAGCGTTAACTATAGCGTTCGAAGTATTCATAGTATTGTATACGTGTGTGTAAATGCCTTCCAATGCCCACTCAAGTAAGACCAGGATACACAGTCTAGCTTCAATATTATAAATTCGCCTCAGTTTGTGGATGAACTCAGACCTAGGTAGACAACCATTTTGAATATTTAGCAGTACTCTACGCATTGATGTTAAACTCGTTTTCAACCAATGATTCACACAGCTACAGGAACACTACTTGTGATACCTCTTAGACAAAATACTTACGCAGTGCTATCACATGAAAAGATCAATGTGACACAAACTGTGGTAAGTTTGTTTTACAACCTTCGTACCTGGATAAAGAGCTTGTCCTATTTGAGATATCTGTGAACGTTGCTGCAGCCGGCCGGTGTAGCCGTGCGGTTCTAAGCGCTACAGTCTGGAGCCGCGTGACCACTACGTTCGAATCCTGCCTCGGGCATAGATGTGTGTGTTGTCCTTAGGTTCGTTAGGTTTAAGTAGTTCTAAGTTGTAGGGGACTGATGACCGCAGCAGTTAAGTCCCATAGTGTTCAGAGCCATTTTTTTAACGTTGCTGCATAAGACGATTTAAGAAGAAACTAAATTCATTCATTTACGACAATGTTTAAAGAATTCGTCTTAGCGGCACTAAATCGTGGTTTGTGAATCGTTTACCAGCTGTACTCTGCGAATTTCGCTGGTTGGAAGGCTAAAAACTGAAAGGGGGGATGAAATATCTTCCACTGGTAGGTCATGTTGTTTTATTTAAATGATTACAAAATCAGGTAAAACTAACTGTGAGGTTGTCAGTATAAGCACACTGCTGTTGTCAGTATGATGCTGCGCTGCCCAGGGCCTGTAATGATAAAGGGCCCGTTTAGGTCAGGCATATTGTATACAGAAGTGGAAGAGAGAGCATCACTAAATTCTCCATCTGTGTGCATCGCTGCGCTGCCCAGGGCCTGTAATGATAAAGGGCCCGTTTAGATCAGGCATATTGTATACAGAAGTGGAAGAGAGAGCATCACTAAATTCTCCATCTGTATGCATCGCATACACACAGAAATTACTGTTACAGTGTACTTATGGAGCCCAATAAGTGATTTGCGTATTTTTCCAGTGAGAAAGACCACTGGCAAACAGTCTTCGCTACATTAGGTTACTTAAACTGTTGTCACTCTGAGGTAGAATTTATGGTCAGCGACTAAGTGTAAGGTCAATGAGACGGAAGCTTGTTTTGCAACTGTGAGATACTTTCCTACATTATAAAAGTGAATATTAAATTTGAACTAATATTGCGAAAATTTTGAACTTGGATAGCTTGGAATGAAAATCTTTCTGTTTATTGCAAAGGAAAACAATTGATTTTCTATGACATTCTTTTCATACACAACGCGAAACAGGTTACATCAACCAAATCAATAGACAGCGACGTATATCGGAAGGCAGTACGATCCCTTGGCTTTTGGTTTGGCAGTATTCAGTAGCCATTTCTAGGTGCAAGTAAATGAAGAAAGGTAGTGCGTTTTTGTTATCAAGTAACGTCTTCATCAATTACTTTAGCTTTAATGTAATCTATGGGTAATTGCTGATGTTGGATATTAACATGAAAAGGATTCTGTAGACAGGGAAAGAACCGGTTCTTGGGCAACTACCATAAAACGGGTGGACTTTGGACACTTTTTGTGTTTCCTTAGCTATTTCTCAGAGCCCTTGCAACTTATGAAAAGGATATGTATATCAAATGTTAGGTCTGGGTCAGTAGACTACATTTATGTATCAAATATTATCTTAAGTTCGGTCATTTATTTTTAATTTAATTTTTTGTTGGTGTCCCAAGTCACCCTGCAGGATGGGGTGACTTGGGACATGTGGGGTGACTTGGGACACCTATAAATATTTTCCACAAAACTACATTCACCTCACCAAAGAGGTAACTGAGGACAGTGAAAATGTTTTTCTTTTTTCATTTTAAATATGACACCAATTTTAGTGTCTTTTAAGATGAAATAATCAAAATTATGATATATTAAAATTAAAAACAAATCTTGAAAAGTTAAAAAAGAATTAGAAGAAATTTTTATGATATTTATTATCTTAAAATAGTGTTTCACATATATAAAAGTACAAAAATGAATTGTTTCATGTTGTTTTTAATTACAGTAATTAGATTTTTTTCACATTACATACTCTGCAGTTTCATTTGGGAACTTGTAACGACTACGATGAACAAAGAGGGGAACAAGTTTGCACAGAACTTGTGAAATAGAAGCTTCTTGAATGTCTTCTACATTTGGAAAAACATAAATGTCTGATTGCTTCTGAGACTTTCTCATAAATGAAGTTTTCACTTTGGAATCTTTTATGGCCAATATTTTCTCTACGAATGTTTTCAGAACAACCTGGGATTTTCGTTCAACATAGTTAAACATTACAGAAATGAAGTCTCCTTCATTTAACTCATCCTCTGAAGTGATAGATACTGCTGCATTAGTTTCTCTAATTGCGGCATCTGTGTGCTCACTGTATTCGTCCGTTGAAAGAGGATCATCTGTTTCATTATCATAGGTAGGATATTTTTCACTCTCTGATCTTAAATTGTCTTCAGCAGAAGGCTTAGAAGTTGAAGGTAGTAATGGAGCATTAGTGTCACTATTGTTATGAGAGTGTGAGTCATCAAGATCATCCAAATCTACATTTGAAATGCTTTTACCAGGTGGAACAGAAAGTCTGTTTCATCTCACATGAAGTGGCTGTGTCTACTTTCTGAACAATTCACGCAAAAATGTACGAAATGCATTGTCCAATGTTTGAGAGTCACCTTCATTTTCAGTAGATTTGGGAATGAGTTTCAAGACCTGTTGTGGGTCAAATGGAAAAATTCCAGTTTTCTTGAATCCAGTTTTTAAGTTCTGTCTCGTTTGGTCATTGTAATTCATAACGTTGAGCGTCTTCTTCAGTACTGCAGGAAATTTGTCTTTCGTAATATGACCCCGATTCTTCAGCTTCCATTCTTCTAAAACTTTGCGTCACTAAGCCTTCAGTGGACGGAAGTAAGCGACGTTGGCACAGATGTGTTGAATTGGGTGGTAGTAATATAAATTTAATTTTATGCTCCCTGCACTTCTGTAAAACATTTATGGAGATATGACTGCACAAGTTATCTCCTATTACAGCCTTCGGCACTTCTTTGGGCAGCTTTTTCACATATGGAAGTATGATTCCTTCGAACCAATCTGAAAATATAATTTCATTAAAGCAGGAAGTTTTTGAACATCCATAAAGTGCACCTTTTGGGCCACCCTGCCTCCAAGTATCATACACATGCGATGCACCATAAACTACATAAGGTGGAATCAGCTCACCACTAGCTGTGCCACGGATCATGACACTAATACTACTTTTTGAACTGTCCATCATACGGTACACACGTTTTGGTCCCCTTCAGCCAATGACCCTTTTAACTCCAGGATCGTCAGTAATGTTGGTTTCATCATAATTGATTATTGCTTCAGTAGGAATGCCATCTAAACTTTTTTGAAGTTCAGAAAAATATTCTTGCATCATTGTTTGGTCAATTCTAACATGCGCTCTTTTGATATTCATACACCATTGCTCAGACAGAATTTGCTTGTGTCTTTTTAGGAAAGACACAATCCAGTCCCGTCCTGGAACGTTGTTATTAAACTTTTTCACTCTTTTTCCCAGCCTGTCTAGATATTGTTTGACAATTACTCTAATATCCATTGAAGTCAAGGGAAAACCCCTCTCACTCGCAGTTACCAAATTGCTTACTATGAGGTCTTCCTCACGAGAACTCAGAGAAGTTTGGCCACCGGCTATCTTGGGTGGAGAGTCTTTTGCTGATGATACCCATCTGTGAATAGAGCTCTTGGGGACACTATACTTATCAGCTGCTTGTCTTACAGACAAAGTTTTAGCTTGAACATCTGTCACAGCTTTTGCAAGATTCTCTGTAACATATCGTTTGTAAGGCCTACCACCAACCTTCCTAATATACTCTCTAGGCATCTGAAACAACATTAACAGTTTTCTTGTATATATTTAAAGTAATATGTTCTTCAAACAATACTGCAAAACCAAACACATTGATAAACAAGTACACACAGTTATATCAAATGTGATGTAACCTAACATAACCTAACCTAACCCCTTAACCTAACCATAAAACAACAAGCAAATACTAACAATGAATGCAATGTGTATAAGAAACACCAACAACTTCATTTTAATGCGCTTTTGTGCATACAACTCTCTTTAGTTAAGTCTAATGAAAGGTTTCTGCCAATCAACAACATGTCACAAGTCACCCCAAGTTTGCTGTCATTTTGAAAATCGAAAATTTCAGTCCAAAATAAGGGCCAAAATTTTTATCTTTCTGTGGTTATTATTAGAGATAGAAATGGGGATCTCATTTAAACATTAACCACATTTCCACTATTAATCCACAACAACCAGTAGGCCTTCCTATTTCACTATTATTGTTTTTGTTAATATTTTTACAATTTTCAAATATTTAAAAGTAGTAATTACATTGACAACAAGTTGTTCCCTTCAACCTGAGGACATCAGCACACTACACATAAACGATAACAATGAGCAAAACACAGTTCTGGCTACCCACTGCTGCCAACATAACAAAAAACAAAACACTGTCAAATGTCCCGAGTCACCCCACTGTCCCAAGTCACCCCGTTTTACGGCACTTCTATAATGATCAACAGGCATTAAATGGTCTTCAAGCACATGTGTTCCAGTAGCGGTATGAAGAAAATGATAGAAATAATGACGATAGTAATCGAATTATCCGGCAGCTTCACACTTTACAGTGGATTTTCTCGAACTAAGAAATATGCTCAATTCTTGAAAATTTCAAAATGGTTTCACATCGATGCTATGATGCCTAGAAGAGTCTTTACATCCTGCTGACATGAGAATAATAATCTCTGCGTCAGAAGCTTGCTTCTACTTAACCATTTAATAGACTGGCATTTTTTCCACTGTGACTAATTTTGTAAGCTAATCACATCAACCATTACAGCACTCTCCAGGGGCTGCGAAATGTGGCCACAATGGTCTGGTGAAACGAACCATCACAGGTGTGGGTTCAGGCATGTACTTTTAAATCTGGCCACAGTGACTGAGTGATTCTAGGCGCTTCAGTCTGCAACCTCGCGACCACTACGGTCGCAGGTTTGAATCCTGCCTTGGGCATGGATGTGTGTGATGTACTTAGGTTTGTTAACCTAACGGCCTGCTAGCGAAAATTAACGTTCATTTTTAATATCTGTTCATGTGTTGCCAACAACCTCAATAGCTGTCGTTGTTTCTGGTCAAACACGCACACATCTAACAGTTGGTGAGCAAGCAATTGATACTTAAGCTATAGTCGTGGACGATAAAGAAGGACGGTGGGTGTTCGGTTCGATTGTCACTCAGGCACAAAGATTTGTGTCCTTATCTTAGATTCAAACAACTAGCAGCTGGTAAGAAAAACCGATATGTAACATTTGATTTTACTTACTTAACAATCCGATTAAGTGTTGGGTTTGTATCTCTGTCACAGAACTTCACATCATGTGCTTCATCTTTAAACGCATGCACACTTCGTCACTTCTGAATGGAGATATATCAGACATCTTTCGTGCTTAGTTAACAGGTACGAAAGGGTCTTGATAGGAGTCCCGGTTTATTGCAAAAACTGTCGTCTTCTATTTCCAAGTTTATATTTGGTTACTGATATTGGCGAAAATTTCGGTAATTCATGACTCTTCGTGGCTAGTCAGCAATATGATTAGATTAGATTGGATTAATACTTGTTCCATAGATCATGAATACTACATTTCGTAATGATGTGGAACGTGTCATTTTAATGAAATATTTCTTTACATACCATGATTCAATTTTTTTACACCAATTTTTTACACTGACTCGCATTCTTTTTTATATTTATCTCTCTTTCTCTCTCTCTCTCTCTCTCTCTCTCTCTCTCTCTCTCTCTCTCTCTCCCTCACACACACACACACACACACACACACACACACACATACACACACATACTTTTTTTTTATTTGTTTGTTGTGCTCGACTATCAGCCAGGCACGAAAACGTCCGTGGTGCTTGAATGAGTTTCTTAGTTTTGAGTACACTCACGAAAGAAATATAAAAACAACTATGAGAGTTACTGATTTATGATACTTAATTTGCAGTCAGCTCTGAGTATTATTAGTCACTGCGCTCCATTCCCTAAGCCTAGTTACAGAAATGCTAATCAGACGCATTACATATTCCAGACCGTGGCAGCCGCGTCTTTGGGATGCCAGCTATGGTCACTTCCCAGCCCACTGTAGGAAGACATCGGTTCTCCTTCTTCCTGCTGGTTCTGTAACTGAAATTTGGCAACAAGGCGAGGTATGTTTGGCAACTCTGTGGTCGACAAGTTTCTTCCTGGTGTGCTCAGAATTAAGCCTCAAATTCACTTGATTTTCCCTGTCATTTCCATTGAATAATCTGAGTTATTATCATTTGAGGTGTAACAAAAGATTGTATATTTACGGTTTTCAACCCAGGAAAGTCATTGCACGTGGAAATTGCAACTAATCTGGTCCTTTAAATAGCGGTTTACGAGATGTAGCTGCTATTCTATTGGCCTCGTAAGAGGAAGCCAAGATACATACCTCTTTGTTAGCTCTGTGGTAACGTGCTGACCTGTAAAACCAGCATCTGTTATGGTTCGCGGTTGCAGTCTCGCTGACTGTAACGTTTCTTTCCCTTCAGTGAAAGAGCTACAAGCAGTCAGATCAAACATCGATAAAAAAATACTTTCGGCTCATAGTGCAATGGTGAAAGACTTACAATGCTGCACAACAGGTAACGCCTCATTACGCTGCTGACAAGCAAATTTTGGGTTTCTAGGAATACATAACTTTATTTATGAAATGCCATATTGCGTCCCTCTTGAGTATGACACAGCATACCAATTAAACACAGATCGAATCGAAATCTAAGTGAGTAGTATTTTACTAATTGTGCTGATAGAGGTACGCTTCTGTACAGTTACTCAGTTCTATTAAAATAGACGCTTGTCATCAGGTTATTGTGGGTAGTGTTATTTCATTTCTCATAATTCAATGCACAATTCTCGCAAGGTTTCTTTTAGTGTTGTTAAAATAATAGTAGAAATGAGAGAGAAATTAATCATCAACGATATATGCGAATTGTCTGATGTTATATATAACAGTTTGACAGTGCACATGCAGTATATTGATTACATGCATGAAGAAAACTTGTTCTGAGTTAAAGTTGTCAAACAAGGTTTGAAGAAGGATAAAATGCCACTACCACACGACAGCTAATGTAGAAAATACTTTTCTGACATATTTTGGCACAATGTGCTCTCCTCATCCATAATACAAAAGTTTCGAGATGCTTCTGCTTCCTGGCTTTCTATTAAACCTGAAAAGAACAAAATGTCACAGAAATTAGTCCTATTCCACATGAAACTATTTTGGGTTGATAAATGAAGGGAATTATGTTCGAAGATGCATTAGATTGATTAAATCAGCAGACAGCAGAATTGCGTTTTAAAAAGTGTAGCAGTGAATGTACTTTAACTCGCGACATCTCATCTGCAGCGTGCGACGTTTATCATTACGCTACTAGACAACACAATGTTATAGCAGCTGCAGAAGTCAACAACAATTCCTCCAGAACTTCCGCATTCCACAGTGCTGTGAGATAATGCATATGGCCAGATCTAGACTTCTGAGAGACAGACAGTTACAGCTTTTCTTTTGCACAGCACGACGTTTTCAACAAACAATAGGGCAATAGAGTAGCTCAAGAGGGAATGAAATTTCTGCATCCTACACTGTTGGCAGTTCTGTGTAGATGGTAGTTACGTGATTTTATTTTGTTGATTACAAAGTAGAGTCGAATGTATGCACTGGGTAGCCGAGGCAGCTAGTTCATGGTGATTCGGTTTAAGAAGTAAATGAATCTACTGAACATGCTACTAACCACTACATGCAGCCTGTGTGTCAGAATTCTCTTCCAGTGTTTCGCAATGTCTTTATGATAGGAAAATGATGCGCAGATCAGAGCAATCGTTGGACTGTTGGATTGATGATAGATTCGTGTACTTATCTTGTGTGTTCGATTCCAACTTCTGCTGATGAATTTTGATGGGGAGAGACACATGCTATTCTATTCTGGCTACCCAAGTGAAAAAAGTATAATGGTATTGTGGTTTGAAATTCACATTAAACATGATATTCCTTCTCTACGAAGTAGACGTTAGGTTGATCCACAATAAAGTCAGGTGTGACGACATGTAGAAACACTATCACCAGTAATCTTCCTAATACTAGTTATTTATTTCTAGTGATAAAACAAACGCTACGTAGGGTCACAGGACACTTATTCCATCTTTTATTTGAGTTTTTGTATGTATTAGTTCTGTATTAATTGCTTCTGCTCTGGGAATGCAACTCAGACCGCCCTTTACACTGAATTTGATCCCTTTGTGACAATACAGCTCGACTACAATTTGTTGTTTGTTCAAAACTGTAGATTCCTCCACATATTGCGCGTGAGTGGGTTTGAATCCTGGTCTGCACTAAAATTTTCATTATGTATTATCAAGCTCTAGCACGAGAACACCTATCTGCTGGTGGATAATAATTTTGATTTTTAATGTATTTTCATTCGTTGTCAACACTAACGATGTCTGATGTTTTGAACTCCTAGTGAGGCACAGAACTAATTGCGAGATCACTCGAAGTTCAAGGATGTTATGACGAGCTGCTGGTGGAGAAAAATTCGGTAGCTGACGTCTCTTTGTGTATAGTCAACAACGATATGTGTGGGGTTCGATTACCAGTCAGCACTGAAGTCTTCGTCATATTATTTCTAGTACAAACATGCTCACATGTCGCTGCTGGAGTAACAAACCCATATTTAACGTTAGTTTTCACTAGCATATAACAGTGATGTGGTCCGGGTTGGAGTCCTGACAAGGAAAAAATTAATATTTCGTCTCGTCATTTCAGTTATAAAACATCTTGCTACCGCCGAAAAAATCCGATATGTCACAGTTGACTGTGCTTCTATAGCAATCCGATTAGATTCCGGGTTCGAATCCCTGTCCAAGCCAAAGCTTTACCTCACCGCATTTCAAGTAAGTTACTTGTGAAGAAGCAATAGTTAACCTCTCTCGTAATTCGTTAACAGGGACAATTGATGCTGGGTAGGAATTCGTGTCCGTTAAACATGTTTACGTTATATAATTTAAAGTTGATATATGCTATCTGACACTGACTAAACTCGAGGTATATCACTCTCTGTATGCCTAGTCAGGAATGACTATTAGTTTCCGTCATTCACGAAATCTTTGCTTAGTCTGCATGACCTGGGTTTCAATCCATATGCAGAACGAGACAGTTCGTCATGTCATTTGAGAGGAGGAGGAGGAGGAGATTAGTGTTTAACGTTCGGTCGACAACGAGGTCATTAGAGACGGAGCGCAAGCTCGGGTGAGGGAAGGAAATCGGCCGTGCCCTTTCAAAGGAACCATCCCGGCATTTGCCTGAAGCGATTTAGGGAAATCACGGAAAACCTAAATCAGGATGGCCGGAGACGGGATTGAACCGTCGTCTTCCCGAATGCGAGTCCAGTGTGCTAACCACTGCGCCACCTCGCTCGGTGTGTCATTTGAGGTTCATACATATTCACAACTAGCTGCTCGTGAATAACTTAAACTTTTAATGTCACTTTGTGTTAAATAATAAGTACGGTATGTTACTTTGAAGAGGAAATCATGAATAAGTCCAACTTACTACGTTGTAACTAACCTGTTACTAAGGGTTATTACGTTAAGAGTGGGAATGGAAATGCCTATTGATTGTGAAATTAACATGTGAAGATTAGTTTCGCCACCGACTCCAACCATACAACTAATCAAAGGTTTGACCGAGTCGGAAAATAAATTAATTTGGTCACAGACCAAAAACTCATTAAAATACGTACGTTGTGATATCGCTCATAGAGGATGTGACGTAATTAATAGTATTTCCCGTGCACTGTTCACGAGAATCACCCATTTAAAATAAAATGGCACATGCAAGAACACTGTGCAGAAGATCAGCTCCCAGCAACACACCTGAAAATAAGTCTTAATCTAAGGCATTTGTTTTAAAATAAAGGAAAACTAGTCACTGGACTTGTGCGTAAGGAAATGCGTTGGAGGTGCTAACAGGAAAGCTAAGAGGTGAGTGACTTAGGTGCAAAAACGTAACCACGGAATACAAAAGAAAATTGTGGATAACATCATTTATTTGTAAGACATGGATGTGAGGCATGTAAACAATTACCGATAACATTGAAGAAAAGCGTCGATACGTTCACCGCTATAATCTACACCTAAAATCATTGGTGTGAATCATTCATACAACTGCTGTTGCCTGATAAGTGATCACAATAACTCGTGAAACGGTACACGTTTCGCAGTACACCCACGTGCCCAAGTGGTTTGTGATGACGCAATTTCTAGGTATCGTGGCCAAGTTGCAACAATATCTCATCACACAATCATGAACAGTTAACATTCTTTAAAACAAACATGCGACCGGACAGTTAGTGATGACGGTAGCCCAACAATAATGTTCAACCACGTGGTCGGCTCCCCAAGGACGAAAGATACATAAAGCAAGGAAAAATTACGAGAAGGCAAAGCTATTAACATTTAGAAGAATGAAAGCTTATACAGGCACAGCTGAAGGCAAACAGACATTCATACAGAAGCGAATGCTCACTTCTTATCGACACCTTTGTCTGGCGCTCTTCCGGTGGATCCAAGTCTGCTATAGAAATCTACTAAAAGAAAAATCTGCCAAAGTTTTGCGTTCCTTGCTGCGACAAGGAAAAGCAATACTTAAAGTTGAAAAGCGAGACCAAAAACTAACAGCTCTCTCCTCGCCAAGTAACAACGCGCCACGCGTTCAGTCTAGCTCACCCTTCTTCGACTGGAGCACAGGTGTGGACGCTTCCCGTACAGGCAGCAGGCTGCCTCCCACTTCTTCTCCAGCCTCTTTCACGCCCCGCGTGGCCTGGAAAACCCAAGGTTGCCATTTCCGCCACCAACATAACGCAGGTGGATTTCTCATCAGTAGCGCAAACCTCTTTGCCTACTTGACCACTACGAGAGTTGGTTATTCTGTACAACTGTTGCTGAATCTGTACGACTATCGCAGACTTTCTGCAGCAGACTACGCCACCGTCTAGCAACGTGACACACAACCACATTCATTCAATCACACCACTATGATAATTATGAGAAAAGAGAAAGAAGGAAAAGAAAGAGAAATGCTAGTGAAAATAGGCTACCGGACTAATGAAAGGTGGCTACAGGAGCCTTTCAACGTGCATTACCTATCTGACGTAATAATGAGAGAGGTAACATTTCAGGCATGTCATTTATTGTAATAAATGTGAGCTTACAAGCCTTAAGACCAGTCTTATCTATGATAAGGTGTTCCCTGATATTTTTAGTGTCGTGGTATTACTTTACATCTTGAGTTATTGCGATACAGAGCAGTGTTTTCTAGTGGTGACTTGTTGGAACTATTTTCAATAGTCAAACGACTACTGAGGAGCGATTAGAGGACCTGCTAGACAGCTGCGTTATGGGGTTGCATGCGAATCAGGTGAAATGCAATTCAGATCGTTCGGATACTTTTCAGCATTACTGTACATGTAGGTTCCCGCCTACCCTACAAGTCTGGAATTCCTTTTCATCAAACATTCCGTCAGTTTTGGATACAGACTACGATGCTGCACTCGTTTCTCTACCGACGAATCATTCTGAAACGTCATTAGACCATAAAGTTTCACCTGCATTGTTCTTATTTTCGTTTCTCATCCTATTAACGGATTCTAACAACAGCGACTCCGCTACTTGCGTTTGCTCCACCTCTTTTCTCAATCTATTTATTTCGTTTTTGAGTGAGACGAACTCTTGTGTTTCGGCATTTGTACTGGTTCAGGATGTGAAAAAGAATTAATAGCACCTTCAACCTTCTGCATCCTATTCGAAAGAGAAGTGTGGCGTCTCTGTCGCAGAGCGACAGTCCTTCGACTATGTTCTTTGGTTTTGTCTTCTTGTCTTTGAGTTATAGCGCAATTTTCGACAGCCTTCTTTACGTATTCACTCTATTAAGTGGCAAAATAAAAGTCGTTTCTATCTTAAACGTTTGTTATTACGGTTCAACGTCACATAAAACACTCAGTGGTGAACCCATTCAACATTGTGCATTCGGAAATTATTTTGTCCTTACCTTCATCAGTAATGGACCCCGTGTGCTGCCCTGCATTCTCTTGAGAACAATGGATCTGCCAGTCTCGTTCTGCGCAAGTGCGTCGCACTGTAGCAATTGTGCTTCCGTTTTTAATAGTGTTTATAATGTACAGTTAGTTAAAACTGAACAATTTACTGGCCCAATCTGGCCACCGTCAGATGCTACTATGCAGCAAGGTCTGCTGTTCGAACTGTGCACTCTGCTCACTGCCATTGTGAACGATAATCGTGTGAAGGATGTTGTGTTTCACCCTCTGGTTAAGCAGTCGCCTTCTGGTTGGTTTGATGTGTAGATGCAGTTCCAGACCAATACTCCGAACGCTGACACACATGGGGTTGCACATTCTTACTTGTCTGAAGTCATTGCAACCCCTCCGCATGGCGTCTTGGTGACACCGGCCACCTCAGTCGCTCTGGTTGCTGCCACCATTGCTCCGTGGTCACATCAAGATTGCATTCCGCCCGCTTTCGTAACGGCACCAGCGGTTTCTACCACACTAGTTTTGGGCTGTATCGAGACCGCCGTCCGTCCACTGTTGCAAGGGCACCAGCCATTTCACCTGTGCCGCCCCTACCTCCAGGCCTGCAGTTGGGACACATTGTGCCATCGGCTGCGCCAGCCCACTCCTCTTCATGTCCTGCTTGTGGCTGCCTCCCACGCTGACCTCGGGCGACGCATCATCCACTGCTATTGCACTCCCAGCGTCGGGGGCTTCCTCAACCACCGACACAAATCTCCGCCTGTCTCTGCTACATCAACATGTGTTACCCAGCATATTTCCTAAGTTGCCTGCATTGCCAAAGGATAACACTAAGACTTGATTGACCATGGTGGACCATCTACTGGATATCCTCCGGATCTTGGAAGACCACGCTCGTTTTGGCTGCCTGGTGAGCCACCTCCATGACCATCCTGACCTAATCAGTGATCTGCTACTCTCGCCGCCTACTTCGCCCAGAGCTTATCGAACACTTTTCTCATCCTCCAGGCGAAGCCATACACATCATCCATGATGACCACCTTGACAACCACACACCTTCGCAGCTCTGGCAACACCTCATACATTGATTGATGACGAAGCTTTACCTGACACCACTCTATGGACTCTGTGGATGGTCAAACTCCCGTCAGACCTACTGCTTCACCTGATATCACAGGTTGCCGACCCTCTCGGCGTCCTCCTACATATGACTGATCGGACCTATGCAATCATTCGTCACCGATACTGCCTGTCATGGACGAGAGCACCTTCACCTTCAACTGGCACCCCTGCTTTGCTGGTTCCACACACCACCAGCAGAGGGCAGTGCACACCTCAGCAGCTCAGCCACCTAACAGAAGCTGCCTCCTGGCGGTCTACAGGCGGTACTACCTGCTCCCTCCAAAGAGCAGCCGACCTCACCCTAGCAGCAGCTAGAGTGTTCTCGAGATACCACGCAGCCAGCTGCCATCCCCGCCCATCCCGCAATGCCTCGCCTCCAAGCTTACCCAGTTTGCTGCTACCATGCAACCTACAGGAACATCGCTCGCAACTGCCATGAGCCTTGTGCGTACCCAAACGACTTTGGCAGGCACATTTAGGCGCCACAGACCGCCATGATCATCAATGGCATCTACCTTCCAACGCTGCACCACTTACACTGATGGTGTGGCGCCTCTATGTCACAGATTTGTCATTGGACACGTCGACACTGGCACCAATGTCAGTGTCATCCCAGCCAAGCATGTGAGCAATATGCTGTCTCCTGCTAACCTCGCACCAACTGCCATGAATCACTCTCATATCGCTGTCCTCAACTCCATCAAGATGTGCTTTGGCTGTCCCCGGGTGCCACATTTCCTTTGATCTTCCATGACGTGGACGAACCTGTGATTGGGATGGACTTTCCACACCATTACAAGCTTTTGCCGGACATACAGGCTGCTGTGCCCTGCCACATATCTGGTTCTACCATTATGTGCTCAAACGAGTGCAGAGTACCTCTGCTCTCCACGTCCTTGGCCAGATTTTCCACATGTGCTTCTCTGTTCAAAGACATTACGGCTCACCTCTCTGATTTATCAGACGTCCGCAAGCAGATTGATGGACTACGCACTCATAATGTGGAGTTACGCTCCCAAATTGCTACTGCCTCCCCTGAGTTGGCTCCTGCAAAGATTACCTTATGCTGCCTCTCTGCAGAGCTGCTCCTGTCAATGCAGCCTCCCTATGCTACTGTGTCTTTGCTCTGCTTCACTCCTCTGTGGAGCTGCACCTTTTCTGATGCCGTTTCTACGTGGACGCAGTTGGACCTGCAGGATACTCCTGCCCATGTTTCATGGTTTCATGGGATCCTTTGCATCGAGTGGCCTTCACGCTACGCCCATAATCGCCATCTCCCACCGATGCCCTGCCCACATCACACTGGCCCAGCTCAGATGCTCATGTTCCCGCTTTGCAGGATCACTCACTTTCTGTGGCTACCACGCCACATGCTTAGCCATCGCCTACTGCCAACACTTCGTACATGCCATCCCGGCATACCAAGGTCAGTCAACTGCCACTGCTCGTGGCCCCCCTCTTGCCCCACCACACGTGCCTTCCTTCGCAGGTCTCAGCAATCATCAACAGCACCTGCCACCAAATCAACACCAAAGACAACCCTCCTGTACATCACAAGGCTCAACATCTTAACGCTTTGAAACTGTTGTGAGCAAAAGTGATACTTCAGGATTCACTGGCTGTGAATGTGCTCCAACCATCAGACAGCAACTGGCCCTCTCTGATCCACCTGGTACCTAAGAAAGACAGTTCACTCTGCATGTGTGGCGACTACAGGTCCCTTAATGCTAGGACTATTATAGACAACTATCCAATTCCTCATATCCAGCCGGCCACTGTGACCAAACGGTTCTAGGCTCTTCGGTCTGGAACTGCGCTGCTGCTACATTTGCAGGTACGAATCCTGCCTGTGGCCTAGATGTGTGTGATGTCCTTAGGTTAGTTAGGTTTAAGTAGTTCTAAATCTAGGGGACTGATGACCTCAGATGTCCCATAGTGCTTAGAGCCATTTGAACCATTTGAACCTCATATGCAGGATTTCATGAGGTTACTGCATGGCTGGAAGTTCTTTTCTGTCTTGGACTGTTTGAAGGCATATCACCAAATTCCAATGCACCTGCTGGACATTCCAAAAACGGCGATCATTACGCATTTTTGCCTTTTTGAATACTGCTTCATGCCCTATGGTTTAGAAAACGCTGCACAGACGTGACAATGTTTCATTGATTCGATTTTGCTACCACTTCCTTTCGCTTTTGCCTGTTTAGATGACATACTTATCTTTTCCTCATCTGTGAAGGAACACCAATTTGAGCTTGAAGCAGTTCATGTGGCTCTTGTGGCCAGCAGTGTGATTATCAGCCATGACAAATTGCAGCCCTATTCCACATCTGTTACTTTCCTTGGTCATACAGTCTATACTGATGGCCTTCACCCTACTCATTAATGAATCACTAACATCCTTGCTCTACTGCTCCCTGTGCAGTGCTATTTGCTAGGGATGGTGAACTTTTATCGGCGACATATACCTCGGGCTACCTCCGTCCAGTCAGCTCTAACCAACACCCTCTCCAGTAAAAATACAATGAGAAAGCGTAAGCTGGACTGGACTAGGGCCTGTGGGATGCTTTCGACAATTTCGAATCGGCCATCGCACAGGCTATCAGTCTCGCGCACCCCGACCCCAAGGCACAGATATCTATCACTACCAACGCTAGCGAGTTGGCGGTAGGTGCTGAGCTCCAACAGTACACTGCAAACTCAACGCAGCCGCTCGGTTTCGTCTCAAAAAAGCTAACGAGAAGTCAATGTAAATAGTCGGCCTTCGACTGCGAGCTCCTCGCGGTTTATGAGGCAGTCAAACATTTCAGGAGCGACGACGAATTACGCGCTTTCACCATCTATTCGGACCATAAACCTCTCGTTGACGTGATCTGTAACCTGGGGAGAAATCTCCCACCACTCTACTCCCAGCACATGGACTTTATTTACCAACATTCTTTGGACTCTTGTTACAACAGTGGTGCGGAAAACATAATTGCTGACTACTTCTCCCGCATTTTGATGATCTCAACCTCGTTGAACTTACAGGAACTGGCGCGGTTTCAGGCTCAAGCTGTGGACACACAATGTCTACTCTTGGATGACAGATCTTAGATCGTCATCAAACCTGTTGCCCTGCACAGGTTTCGTCAACTCCGTTCATCTGTGATATTTGTGATTGTTTGCCCTTCGGCGCGGGGATTTCGACGTATTGCATAATCGTGCCCACTCCGGAATGCCGACAACAACATGACTGGTAACCGAACGTTTTGTCTGGCCAGGTGTGCCATGATTGCAGCTCATGGTCATGCACATCGTTTTTCTTGTCAATGGAGCAAGGTGAGCAGACATGCGCAACCACCTTTAAGACAGTTCGACATCCCCATGGGCTGCTTGCACCACATGGACACTGACATGGTTGGTCCTCTTGTCCCATCTGAGAGATACAAATACATCCTTTCCATGATCGACCACGTCACCCTTTGGGTTGAGGCGGTACCTCTGGTGGACAGTACAGCCAAGACAATCACTTGCGCGTTCATTCAGCGTGGGTGGCTGCATTTGGTTGCCCCCTGTCACTTACCACAGACCAGGGCCATTAATTCTAGTCGGCACTTTTCGCCCGCTTGTGTGAGTTGTCCGCAGTGGCGAAACTTCACACGACTGCATCCCATCCGCAGACCAATGGACTAGTGGAGTGATGGCACAGAACATTAAAAGCTGTACTCATGTACCATGGCAGGCTTTGCTCTGAGGCTCTGGCATGGGTATTGCTGTGAATCTGTTCAGCACACAAGGACCTCAATGCTTCATTGCGAGAGGTCCTGTATGGCGAACCCTTCGTCCTGCTCACCGAATTCGTCGAGGATATTTCTCTGACGGATGCTACTGACCTGCCAGCCCTTGTCGAACGAGTGTGTGGTCACGTAACCTGCCTTTGCCCGCCTCCACCTCGCGCTCACATCACGCCACACTTGTTTGTTCATAAGGACTTGAAATCATGCGATTTCGGCATTTTACAAGATGATTCTGTTCGTGCTGTTCTGCAACTTCTGTACTCTGGCTCGCGCTGTGTATTTCACTGTGGGTCAATACATTCGTGTTTCAGTTCAACGGCTACCCGAGTACAGTTTCAGTACAATGTTTAAAGACTACATGGTCCCTTCCGGAGCCATTTCTCACTACTCACTGCCAACCTGCCTCCACCAACGCCTCGCTCGCTACTGAGGCCCCCTCCAATTCGCCACCACCTGCGCAGCTGTCCGCCGCATGGGTCCCTGACGATGACACGTGAAAGCCATACTCTTCGAGTCCCGGACGCCACCTCTGCTCACAGCGCTGGCGTGAAGCTTTTTTTGTCGACGTGTGGTAGCTCCACACTGCCGTGCTCCACCCTTCCGGTGGGGGGGGGGGGGAGGGGGGTTCTGTGGCGTCTCTGACGCGAAGCGACAGTTCTTTGACTATGCTCTTTCGTTTTGTCTTCTCTTTGTTTCTAGCGCCATGGTCGAAAGCCTTCTTCACTCTATTAAGTGACGAAATAAATGTCGTTTCGATCCTAAAAGTGTCTTTATTATGGTTCTATGCCACATCAAACCCGCAGAGGTATTTAGAATCTACCACCTCTTTCTGCATCTTGTTTTTGACCAAAATCACTTTCTTTCGTCCATCACCTCTTCCTATTCTCTTCAACTTCCTGACCTAGAATCTGATAGTCTGTTATCACTGGAAACGTATTTTCTGTTAAATGTTGTCCCCTTTCTGCTACATTACAGAGTTTATGGAGGAAATCGCAGCTCTACGCCAAGTGAGAACCCCGAGACTCTTGCGTTCTCCTAAAGATAAGTAATTTTAATTGTACCGTGGTTAGTTTAGAACAGATGACTTAGTAATTATGTATATTGGTGTGTTTTTAAACCAATTATTAAAAGTTTCGTTATTATTTACGTAATATTACAGAAATCGCTAAAATATGATAATCGGCTTGTATGCCATATTTCTGTTTACTTTTGTGATGCAGTAAACCCAGAGAGTCTCTTTTAATTCGTCTCTCTTTCCAGCAGTTTATTTAGAGCATACCTGTTCATTATTTTAGATCACATTTCTGGGAAGTAGTTATATTTAAATTGTTGATTCAGAAACTTTGCACTACTAGCAGTAGTTTGTTTACATACAGTTGCATTTCGGCCTAGTTTTTGTAAACATGTTTTTTTGTTTATAGGTAAGTTAACTGACTTGGTCTTACTATAGTATTCATCTTTAGCATGAGTGGAAAGTGCTTCACTTGGAATAGAGTTGATGGGTCAGACTGTGTTGTGATAGGTACTGCGCTTTTTTCCATGTGGGTGACTGTAGTGGCATGGAAATTCAGGAGGTAAATGAGGCTCTTAAGTGGTTTTGCAGGATACGTAGTAGAGACAGAAATACATTGGAACACAAGGGGAAAATTTCCATGCTTCAGGCTGAATTAGATTAGGCTAGAGATGATGTGGCCAGATTGAAGGAGGAGAATGGTAGAAAGTGGCAACAGGTAAAAGCACGAACACGCTTAGAACTACATCTGATGGCTATGTGATGAATCTTAAAAATAAGTTTTACTTGTTGCTTCAGTTAGAAATTTGTGATGCTCAAGCAGATGCAGGTATAGACTGTGAACAACAAACTTCCAACAGAAAAATGACAGAGATCCTGGATAGAATATAGAGTGCGACCTGACAAAGATTTCATTAGCATTGAGACATACTAATGTGGTGGATTTGTATCTGCTCTCAGGCGCCATGACCGACATCATTTGAGTCAGAAGAGTTAATCCGATGTTAAAACAGCTGCTTATGTCAGTTGCATAGTCACGTATTGGTGTAGTTCCTGCCGATTCTCTTCATAGATGTGATTATACTAGGCATGGCCTTTACCTGAACAGGAAAGGTATGGGTAAACTGGCAGGGCTAACAGCAGAAAATTGAAGGGGGACAGGCACTGTTATGAGTGATAAAATACCTGTTGCTACAGTGATCAGGAAAGCAATATTTTTATGTTATGGAGGACAGAAATAAACGAGGTTTTAAGAGAGGTTAAGATTGAAACAAACCTCCAGATTGAGGAAGAAACCACGCAACATAATTCTGGCATATTACATCACCATAAATAGTTGTTGGCTAAAAATTTTCAGCAACCCTTGGAAATCTCATTCTCACAAAATATTAACTCAGTCAATGGCGAGTGTCAGATACCTTTACCTCATCAAAATATTTGAGAACAAAAAAATAAAATTAATGAACTAATTATCTGCATTAATGAATCAGAGTCATCAAACCCAGTTGACATAATCTGCATCTCTGAACATCATGTTATCACTGGTATAGATGTGTGAATTCTTACAGGATTTAGGTTAGAATTTCAAATCTGTAGGTCAGACATGGAGAAATGAGAATTTACCACATTCTTCCCGAATTGTCATAAATTTAAGAACATAGACATTCATAAATTTTGCCTTGAACAGCATATGCAACGAAAGTAGAATTTCATAATAAATGCTTCACAGTAGTAAGTGAATATTGAGCACCATAGGTAATTTTAATCTGTTCATAAATCTCCTTGAAGCTCTACTGGCCTATTTAATATAAAAAATAAAGAAATAATGGTTGCTGGTGATTTAACAAAGATTTTGTAAAAAAACTCAATTACTACCATGAATTCCGAACTAGAGCTGGTAATTGCTCAAGACAGCCACTAATAATATCCTTACAGAAAAGTCTAATGAACAAAATTATATTACAAAACCAATAGTCAATGGCCTCTCAGATTATGACATGCTGTTCCTTTTGTTAAATGTTAATACCAAACAGGATATAAAACCTATTAAATTGGAATTCAATAAACTGGTCAGTAAACAAAAAAATCATTATTTTAGTGCAGTAGTGGAAGACATGAACTGGACTAATGTATACAGCACTAATGACATGAATGAAAAATACAATACCTTTACTAATAAGGTGCCTATCTTATTTCAACATTACTTTCCCCAAAAACTAACCCAGATTGTATAACAGTCTACAAAGAAACCATAAATTACTCAAGAATCAAAGGACTCAGTAAAATAAAAAGGGAACTGTGTCTGTCAGTCAGAAACAGCTTTGATGTTGATGCTACAGCACATTACAAGATATTGAAAACAGTAGTTGGTCATCAAATGAAATACATTGCAAGAAAAGATAATCTCATCAGATCACAAAATAAGGACAGTTTGGGATGCAGCGAAGGATGAGATTAGTAGAACCAGACATGAAGAGGAGCAAATAGAGTTAATAGTACATGATACATCGGTAACAGATGTGTGCTGTGTTGCAAAACTTTTTGACAAACATTTCAGAACTGTTACTGAAAGATGGGATTCTTAGACTCAGTAGATGCTGCCATGGAGTATCTCAGACCAGACAGCACACATATCTTTACTAATATGAACATGACTCAAACAACCCAAGAAGAATTAATGTCCATTATAAAATCTTTAAAATCTAAAAGTTCTAGTGGTTATGATGAAATAGCAACAAAGTGAATTAAATAGTGTGTTTCTGAGTTCTATAACATATTACGCTATCTGTGTAACTAGTTATTTATCAGCAGAACATCTTTCTTGAATGGTTGAAAAATGCTGAAGTTAAAACTTTGTTTAAGAAAGGAGGAAAAGAAATACCTTCAAAATTCCATCCAATTTCACTTTTGCAAGCATTCTCAAAACTATTAGAAAATGTAATACTCGTATATTGCCAGCTCCTTAACCAGCTGACAACAAATAATATGTTATCCAAGTATCAGTTTGGATTGCTGATACTGAGAAGGCTATCTGCACATTTTGGGAAAATATATGTAAGTCATTAGATAATAATTTACTGGCTACTGATATATTCTGTGATCTGTCAAAGGCGTTTGACTGGGTAATCGCAATATCCTTTTCAGTAAATTAGAATATTACTGTGTAACAGGTAATGATACAAAATCGTTCAATTACCAAATCTATAACAGGAATCAAATGATGTCATTAGGGAAGAGAATCAGGCATCATGCTGCAACTTGGAACTAATTACAACTTAGGGCCCTTGCTTTTTCTTGTGTATGTCAATGATCCTTCATTTGTAGCATTACCAGGTGCCAGGTTTGTTTTATTTGCAGATTTTTTAAAATAATTTTAATTTTATTGTCATCCAGCCATTACAGCAGTAGACAATGTGACATGTATTATACAAAACAACTGCTAATTTAAAAGAAACAACAATGTTATATTACAGTTTAAAGATTTGTTTATGTTGTAGAGTGGGTGGGTAACTAACTAGTCATACAGCAACTGTTTGAATGCTTGTATGGGTAATTCTTGTACAAACATTGCAATAAATAAAAATTAAGGGTAGCCTGAGAAAGACCAGTTAGTGAAATTTTCGTGGACATCACTAAATGGTTTCCAACCAAGTCTTTGTCACTAAACTTTGAAAAAACGCAATGCATGCAATTCAGAACTTGTAAGATGTTTCCCACCAGTATATGTGTAAAATATGATGACAAACAAACTGAAGAAGTGGTCAGTGTTAAATTCTTGGGATTACAGCTTGACAACAAATTCAACTGGGAGGTGCACACTGTAGCGTTGCTCTTCGGGCGCGAAAATAAAAAGAATTATTATTTATTTATTTTTTAATTTCGAAAAAATGAATATTTTGGTGGGCCACTTGGCAACAGAATCAGGGATTGATTACACTATTACAATGACATACGTTGAGCGTTAAATACCTGAATAAGAGAAACATTATCCTTTTTGTGCATTTTTATATTCGCGATGTAGTCATATTCGGAACAACACTAAGGGACCAGAAGATTTATGGACTTTAAAACAAGTGCAACACTACACAATTAAAAAAGTTGCTTCAGAAATAATAAGAAAACGATAATGTTCCTTCTGCCTCATGCTGCGTTCAGCCTATCAGTGTGATCGTAATTTCTTTTCATATTAAATTACAATAGATGACCATTGTAGTTAAATACTTTATACATAACAGTCAAAATGTCCTATTGACGCTGTCTGTTTGTAATCAGTTACAAGAAACTACATGTTTTCTGATTGGAAAAAATAACAATAAGCATATTCACTCAATATTTTCACATAAAATATAAAATACAGTTGTGGTACGCAGCAAGTCCGAGTCCGCCTTTCATAGAATACAAACAGTAAAAGGTGAGGCGCCAAAAGCCTCAATTGTCTTAAAGTAAGAGAATTCTTTTTTATACCATTAATCGATACATGTACATAGAGATTTACAGGCACCGCGCAAGAACGGCAAAGATGAAGAATAATAGATTCTGTCGCTGCTATGCGATGGTTCATTTCTTTTACTTTACAATTGTTCGATAACTTTAGGCCATCAGGTGTTTACTATTGAGCGTATATTAATATTTGTGAGGCGAAAATTACTAATATTACAACACACAGTTATGCTGAAGCTCCTAAACAAATCTCTATTTGAAATCCGAATATTGTCTGATATAGGGGATATAAAAATGAAAAAAAAATGACATACTAACATCTACATCTACATCTACATCCATACTCCGCAAGCCACCTGACAGTGTGTGGCGGAGGGTACCTTGAGTACCCCTATCTATTCTCCCTCCTTTTCCAGTCTCGTATTGTTAATGGAAAGAAGGATTGTCGGTATGCTTCCGTGTGGGCTCTAATCTCTCTGATTTTATCCTCATGGTCTCTTAGCGAGATATACGTAGGAGGGAGCAATATACTGCTTGACTCCTAGGTGAAGGTATGTTCTCGAAACTTTAACAAAAGCCCCTACCGAGCTACTGAGCGTCTCTCCTGCAGAGTCTTCCACTGGAGTTTATCTATCATCCCCGTAACGCTTTCGCGATTACTAAATAATCCTGTAACGAAGCGCGCTGCTCTCCGTTGGATCTTCTCTATCTCTTCTATCAACCCTAGCTGGTATGGATCCCACACTGCTGAGCAGTATTCAAGCAGTGGGCGAACAAGCGTACTGTTACCTACTTCCTTTGTTTTGGATTGCATTTCCTTAGGATTCTTCCAGTGAATCTCAGTCTGGCATCTGCTTTACCGACGATCAACTTTATATGATCATTCCATTTTAAATCACTCCTAATGCGTACTCCCAGATAATTTATGGAATTAACTGCTTCCAGTTGCTGACCTGCTATTTTGTAGCTAAATGATAAGGGATCTATCTTTCTATGTATTCGCAGCACATTACACTTGTCTACATGGTCTGTTGCCACTTTCCACCCTTCCCCTCCTTCAATCTGCCCACATCATCTCTAGCCTAATCTAATATAGCCTGAAGCATTGAGACTCAATTGCCATTCCCTGCACCATGCATCAATTCGCTGCAGATCCTCCTGCATTTCAGTACAATTTTCCATTGTTACAACCTCTCGATACACCACAGCATCATCTGCAAAAAGCCTCAGTGAACTTCCGATGTCATCCACAAGGTCACTTATGTATATTGTGAATAGCAACGGTCCTATGACACTCCCCTGCGGCACACCCGAAACCACTCTCACTTCGGAAGACTTCTCTCCATTGAGAATGACATGCTGCATTCTGTTATCTAGGAACTCTTCAATCCAATCACACAATTGGTCTGATAGTCCATATGCTCTTACTTTGTTCATTAAACGACTGTGGGGAACTGTGTCAAACGCCTTACGGAAGTCAAGAAACACGGCATCTACCTGTGAACCTGTGTCTCTGGCCCTCTGAGTCTCGTGGACGAATAGCGCGAACTGGGTTTCACACGACCGTCTTTTTCGAAACCCATGCTGATTCCTACAGAGTAGATTTCTAGTCTCCAGAAAAGTCATTATACTCGAATATAATACGTGTTCCAAAATTCTACAACTGATCGACATTAGAGATATAGGTCCATAGTTCTGCACATCAGTTCGACGTCTCTTCTTGAAAACGGGGATGACCTATGCCCTTTCCCAATCTTTTGGAACGCTACGTTCTTCTAGAGACCTACGGTACACCGCTGCAAGAAGGGGGGCAAGTTCCTTCGCGGACTCTGTGTAAAATCGAACTGGTATCCCATCAGTTCCAGTGGCCTTTCCTCTTTTGAACGATTTTAATTGTTTCTCTATCCCTCCGTCGTCTATTTCGATATGTAGCATTTTGTCATCTGTGCGACAATCTAGAGAAGGAATTACAGTGCAGTCTTCCTCTGTGAAACAGCTTTGGAAAAAGACATTTAGTATTTCGGCCTTTAGTCTGTCATTCTCTGTTTCAGTACCCTTTTGGTCACAGAGTGTCTGGACATTTTGTTTTGATCCACTTACCGTTTGACATGAGACCAAAATTTTTTAGGATTTTCTGCGAAGTCAGTACATAGAACTTTACTTTCGAATTCATTGAACGCCTCTCGCATAGCCCTCCTCACACTACATTTCGCTTCGCGTAATTTTTGTTTGTGTGCAAAGCTTTGGCTATGTTTATGTTTGCTGTGAAGTTCCCTTTGCTTCCGAAGCAGTTTTCTAACTCGTTTGTTGTACCACGGTGGCTCTTTTCCATCTCTTACGATCTTCTTGGCACATACTCATCTAACGCATATTGTACGATGGTTTTGAACTTTGTCCACTGATCCTCAAAACTATCTGTACTTGAGACAAAACTTCTGTGTTGAGCCGTCAGGTACTCCGTAATCTGCCTTTTGTCACTTTTGCTAAACAGAAAAATCTTCCTACCTTTTTTAATATTTTAATTTACGGCTGAAATCATCGATGCAGTAACCGCTTTATGATTGCTGATTCCCTATTCTGCGTTAACTGTTTCAAATAGTTCGGTTCTGTTTGTCACCAGAAGGTCTAATATGTTATCGCTACGAGTCTGTTCTTTGTTTAACTGCTCAAGGTAGTTTTCAGATAAAGCACTTAAAAAAATTTCACTGGATTCTTTGTTCCTGCCACCCGTTATGAACGTTTGAGTCTCCCAGTTTAAACCCGGCAAATTAAAATCTCCGCCCAGAACTGTAACATGCTCGGGAAATCTACTCGAAATATTTTTCAAATTATCCTTCAGGTGGTCAGCCACAACAGCTGCTGAGCCAGGGGGCCTATAGAGACATCCAATTACCATGTCTGAGCCTGCTTTAACCGTGACCTTCACCCAAATTATTTCACATTTCGGATCTCCGTCAGTTTCCTTCGATACTATTGCACTTCCTATCGCTATAAACACGCCTCCCCCTTCACTGTCCAGCCTGTCTCTGCGGTATACAATCCAATCTGAGTTTAGGATTTCATGATTGTTTACGTCTGGTTTCAGCCAACTTTCTGTCCCTAGTACTATATGGACGTTGTGACCGTTTATTAATGAGAGCAGTTCTGGGACCTTTCTATAGAAGCTCCTGCAGTTTACTATTAGCACATTAATATTGTTATTCCCTGTTGCATTTTGCCTACTCCTACCTTGCCTCAGCAGGCATCTTGTCGGGCCTAGGGAGGGAATTCTCTAACCTAAAAAACCCACATGTGCACTCCACACGTACTCCGCTACACTTGTAGCCGCTTCCGGCGTGTAGTGCACGCCTGACCTATTCAGGGGGACCCTACATTTCTTCACCCGATAGCGGAGGTCGAGAAATTTGCACCCCAGATCTCCGCAGAATCGTCTGAGCCTTTGGTTTAAGCCTTCCATTCGGCTCCAAACCAGAGGACCGCGGTGTCGGTTCTGGGAACGATACTACAAATAGTTAGCACTAATTCCACCCCGCGAGCGAAGCTTTCCGCCTTCACCAGTTCCGCCAACCGCCTGTGCGAACTGAGGATGACCTCTAAACCCAGACGGCAGGAGTCATTGGTGCCGACATGAGCAACAATTTGCAGTCGGGTGCACTCAGTGCTCTCTATCGCCGCCGGCAGGGCCTCCTCCACATCTCGGGTGACACCCCCCCGCCAAGCAGACAGAGTGAACACTGGCCTTCTTCGCTGACCTTTCCTGTATTTCCCTAAGGGATGCTTACTTTCATTCCATAATGTCATATAGGATTATTTTTTTGGGGTAGCTCATGAAGCCAAGCTAAGTTTCCCCAGTATAAAAACGTGTAATAAGAGTTATTTCGGTGTGAACTCAAGAACATCCTGCAGATGCCTGTTTAGGGAACTAAGTATTGTAGCTACTGCTTCCAAATATAATAATAATAATAATAATAATAAGAAGAAGAAGAAGAAGAAGAAGAAGAAAAGAGAATAGGCCTCCGGTATGTTCTGCCAGTCGTAAAAGGCGACGAAAAGAACAAACCACTAATAGGTCTAACCCCCCTTTTAGTGTGATTAGTTGGTTCAAGATAGAACTAATGAAGCCTCGGACAAGCGCTGTCATGGTCGGGGACGACGCTTGAACCCTATGCCCTTCCACAATGGAAACGACACTGCTAGCCACACGGAAAATGATTTAAATCCAAATAGAGCTGTTTTGCAGGATATGCTTCCTGCAACCACTCTAGAAGAAAAACAAAGACAGAGGATGAAGTTAACCGACACCTTATGTTCTGTTATTACCAAGCAACAAACATAGGAACCAATACAACTGGATTCAGATCACAAGTACACACAACATTTATTACCAGATACCCAGAATTAAAATTTTTAACAGAACAACGACTAGCTGATCAGATCCGTGTAATAATCAAAAATAACACGATACCCCAGTCAGAATTAGAAAACATCAAACAACAAGCACAACAAATACTGGAACAAAACAATGTGCAATCAGAAGTGGAAGAAATTACAATAATGGACTGAAACATCACAGAGCAAACAAACAAAGAACAACACACATCAATTAAGCAATCAGAGAAAAATCTTAAGACAGCCACCAGAACAAGCACAAATAGAACACTAAGTGACACACATGTTAGATATAGAAGAAAAATTTCAGCTGGCATATAAAGAGTACAAAGACACAAATACAGACATTTGACCATTCTTGCATAGACCCCCAAATAACCCACAAGTCGAAACAACAATAACAACCATCAACACAATCAAACACAACAAAATACATGAAAATACAACTATGGAAGAGTTAAAACTACTGGTTTATATAGGAGCACTCACTACACTAAATATACACACTAGGCAGAGATCAGAACCAACCAACACACAGAAGAAACCCACAAAACCAGCATGGCAACACAGGCTACAGATCAGATTAGAAAAACTGAGAAAAGACATCTGACAGCTAACATAATTTATAACAAATGAAATATCAGACAAAAAACGAAAAAGGTTAGGTAGAATCCCACAACAAGAAGCGATAGAGCAATTAGAAGAAAAGAAGTAGAAGTTACAAGCATTGGCCAAACGACTTAGAAGATACAAAGAAAATGAAAATAGAAGGAAACAAAACCAAACATTCAACACAAACCAAAAGAAATTTTATCAGACAATAGATAACACTCACATTAAAATAGGCAATCCACCAAACATAACAGACATGGAACACTTCTGGAGCAACATATGGTCAAACCTGGTGCAACATAACAGCCATGCATGGAGGATACAAGCAGAAACAGACACATACAAGATGATACCACAAATGCCTGAAGTGATAATTTTGCAACATGAAGTCACCCGAGCAATTAATTCTACACACAATTGGAATGCCCCTAGAAAAGATAAAGTAGCAAATTTCTGGCTAAAGAAGTTCACCTCAACACATTCACATCTAACTAAATTATTTAACAGTTACATTGCAGACCCATACACAGTCCCTGATACACTTACATAAGGAATAACTTATCTGAAACCTAAAGATCAAGCAGACACACCAAACCCAGCAAAATATCGCCCCATAACATGCCTACCAACAATATACAAAATATTAACTTCAGTCATTACACAGAAATTAATAACACATACAACACACAACAAAATTATAAATGAAGAACAAAAAGGTTGCTGCAAAGGAGCATGAGGATGTAAAGAGCAACTGATAATAGAGGCAGAGGTGACATATCAAGCTAAAACTAAAGAAAGTTCGCTACACTATGCATACATTGATTACCAAAAAGCTTTTGATAGTGTACCCCACTCATGGTTACTACAGATATTGGAAATATACAAAGTAGATCCTAAAGTAATACAGTTCCTAAACATAGTAACGAAAAATTGGAAAACCACACTTAATATCCAAACAAATTCAAATAATATCACATCACAGCCAATACAGACTAAGCGTAGAATATACCAAGGAGGCTCATTAAGTCCTTTCTGGTTCTGCCTTGCTCTGAACCCACTATCCAACATGCTAAATACTACAAACTTTGGATATAATATTACTGGAACACACCAAACAAAATCACACCTTTGCTATACATGGATGATCTAAAACTACTGGCAGCAACGAATCAACAACTCAACCAGTTACTTAAGATAACAGAAGTATTCAGCAATGATATAGATATGGCTTTCGGAACAGATAAATGTAAGAAAAATAGCATTGTCAAGGGAAAACATACTAAACAGTAAGATTACATATTGAATGACCCCAACGACTGCATAGAAGCGATGGAAAAAACAGATGCAGCACAAAAAATAGGAATAGATAATACAAATATTAAAGAAGAACTAAAAGAAAAATATAGACAAAGACTAACAAAAATACTGAAAACAGATTTGACAGAAAGGAACAAGACAAAAGCTATAAATACTTATGCTTTACAAATATTGACCTATTCAGTTGGAGTAGTGAAATGGAGTAACACAGAACTAGAAGCACTCAATACACTTACACAATCACAATTCCACAAATATAGAATTCATCACATACATTCAGCAACAGAAGGATTCACATTAAGCAGAAAGGAAGGAGGAAGGGGATTTATCGACATTATAGACAGGTAGACAATTTAAGAAAACTCTTTATAGAACGAGCAGAAACAAGCAAAATACACAAAGCAATCACTCATATAAATACATCGGCTACACCATTGCAATTTCATAACCACTTCTACAACCCTTTAGATCACATAACATCAACAGATACGAAGAAAGTAAATTGGAAGAAGAAAACACTGCATGGCAAGCACCGTATCATCTAACACAGCCACACATCGATCAAGCTGCATCCAACACATGGCTAAGAAAAGGCAATATATACAGTGAGATGGAAGGATTCATGATTGCAATACAGCATCAAACAATACACACCTGATATTACGGCAAGCATATTATTAAAGATCCCAATACAATAACAGATAAATGCAGACTTTGCAAACAACAAATAGAAACAGTAGATCACATCACAAACGGATGTACAATACTGGCAAATACCGAATACACCAGAAGACATGACAATCTATCAGAAATAATACATCAACAACTTCGCATACAAAATAAACTAATAAAACAACACGTTCCCACATGCAAATATGCACCACAAAATGTACTGGAGAATGATGAATACAAATTATACTGGAACAGAACCATTATAACAGATAAAACAACACCACACAACAAACCTGACATTATATTTACCATACTGGAACAGAACCATGTAACAGATAAAACAACACCACATAACAAACCTGACATCATACTTACCAATAAAAAGAAGAAATTAACACAACTAATCGAAATATCCATACCAAATACAACAAATATACAGAAGAAAACAGGAGAAAAAATTGAAAAATACATCCAACTGGCTGTGGACGTCAAGGACATGTGAAATCAGGATAAAGGTAACATTATACCAATTATACTATCAACTACAGGAGTCATGCCACACAATATCCACCAGTACATCAACTGAATACGGCTACATCCAAACGTTTATATACAAGTACAGAAACCCTGTAATTATTGTTACATGTTCAATTACTCGAAAGTTCCTAAATGCAATGTAACATATACAGCACAGTTAAAAGGAAGCCACGCTTCATCAAGGTCCGTGTCACTTTCCATTTTTAACCAGATGTAACGTCTGAGAAAGGAAAGAAATAATAATAATAATAATAATAATTGTCTTGTCATTCAGCCATTACAGCAGTAGACAATGTGACATGTATTATACAAAACAACTGCTAATTTATAAGAAACAAGAAAATTATATTACAGTTTAAAGATTTATTTATGTTGTAGAATGGGTGGGTAACTAGTCAGTCATACAGCAACAGTTTGAATACTTGTATGGGTAATTTTTGTACAAATTGTCAAGTCTGATTAAATAATTTGTGTCCCATGAGTTCATAACTGTTCAGTGATTTTGACAGTCTGTAGTATAGGGTATAAATTTATCTGTTCTCTCTTGTACTATAACAGTGTATATTTTCACTGCATATTGCTTCTGTTAACTTATAATGGTTAATTACTCCATTTCCTTTTTTTTTCACAGTATCAAGATGTCATGCACACAACTAGAGTTCCCCCATAAAATAATACCATATGTTAGTATACTTTGGAAGAAAGAAAAATAGAATGTTCTAATATATTTTTTGGGTATACAACCCATAAGTTGCCTTAAGAGATAAATTACTCTTGACAGCTTACACTAACGTATTTTACATGTTGACCTCAAGATAATTTAGCGTCTAAATATACCCTCGAACACTTAACATAACTAGAATCACCTGACAGAAGCCCTTCTTTCAGCCTAAAAACCATCTGCTGTGTTTTGTTGTCATTCAATAACAAGCTTGGCCCATTGTCTTTGAAACACAAGTTTTAAGGCTGCTGGGATCATCACTTCAAAGAAGGAAGGTTGTATCATCTGCATATAGAACTGTAGTAGACTTTATAAATGATGGTAGATCATTCATCATTAGTACAAACAAAATAGGACCCAATATTGAATCTTGGGAAGCAACTACCTCAGCTTTTTTTCGACATTTCCTTGCAAGCACAGACAATTTGCCTACAGTTCTGTAGATACGATTTTCATAGTTTAAGGCTGTTACCTTTAGTACCGAGGAATTCAATTTTTTCCAAAGTTGTGTGTGGTCTACATAGCCAAAAGCTTTACTTAGATCACAAAAAGTGGCTTGTGAAAGGCCATAATCCTCAAACACTTGATGTATGTATTTGACTATACAGTCTATAGCATCAACCTTTGACAAATTTTCCCTAAAACTGTAATGTGATTCACTAATTATTCCTAGATTTTCAAAGTAAACATCTAATGCTTGATAAATTACACGTTCCAGTAGTTGAGAAAAAGCTGAGAACATAGAAATTGGTGCGTAACTTGAAGGTGAGTCAATATCTTCTTTTTATGTATTGGAATTACCCCAGACACTTTTAGCTCATCAGGCAAATATCTCTCAGCTATGTACTTGTGTATACAATATGTTAAGGGATACACAATACGATCTATTACTTTTTTAGTATGTTAGAAGATATATATATATATATATATATATATATATATATATATATATATATACACTGTCTGATAGTTTTATCTTTTTACTATTGTTAGGACGAGACTAGGAGGGATGTCAGAGAAGAAAGACACACGTGTATTACACAGTGCCTTACAAACATTTTTTGAAAGAATCTCTAAAATACTAATTTCAGTTTTGATATTAGAATTTTCTACTTCCTCGACTTATTTAATAAAGTAATCATTGGAGTTTTGGGGACAGATTTTAATTTTCTTGTTTCTTTCATTTTTAGCAATACTATTTATTAGTTTCCATGTGGCTTTGCACTTGTTGGTGGAATTCTCAATACTTCTGAAATTGGGTGCTTTTTGAGTTTACACAATTGATTTTTTTATACCCGTTCCTATATTCAAGATAGACTGACCTGGCATGGTCAGTCTTCAGACTTTTGTATTCATTATGCAACAGCATAATTTGGATTTTCAGATTTCTTAGTTCTTCACTCTACCACAGATTTTGTTTACTTGTGGCCTTGCTTTTGAAGCCTTTGTCAATTATTTTGCATTTATGTATGAGAAGGCTGTCATTTAATTGTGTCAAAATGCTTTAAATAAGCTTTCAAATGTTAACTTTGAGGACGAATCATTACATAAGCTATAATGTGTCATCATAATACTGGCCAAACCAGTCACTGATTGCAAGGGACTTGTGAAACCTTCCAATTTTATCTTTTGTGTCAAGTCTAGTGATTACAAACTTTGGGACAGGCCTTGTAATCTTATCAGCAGAGAATCAGTTTTAGAATTTAAGGATATAGAGTCATTCTCTGAGAATGGGAATACTGTCACATCACATGGTTCTTTTGTGGTTTCAAAATTTAAAAAAAACTGTTGTCAAAACATGCTTCATCTCTTGTGGGTCTATTGTTAATAAAGTGTAAATTGCACTGTCTTAGAAGATTTTTCGGCTCAATGACACTACATGTGAGTGTAATTACATCAAAATCTGAATTCAAGTCTTCACCTATTATAGTGTGATAATGCAGACACAGTGGCTCTCCAAATAAATGTAACAGCACATCCAGTTTTTTCTAGAAAAACACTGGTGACACCCTTAGATGATCTGCACGAGGATATTATTACTAACTTAAAACTATCAATGGCAGGTTCCATATTCTGTTCATCACGCAAGTACTCCAGATGTAACCTATTAATGGAGTAACTGAGTGATTGGTTAATATAGATTGTTACACCACTTCTTCTATGCAATTTTCTACAGTAACTGTTTGCTATATTATAGTTATCAAGTTTCACAACAGTAAGTTCACCCTCAGTAGCGTAATGTTCACTCAAACAAGAAACGTCAAATTTATTAGCCTTGAATGTTCAGGCAGCAAATTTTAGTCTCGAGATTGTTATTTCCTTCAGAGTTAACCATTTGGCGAGAAGATACAGTATGTTTTACAATATTTATCTTATTAGTTCCTTCATCTTGCTGCATTCCACTAACAAATCATTTATTCAGAGAGGAGGCACCGGTTTCTCCTTACCTTAACTCTTAACACTGCTTCTTCAACTGCAGTTCTCTTCCCTCCACCTGATGGTACTGCAGTTACTATTGGTGATGAAACCATTTTTATGGCTTGTGATGGTTCTGCTACAGCTGCTTCATTTTTTAATACTGCTACTAATAATGCCACTGGTGACAGTGATGGTTCACATACTGGTGTTGATCTCATTTCTTCTGCATGACATGTTGCCAGTGATGTTTCTTCCTCACATGGTATTAGTCTGTTCTTCACTTCATTTGCCATTGTCAGCGAACTTATGTGCAGGTAGTTCAATTTTTTCAGGGGATTCCCCTCTTACAATTTTTATGATCTGGAGAATTTCTTTGGTCAGCACTTCCTTGCCTATGTGGTTTCTGTGCAGTCTATGTCTGGTACAATGCTCTCTGACACAAATGGTTGCTGCAGTGAAAGTTTTGTGCACAAAACTGCTGCAAATCTTCCTGAATTTTCTATTTGTTGCGACGATATCTTTATTTAAACAAGAGTTTTCAGTTAACCCTCCTACTAGCAAAATTTTTTGTTACACTGAGTACTGCTGAGTTAATATGACCCCAAGTAATTAACATCGAATATATTGGCAGTATTTTATTTATTTTAATGAAATGACATAAAAGCACACATTACTAATTGAAACCAAGTAAAATAAATATATAAGCACTTACAGATCTTGTATTAATCCTTTATCTTATAGATCCTTACATTTAAAATAAAACAACTCTTAACATTTAAAACAATCTCTGTTGTTTACAGACAAAAGAAGAGCATCTTCTGCATGTTTTTGAATGTTTTATGTCTATTGATCGTTTTCATAGGGAGAACCATCCACGTTTTGCCACAGTATGCACTTCTGCTGTAGGAGGAGGACAAGGAAGAGAAGCTTTGCTGCGCCAACTTCTGTTTTTCTGTGCTAGACTTTTTCCCAGTTCCAGAAGAAATTCTCTTCTTTGTACTTGATTTTTTTGTTCCGGTCTCGATTAAAGTCCAGCCAAATTATGAAAGCATTTAGGGCACTAATATTCAAAATATTATAAAAATAACCTTGGACCATCTTCTTGTCATACTTTTATGTTGTAGGTCCTGACTAACTTGCCCACTGTGTGTACACCTGTTTTAGTTGCATTATAGTCTAGGATTATAGTAGGTTTTGCTGCTTCACCACCACCTATTTCCTCTCTGAAAGGCATAGTACTCAGCAAAGTCACTATACTACATTTTTTTTTGGCAATAGGAGACTACTGTAGCTGATTTCTGGAATCCGAAGAGACTTGAAGCTACAGTTCTTCAGCTTGCTTCGATAAATTCTGCAGGTAGGTAACGATACTATTTCTTAGTGTTCCTAGCACAGTCATTTGTTTCCATTCTAGTTTCTATGTCAACTCCCAACTTGTAAAGAAATTATCTTTTGTGACATTTCTACCACTCCCAGATTAACGTTCTGTCAATCTGAACACCACTCCTTTTCCCTGATTTATTTCTCTAGGCTGGCCTTCACCCTTTCCTGTGTAGCCACTGCAGGTGTGATGTAGTATTTAGTGCTGTCACATGCACCGCATATCTTTATACCATACTTTCCAGGTTTGGAGGGTATGTATTAACTTCAATATTCTCGTGTGGTTCATATGCATCATGTAATGTGCTTACAAGCTGTTAAAATAAATCCATAATAGGAGTCGATTTATCAGGACTACGATTCTGCTGCCAGTGCTGAGTGTCATCAAATCTAATACAAAAATAGGTCGGCCATGCTCTTCGTTCTGTACACTCACTGTGCTCTCATTGGTACCTTTGTACACTCCTGAAAGAATAAGCGGGTCAAGAAAACATTCAAATTCTTCACTATCAAGATCTGTCCATTTGCTACCGAAAGTAATGTTACCTTCTTTGTTGGTCCACTTCAAAGTAATCTGGAAAATGATGGGTTTCTAAAATAATTCAAATGCTCACTGCAAAGTATTTAAGTTCCTTACAGTATGCCTCTTGGGACCTGGACCTATCTTCAGTATGTTTTGTGCTGGCTGCCTCCCACGTAATCCAACAGGATTTTTCTCTGTGTTTCATTTCTCGATCTGAAAAAAAGGGAATGACTATTTTACATACCTGTATGTACTTACATATTATTACTGTTGGTAGTATCATTAAAGTTTTTGCAAACATATAGTAGACTGTATATGCTTATTTGAAAACATTCTGATTTGAGATGTCAGCAACTGCAGGAAGCACAGTTTCCAAGTCTCCAACATCTTCATCAGAATCTTCGGTTGGTTCAGTACCTCCAGAAATAATAGCATCAATCTCTTAATCGTCATCAGACGATATAGCTCCTAATTTATCTTCTTCATTCAAAATTGCTTGTATTTCAGCACTACTCTAACGTAAGAAACCGCAACAATTGGTGTAAATAATAAGTGAGAAATGTTAGTATTATTGTTGCAGGTGTTTCGTATAACATCATAAATTTTGATAATAACCGTTTGAAAACAAGGGAGATATATATTTCTAATGTGGTTACAGGGCCATATTGGTCCGAGTGGTACTAGGAGGTTAACATCATGCCTGTGGGGAATACACATGATAAACACCTTGGCTTGTGAAATTCTTCCTAGCGATTCTTTCAGTTCTTTTATTCCAAGGCTACTCTGATTTTTGTACACATCATTTCTTCCCTGACTATGACACATTTCACACCGTTTTTTACTGTGGTTTCACAGTTCTTTAATACTTCTAGTAAAGAAGCTCCTGATTCGCAGTTACAGTGGCTATATTCTAACTGTATCAGACATGGTTGTAGTTAGACCCCTATCATGACTAGTTGATAATATGTATATTTCTTCCTTTTTTCTTCCCTGTTTGCTTTTCTGTCTTGTGTTCCTTATTTTCATATGTTGCTCTAACACGATTTTTATGTTTAACGGTACACGACAGTAATGAGTTTTCTCTGGCAATTTTTGGTGAATAGTTGCTTCTGAGCTATTTCCCACTGCACTAAAATTTTCTTTACTGTGTTTTGGAGAGTCTTCATTTTGAACATAGTATTTATTCATTAATGGAACACGAAAAAAGGTTCGTATTTAACACAGGACAGGAGAATTTCTTAGGCCTAATACGTACAGTCTCTTGTTCACAGCTTTGCGTCTGTGTGGGAATGCCCACATTCACAATGCCACACATACACAAGTTTTCAGCATTTCGGCATATAATCTAGCTTTGATTAAGTCGTTTTGCAGTTCTCCTCTGACAGTTATTTCAAGTCCAGCGTTACACATTTTTACATCAGCTTTACAGCTGTTGTGCTCAGTTCTGCAATTACACAAAAATTTACTGAGTGTCGTTTCCTCAAAACAACATGAATGATAGCATTTATGAATCACTACACACATTCTGACACCTTTTAACACTTTTTTTCCATGTAGGAGACAATTTACTGATGGTAATTTGACGGTATTTTCGGAGTGATGCACCACTACATACACATGCACCGCCATCTTGAATTCATTCCTTTGTGAAATTTGTCATTAAAATATGTTTCTTTTCCAAACTAACAGCTTGGCTCGTGGAATCAATATTAGAAATAAGAACGATCTTCACAAAGATTTAAAGTCACTTACTTTGGTCCTAAAATGTGTCTGTTATTCAGATGCATAAATTTTCAGTAACTTGCCAGCAGCCATGAAAAGTTTAGATATTAATAAAGTTAAGGTTAAGAGGAGCCTAAAGGATTTATTGATTGCATTCTCATTTTCGATTATCCTAATAGAAACAGCTGAGGTGTTTGTGTTACTAATAACACACAATGATGCAAACATTAATACAATCCGACTTCTGTACAAATTCAGTGTAGTATGCAATCATTTAAATAAATGCAATAAAATGATTCTTCTAGTCACTGTTTATAATCTCATAAGTAAAAATATGTTTAAAAGCTTTTTGACTCATTACACATCCATGACGATTATTCCACTTAAGATCTGTGGAACGTAGGCTACGTTAGTTTACTCATTTTTGTTGTTATTGTAAATATTATTGTGTATTCTTGTTCTTCTGACATGTTATAAATCATAGAGCTCTTGACTATGTATCAACTGGAATAAAAAAGTACATATAATCTAAAGTACAGTGAGTCGATCTAAAACTTCTGACAACTTCACATTTTTGTTTTTGGTATGTTTTGATCTAGTTGATGGTTCAATAAGAAAACTGAAGTTTATTTCTCAGTTACTGATTTATGCAGGCAACCAATTAATCCACTTATAGGTATCTTTGTAACGTTAAACGTATAAAGGCATTCGATTTGGCTGCCTGGAAGTGGTATCAGGGAAGGTGAAATTGTTGTATGGGTCAACACTCTACTCTACGAGTACATTGAGCTATTCTTTTTAAACAGAGCTGTGCATAGCCTAGTTACCTAAAGTAGGAGTAACCACAGGTAAAGATGCATGTGGTTTACTTGTGTGGGATGCTGTTTAGAAGAGTAGCTCAGCAGTAGAAACCCTTTAGGTACCGTCACAATAGGGATTTTCTCATCTGGGATATGAATCTAATCCTTTTAGAATTACAACTATAATTCTAACACTTTACAATATTGTGTGCTTCAGGTCCCAAATTTATTGCCCGCATCTCGTGGTCGTGTGGTAGTGTTCTCGCTTCCACGCCCGGGTTCCTGGATTCGATTCCCGGCGGGGTCAGGAATTTTCTCTGCCTCGTGATGGGTGGGCGTTGTGTGATGTCCTTAGGTTAGTTAGGTTTAAGTAGTTCTAAGTTCTAGGGGACTGATGGCCATAGGTGTTAAGTCTCATAGTGCTCAGAGCCATTTGATCCATTTTGAACCCAAATTTATTGAAAGACAGGCACTTTTCATGAGGGATCCGACATACAATTTTGCAGCAGTTGCGTCTGTGAGGATCCCTAGCAAAAGTCTGAAGCGCAATGCGGGTTACCAGAGGTGACTTCGAATCAACAACATTGGCGTCAGCATCGGCAACATCTGTGCACTCAGCAGTAGCACAGCACTAGCAGCCAGCATAAGGAATAAGATAAGCACTTGCACCAATGATGTTAACATATATGAACGCATGGGGCCATAGCCAGTGATGGGAGTCTACAACGAAAGAGCTACTACCCATTCTGAGTGATTTGGATAATACTAGTGGAGTAGTTAGTCCTAAGTCTGAACGTAGGACTTCCGAAATGGAACTTACTGATGGGGCATATAGTCCAAATTCACGGAGGGGGAGCAAGCTTTCAGACAATACACAGTCACAGTTAAATCAAATTTTGCTGCTAGTACAGGAGCAAGGCAATCTAGTATGGGGCGATGGCTATCGAGCTAGGTTCTGTAAAAAGAGAGATAAATTCTGTGAGAACAGAACTATGTCCAAAAATTAAAACTGTGGGCTCAAGAGTATCAAAACAGTAATAGCTGAGGTGGAAAACAATTGGATCTGATATACAAGGGATGACTGATTCAAAATTAGGAAATATAAGGGTAGATCTGGGCAAGATTTCTGTGGAGGTTGGCCTAGTGAACACCAGAGTCGACACACTAGAAAGATGTTTCAGAGAAAAGTAGGGAAAGATAGAGGACGAGCTAGGTAGTGATGTTAATAACGGTGTACTGAGACAAAATAGGCTTGTGGAAGTGACCACTAGATCGGTTAACATTTTGCCAGGTAGAGTAGCTTAATGTGAGAAAGAAGTGCTTAAGAATAGAGTACATTTTTAACATGTATTAACCAAAGAAGCTGTGCAACATGAACAGCAGTTGAAAGATATGAGGCCAGAATTATTTTTTTTTTTGTACAAAATAACTCTGCTACTGTGACAGCTGTTCCGTGGGATAGTTTAGGAACGACAAATTGCAGACTTACGAAACTACCATCCAGTTGATTTTGTTGCTGTATGTGGAGATAGTTTTGCGAGAAGAGGCAAAAATTAATTTCAGGGGAAAGAATCTTGAGGACTTTGCAGAATCATGGGCAAATTTAATGAGTGCTTCATTTACTATGTGTAAAGTGTCTGAATGTTGTTTCCTGAAGAAATACTGGAGTGAAGCAAAGCAAACGCGGCTTCAGAATGAGTTCCTAAACGGATCAAGTTTCAGACACGGAAGTGAGTCGATGTGGGATTTTTGTGCATGCGAATTGGTTAAGTTGGGTATTTAAAGCGTCCGCTGGGAGTGCTGGTGGAGAGTACGGCGTCCAAGAGACCCTTACTAGCATTTTTACAGTGGGGTCTTGTCTGCAGTCCGAGAAATTCCATCAACGAGTTTTTAGATGTTGTTGAGAAACTTGAACAGGCATTGAAATTCAAGTCACATATTTGGAACATTTGGCAGGGAAATGGGTGCGAGAACAGGAAGAATAGTATTATCTACAATAGTTATAACGATCATCACAGAAATAATTATCACCATAATAATAATTTACGAATGGGAGCTGGAAATGGGAATTCTCATAAAGGATATAAAAATTGAGAACTAAGTTTCGAGGAGCAGGAGTCTCATGAAATGCAACTCCAGAATACGAGGTCGGGAAATTAGAGACTGCAGAATGTTATTTCTGGAGATGGCAAAATAAACCAGAACTGAAAAGGACGTGTTGTTTTAAAAGTTCGGCAGATGTCGAAAATTTGACAAAGAAGACACAGATGTTCTAAATAGAGGTTATAACAAGTAAGTGTAAAACGGGGAAATTTTCAACAGCACAACCATAAAGAAGGCGCAACAAAGGTTGTAAAATACGAAGAAATTTGATAATGAGGGTATGGAGCTGAAAAATTGAATTTGTGAAACGGAGCCGAATGACGGAATGAGTGTACGTTTGTCGAAAGATTTTGTGAACGGAAGAGAGGCTGACATGGATCTGAAATAGGTAGATGTGGAATGTATGACGAATTCTGATGAGGCACTAGTCTGTAGCAACAATTATAACAATAAGGTGAAAGTAATGTAGATGATTTTCTATCAGAGGACGTAGATGAAACTGTCTGTGAAGGCGGCGAATCTTTAGCTTTGTCAGCAAGAGAATTTTGTGGTGTACCGACGGAAGTGCGTAAAGGTAGTTATGAAGGCGACGTGGCAATAGTCCCGTCAGCATCTATTTCTATTGATGGAAGTGAGCTGATGACTCTTGTTGAAAGCGTGAATCATGAGTGGATGTGGGAGGATGATTGTGAAAGTAATGTATTAGGTAGTAGAACAGAATGCAGAGTGTTGGAGCAGTCGGTGAGTACAGAAAACGTCACAGAAGCAAAGGCAGATTCAAGTTTGGCGCAATCCGAGTGTACTGTGAGTCTAACGATGCGATAGCGGAAATTTATGTGGTGTATCAGTGGAGGTTGATGGAGTTATTGGTGGTTAATTATATTATGTATCAATCGATGTAACAGATGTTTTTAGTAAAAAAGTTAACGAAATATCGATAGATGTTAATGGAGTTCATTGTGATAAAGTTTATAGTGTTCCAGGGGAAATAAATGAGGATTTGTTGAAGAGTGACGAAGTTTTAAATTGTGTGGTTAATTACGAAAATGTTGCATCTACTGATAGCTTTATTCCAGAGGAAGGGAACAGTACATTCGAGGCTTACGAGGGTGATGAAATAAAGGATTTTGAGGGCGATTCAGAGCCTACATACGATTAGAAGTAGATCGAGAGAATTCAGGAGTGGATAATGAGTTAAGTTCGAGCGGCGTTTGAAAAGTCAATGTGAAGTCCGACAGATGGCACAACCGGCACATATAGAGGTCATGTTTAGTTTGTAGCATCTTTGGAAAGAACGCACACTAAGTTTCAGCCATATTGGTCTATTTCTTTGTTTTTGGCATTCTTGTGAATCAAGAAAGTCGAGTGATTGTCAAAAATGGACAAAAAAGAATTTTGTGTAGTGATTAAACATTACTTTATGAAAGGTTAAAACGCTTCAGCAGACTAAAGAGAAGCTTGGTAAACATTACGGTGACTCTGCACCTTCAATAAGAGCAGTTTATAGAAGGTTTAAAAGTTTCGGAGCGACCATATGGGCACAAGTAAAGCTGAATGTTCTGGACGCCCTGTGGAGGTTACAACTCCAGAAATCGCTGATAAAATCCATGATATGGTGATGGATGTCAGAAGAGTTAACGTGTATGCGGGTACATAATGTTTTGTATAAACATTTAGACATGCGAAAGCTTTCCTCAAGATGTTTTACGTGATTGCTCACGCTTGACCAAAAACGGATTACGCGTGAAGTGTTGCAAGGATGTATTACATCAGTTCAGGAAGGATCTGCAGGACTTTATGCGTGGTTTTGTCACTGTGGATGAAACATGGATACATTACTATACTCCTGAGACCAAACAACAATCTAAACAAAGGGTTACCAAGGTAGAGTCTCCAACAAAAACGGTGAAGACCATTCCTTCAGCCAGAAAGGTTATGGCGACTGTCTTTTGCGATTTGCAAGGGATAATCCTCACGAACTTTTCCATAAATTTATATAATTTACGGTTATTTGGGCATTTAATTAACACACCACAATTTTTTAAATTTATGTTAGATTTAGTAAATTAAAGCTGATATTCTGTTATGACACGTCCTAGGAGGTACATGCTATTTCATACACCATGACAAAGCTTCTTACACTATTGTTCTGACACCAAAGTAGGATATTCTATTTATTATGTTATGTACATATTTACAGTGTTATGTAAGTATGTAAAATTTGACGCAACTTAATGTATCAAGTTAGCTAGCTAATGTGCCACACTAAATCCAGGTGTGTAACATTACACATATAGGTGAGCGATTTGGTGGTATGAGGGGAAGTCATATTGTTGTATGGCTGAATGCTAGAAGGCCTAGGGCTCAGGGAGGCCCACAGCAGGTCCAGATATGTGATCGGTATCGACAAATCCAGATCCAAAGATGAGTAATGTCGCTCGAAATGGTTAAATCCCAAAGTTAGAAATTTGGATAGCTGTTGCATGCATGGCAAATGTGCTAGAGACAGTACTCCAAGAAATGGCAGAGTGACAGACAGGCTGAAAGATAACTTTGTACAGCTCTTTCAGAATCTATGATAATAACAGTCAAATATTAAAGCAAATCTGAATACATCTTTAATCTCATAAAAATGAGGCACATCCAACTACACAGTAGTTGAATATCTTTAAAATTGCAGAAGTTAATATCTCACAATGAATAAACATTTTCACCTTGAGTCTCTGAGTTAACAACTTTTAAACACTTGATGTGATTTCAACACACAATATCACAATGATACCATTGCACTGTAGCTATCATCTCTGAAAGCTGTTTATCTGTATCTACTTTATTTCTTGATTTATGACGTTTTTTATATCTTTTCATTATGAAAATATTTATCAGAACATCATATCCTTCAGTTACACAGCAAATGAGTACAGTATGAATACCACACATTTTGTCATGCTCACATGTTTATTGAATGAGTAGTTTACTATCTTGCAATTTGATTTAAATATTAATTACAATTGATAAAAGAAATTCATGGTGATTTGAGAAGCTGTTGATCATATGTGTTAGCTGACAATACATTTGTAAAAGAGTGCCAAAAGCCGTTTCTGACAAGAGGCCAAAATAACAACATCTAACAACAGTCTGTTGTCATTATCATGAGCGCACTTGTGCAGTAATACCAGCCTATTTATTTATGTACAAAGTTTTGTTTGTATTTATTGTGATTAATCTGAGTTTGACAGAATGTTTATAACATTTCCTTATTTAAATATTGTTGTAATACATTAGTTTGGTTCAGGAAGTAGTCAAGACAAGGCAAATCATGTCTGCACAACTTAAGGACGATGTATTTTAGATGGGAAAAGACTTTAGCCAATGAAAAAGCATACAGAGGCGGAGCACTACGTGTGTCAAGTGGAGGCTGGGACTTTTTCAAGTGAAGAGCTCAAGGGAGCGATTCTTGGGATTTTTCTTAAGTTCTGGAAGGAGGCAGACTGCCTGTGGTAACGAGTGGTATTCGACCATGGAGCTGTTTGAATCTGGGTGATGAATGATCGCTACTGTAGTTTATCTTCTGAAAAGACTTTATTTTTCTAGAGGTCTGAATGTGCTCCAGAGAAGGATGTATCTTTGATTACAGTTTAGTTCAGGAATTTTGCCACTATTCTCATAATTATATAACTTTACTGTAGTTGATAAGGGTATTTTCTGTCTGTACTTGAACTGAATTTTGTAGGCTTGCTACCCATTTATTTGAGATGTCCTTTCTTGAATAAACATTATCCAACAAATTACTCTGTCATCTACATCAATTACAGACGTTAGACTAGAACACTTGTTATTAAACTATTCATTTAATTTTTATTTTGAATTTCTATGTACTTCATTAACTCAGAATTCTAGCCAGTACATAGAATATTTGACAGCAGGATGACAGCTAAAAGTTAATATTTGCAGCGAATTACCTGTGGGGCATGAATGCAGAAATGCGAAGCCCAACCCTATGACCACATTGAGGTATTATTTTTAAACAGAGATGCACATAGCTCACAGTGGAAGGCCATAGGTAACCACCACTGTAATTACTTCCCTAAACGTTCATGGAATGGACCTCTTTGAACAATATTCTGGAGGTAAAGCTTCCCCTCAATTGGATCTCTGGAAGGGGAATAAAATGAGGACTCCAGAGATTGGGCAAATTGAAAAGGAAGGAAGGAGAAGAAGGAGGAATACTTATTGAGGATTGGGACTTGGAATATTTTAACCCTTCTCCAGGAAAGGAAATTAGAAAACGCCAAACATGAAATGACAAGAAAGAAAGTGGATGTACTCAGAATGTATGATGTGAGATGGGGTGGTTGTGGAGAACTGGAAAATGCCGACTTCCGATTCTACTATTTAGGTGACGATAAAAATGGAATGTATGGGGTTGGAATTTTGATAGATAAAAGACTGAAGGACAAGGTTATCAAGGTTGAACATATCAGTGGAAGAATAATGATGATCAGACTGAAAGGGAAAAAGAAAGACTTAATTATCAACCAGGCCTATATGCCAACAAGTAATCATTCAGATGAATAGGTAGAAGAATGTTATGAGAAGAGACAGAAAAGAAATGTATGCATTGTTATAATGGGTGATTGGAATGCAGTAGTTGTGGAAGGACCAGAAGGAAAAGCATTGGGAAAATTTGGACTGGGAGAAAGAAATGAGAGAGGGCAAATATTGTTGGAATACTGCAACAAAAATATCATGGTAGTTGGAAATACTCTATTTGGAAACCACAAGACACAAGAGTATACATGGATATCTCGATTTGACAACAAAAGATATCAAATTGATTACATAATGATGCAACAAAGATACCGAAATTGCCTAAAGAGTGTCAAAAGTTATCCAAGGTTACATATTTATTCAGATCATATATTAGTAATAGCTGAGGATCTAGTCAAATTGAAAATAACTTGGAAAGGACAGAAGGGATAGCATATTAACTTTGAGAAACTGAAAGACAAAGGCAATTGCGAAAAATTAGAGACTGTGTATTGTGAAATCATGATGCAAGGACAGGAAACGGAATGCACAGAAGGAATATGGGATCGTTTTAAAAATGGGATCAAAAAGGTAGCTAAGGAAATGCTTGGAGTTAAGAAGAGGAAAAACATAAAGAAAGAATGGGTAATACCAGATATGTTAACCAAGGTGGATGACAGCAGGAAATGGAAAACTGTAAACACAGAAGAAGGGAAGCGCAACTAAAGGAGGTTAAATGATGAATTAAGAAGGGAGAGAGAAAAAGTAAATGAGAAATGGCTGACAGAAAAGTGTTGCAGCATAGAGAAATTAGAGAAAGAGAGAAAATATGATTTGATGTACAAAGAAGCAATGGATTTGACATTCAGGGAAATCAACAATGGACTAAAGGAAGTAGAGGCAGCAGACAGTAAAATGATGAGTGAACCCCAGGAAATAATGGGAAGATGGGAAGAATATATTGAATGGCTATGTGCTGCAGGCATCCGACAAAGTGAAGAAGAGCTTGGGATACAAGAAGTAGATAAAGTTGCAGATCATGACAAAGTAAATGCAATACTAACTAGTGAGACTGAAACATCTATGAAGTAGATGAAAAATGGAAAGGAAATGGGAATTGATGAGATTTCTGAAGAACTGTTAAAGTCATTGTAGAAATAAGAGAAGAGGGAGTGGATTGAATTGTGTTATCAAATATACATGACAGGAAAATGGCCAAAGCACATTATAGGAAGTATCTTAATACCTATAGAAAAAAAAGAACAGCAAAAAGCGTGAAGAACATAGAACAGGGAGCCTGATATCATCTGCAGCCAAAGTCTTGCTGAGGACGCTCAACAGAATGCTATATGGAAAGCTGAATTGTGTAATAGGAGATGAAGAATTTGGTTTCAGGCGATGAGTGACAACGAGAGATGCCATTGGGCTACTGAGAGTGATAGGGGAAAGGTTACATGGAGAAGAAAAGGAAGATTTATGTTGTGTTCATCGATCTTGAGAAGGCTTTTGGCTTTGCTACATGGGACAAACTGATGGAAATCCTAAGGAAACATGGAGTTGACTGGAGGGATAAGCAGCTAATCAGAAATTTATATTTGAACAAGAGAGCAAGAGTAAGAATGGGAAGTGTGATAAGTGAAGAAATTGAAATGGAAAGAGGTGTAAGACAAGATTGTTGTTTATCACCAACACTGTTCAATATCTAATGCACGAAATTGTTAATGAAAGTTTTGATGGAAGGAGCGGAATTTGTGTAGGGGGTCGGAGAGTGGAGTGTATAAGATTTGCAGACGACATGGTTGTGATGGCAGAGAGTGCAAGAGAGATGAAACAACTGTTATGTGATCTAAACACAAAATTAGAAGAATATGAAATCAAGATTAACAAGAAGAAAACTAAAAGGAGGGTAACTGGAGGAAAGGGGAGAAAATGCCATATGAAAATAGGGGGAGAGGAAATAGAGCAAGTGAATAATTTCAGTTACTTGGGAAGTGTCATAATGGATGATATGTATTGCTCAACAGAAATTAGGAAAAGAATTGCAGTGGTAAAAGAACAATTCAAGAGGTAACAAAATACTTTGCGGACCACTATACAAATATCCGAGGAAAAGACTTGCCAAATATTACATTTGGAGCGTACCACTGTATGGAGCGGAGACCTGGACATTGAGGAAGGAAGACAAAAGAAGATTGGAGACACTAGAGATGTGGATATGGAGAAGATTGGAAAAAAACTGAAATAGGAAGACCGAGTAAGGAATGAAGAAATATTAAGAAGAGTTGGAGCAGATAGAAACATGTTGAAAGTCATGAGAAAGAGAAAATGGGAACTGTAATTGACATTGTTTGTGGAGGTACTGTTTACTGAAGGAAGGAATAGAAGCAATGGTGGAGGGAAAAAGAGAACGAGGAAAAAGAAGATGTCAAATGCTGGACAAAATCAAAGGAGACAAATGTTCACAAATGAAAAGACTGGCTATAGACAGAGAAAAGTGGAAGAGGCTTAACCTATGACAAGACCTGCTGTAAGGCAGAATACCATACTACTGTTGCACATAGCTCAAGTACCTATAGTATGAATCACAACAGATAAAGATGCAACTGGTATGGTTGTATGGGATGCTGCTTGGTAGAGCAACTATACTAGCAGTGACCACTAGGTACCATCATACTTTCCTCTACATAAAAGTATGCAAATCCTATACGCAGAATTCAGACTCTTCTGAAAGGGTAAAAACTCTTCACTCTATAAAAAGTAACTTACCACTAAATAAATAATCGTTTTAGCTTTTAATCTAATCATTATTGCTACTATTTTGATACATAAGTGTTGAAATTTTTTTGGAAGACTGACGCCTCAAATACAAACATTAAGCTCATAGTGAACATTCATTGCAGTACAGAGAAACTTATGAGCATGTAGAGCTATAATTGCAAATAATTATGTCTCTTCCACAGCACAGTTATAACTAGGAAAGAATATCTTCATCGTGAGGAGTAAGCCTATACTCGTCACATAGAGGAAATCAAATTACTATATTCAATAAAAGGATCATCATACAAGTAGCACCAATAATGTACTACCATACACACTTTCACTAACAGTCATTTACTGTACTCTTCTTCATACTAATATTCAACCAAGTTTCCTTTTGCAGATCATCTCTCAGAGCTCAACGTGTTGCCATAGGCATACCACTAGATTTATAATGCTTCCTTAATAGTGTGCATTTCGTGTACCACCCCTCAGTTGGGACACCTGAATCCTTGGACCCATACAAAAACATCATATTAAGTATCTTAACAACCTGTCTCCACTATGAAAATTTACAAAGTACCATTTCTTTTATTCATTCTTCTAAAGTTGTGTATGAAAAATATTGTAATAGCCCTTAAGTTAAGTCCAAATGTTATTCAGTCCCTTGTGTTCCTAAATTAGTGTGGAGGCTCTTGGAAGACCCCATTCTCTAAATTTTCACATTAACAATAATTACTTATGGTTGGTTAACTATAAAATGCCAAACATCTTGGATACTATACACAGCTTTTAGCGTTTTAATTACAGGGTAAATTAATATATACGTTTTTCGATGTGGCATTTTTGTAATCACAAAAGGTCCTTCGTGAGAGGGAGAGAACTTACTGATAACTTCCCATTCTTCCAGTTACGGTTTGATTTCTAACCAGAACTAGATCCCCTGCTTTATACAATATCAGAATACCTTTTTTCTATCTCTTTCTTCTCTATTTTTCCATCTTTGATTAACGACTCTTGAAGAGCATTCATTGGTGTAGTCTGTTGATGTTCATTTACTTCAAGTCATTGTATACATTTTAACATTAACTCTCCTTCTGTTTGTCCAACTAGTATTTTTACTGGACACAGTGTAATAACAGAATGGTGTACTTCATTTAATACCTTTTCAAAGTCTCCCACTAACTCTATTCATTTGTAATGTTTGTTTGGTTATAATCCTTTCAGCTGTGTTGACTTGTGAGTGGTACTTAAAATTAATATTTGCTTTCCCCCAAATTACTAACTCTGTAAACCGTTTAGCTGTATGAAACTCCTTGGCAGAGTGAAACTGTATGCCAGACCGAGACTCGAAATCAGGAGCTTTGCCTTTCACTGGCTAATTTTCTACCAATGAGCTACCCAAGCACAACTCACATCCGCAGAGCTTTACTTAAGTCAGCATCTTATTTTCTAGCTTCCAAAGTTCCGAAAAGCTTTCTATGAAACTTGCAAGACTAACACTTCTAGAAAAAAGGAGAGACAAGGCTTAGCCACAGACTGGGAAATGTTTCTAGGATGAAATTTTCACTCTGCAGTGCAGTGTACGTTGATACGAGTTTTAATTTGCTCAAATGGCTCTGAGCACTATGAGACTTAACTTCTGAGGTCTTTTAATTTGCCAGAAAGATTCATATTAGCACACACTGCATTGCAAAGTGAAATTTTCTTCAGCTTAGCTGTAAATTGGGATTCAGTACCAAATAATAAATTCTTAGTTTTCCCTACAAGTTTAAAATAATTACCCCTCACCTTAAGAATAACTGCATTGGTCATAGCTCTCTTCATTGGATATACTTCGACTAATTTGGACTAGCATTCCAAAATTATGAAGATGTACACCTTTCCTCCACGCTCTCTTGGTATAGTCTGTCTGTAAACTGAAGAGCGAGAGAGCGAGTCCCCACTCTGCCAAAGCAGCTACGTCACAAGGCACTTCTACAGGCTGGTTCACAAAGTAGTACCGGCCCTGCCGCGACGCGCGCTTTAAATCTGTGGCGACGCCGTGTAGAGATACGTCTCGACTGCGTTTATTTTTCGACAAATACATTAAGACCATAAGGAATACAAAAAACGATAGCTCTCTTCCGGAACACAATGTTATAGACCAAATAATATTAAGATAAGAATGGAAGTCAGGATTATACCACAAACACAGACTGAATGCTTGTTCATGTGAATATATTGTATGTTCCTATATTGCTATTCGTAAAACGAACCTCACATAATGCAGTGAATCTGTAGAATTTGAGGCTTGTTCTTACTTTGTGTTTCTACTAAAAGGTAGAAGTTTTCTTTGAAGGAATGCACTGAAACTTAACAATTTTTGCAACATGAAGAGTATTTAAAAAGTAAGCAAAAATTTATTATTTTATGTGCTGTATTGGTCCGATTTGCACTAATTTTTTGTCTCTGTCTTCGTAAAGATGTCTCAAAAGTATGTGTACAATGTTATGCATATTGGGTATTTACTCTGTTGTCAGCTGTCAAAAAGGTTACATGTGTTTTGGTGACATCAAAAATGATCAGATCAGATCAGAGAATCTGCATTAAAATTTGTTATAGAAATGGAATAAAGTATATGAAAATTTTAAACATGTTAAATATTGCTTTTGGTGAGCATGTTATGAGTGAACCAAGGGCATACAAATGGTATAAACATTTCGAAGTAGGCCTTAAAGGACAGCCATTTTACAAAAATGGATGAGATTAAAAATGCACAATTCAGAGACCTATAAACTATCCCAAAGAAACAGTTCCTAAAGAATAATGCTTCTGTTAACCACATTCTCAGAACCATTCACATATTTATTAAAACATCAAAATATGAACGCCCCTCGTAAACGTTTTGCTTAGAAGTCCAGAATCGATGCACATGTTTCAAAGAAAATTTCAGCAGTGTTTAGAATAGCTAATGCGCATATATTTCAAGCAATATGTCTTAGAAAGAGTTGAATAGTGACCGAGATATAGCTTTATTGTTCCATAAGTATCAAAGGTTTTACGTGATTTTGAAACTGTCTATAATGATCGGTTTTCTCCCAAGTTTATTAGTTTTCCTTTGTGTCGATTCCACTAAACCACGCGGCTTATTTTCGCGTTCCTTCGTTATGCGTCCTAATAGACGAGGCTGACGTTTGCATAACTTGCAGCCCTTTGAGTGGGACTGTAGTATTAGCCAACAGCTCTTTTTGGTCCAGAACCGCGTGACTGCTACGGTCGCAGATTCGAATCCTGCCTCGGGCATGGATGTGTGTGATGTCCTTAGTTTAGTTAGGTTTAAGCAGTTCTAAGTTCTAGGGGACTGATGACCTCAGATGTTAAGTCCCATAGCGCACAGAGTAATTTGAACCAGTTCATTTTGGGTCGCCTCTTTAATACACACTGTACTAACATTAGAGGCGATCGAACGCTTGTTACTCCGTAAATACCTCCTCTTCCCCGTATTCTGCACATTTTCTTGCAATGCTAGACGATTATCCATCACTCCTGGATATCGAAGTATATCAGTAAGTATACAGAGTTAACTGACTGATCCTGGGAACAAAGATCCCACGATCAGAAACTAACAAATGTAATGGCCTAATCTTTCTTTCACCCACTTTGTAAATTTAATTCAAGGTGATGGATTCCCAATCCATAATCAGTGAAGTCACAGTGAAAACAAAAAGGTAATCCAATGTTATGTGTAGACAAGGTATAACAATAACATCGGGTTTGTTTTAGTTTGTCAGAAGCTTCCTAATAGTTCTGGTCCCATTCCCTTATGGCATTTTTCTCCAAAACGTTACTTAACCATGAACATTCATATATTGCCTATTAATACACTTTCAACAACAACCACTTAACCTGAAGTGGGTTTCCGCTGTATTCTGTTTTTAGTTGCAGGAAATTCTGCAGTGACATTCAGTTTATCAGCCATAGTGAGATTGCCCTTTTCAGAAAGACAGTGTTCCAGAAATTTTAATTCTGTATTCCCAATTTGCAATTGCCCAGCTATAGTATAACATGTTTTGTTACACTTTGCACAGAATGGTAAAGGGAGGTGGGTTACACGGTGGTGCAGCAACTGTAGTTGTAGGAAATCTGGACAGGAGCAGAAATGATAAGAAAAGGGGTTAACACAACAAAATACACACACACACACACACACACACACACACACACACACACACACACACACACACACACACACACACATACAAACTAAAAAAAAAGAATTAAATTTACACTCTGTGAGATGTACACACACACACACACACACACACACACAAACACACACACAAACACCCATATTTATTATTATTAAAAAAAAGAAAAACGGAATACACATACACACATGTGTTTGCACAAACACAATCACAACAAATGTAAAACATCAAACACAATAGAAACAAAAGACAGACAAACACACAACAACAGCCGGCAACACTACACACCGAAAACACACAATGTGTTGATCATCAAATGGAAGTGAAAGTGATTCATGGGATGTGCAAATGTCGGTGAAACACCAGAAATCGGCCAGCTAGACTATGAAGAATAACAAATACATCTCCAAGATCACACACATGTGTTGACAGCGATGGAAATCATAAGTAACACCAAACAATACATTCACAATACGGGACTTGTGCTACAAAAGTTGCTTCTAACCTAAAAAGCAAGAGAAAAACACGACAAAATGTAATAAAGGAGCATACTATTTCTATCACACAGCACGTTTAGTGCATGTATAAAAAGGAACGTGTATTTCAGGCCACTGATGATGCTTTCCAAATGAAAGAAACGAATAGTGTATGGTAAGAAACAATCTGCCTTCAATTAGTTGTATAGATAGTACATACCTCCACGAATGTAGAGCAACTAAAGGAAAAGATTGAAAACAACATTGCGTTATACCCCTCAAGCTCTACCCCTTCAATTCCATTTGTCATATGATGCTCAGTAAGGCATAAACCACGTGCATGATTAACAAAATCCACATCACCTATGTCTAGACAGAAAGTCTAATTTATTTTTGAGACCTCTGGCATTTTGGTGAAAGAGCTACTTCATGTCCTGTTGTGAATCTCTTTGTATGTTCACACAATTTTTCACTTTTTCACTTAGAATTTAGTTGTCTTGTAAGAGTGCTGTTATGTGTTCATTGCCATTTCACTGAAATCCATCAAGGCACTAAATGCACTAATGTGTGACAGATAGTTAGCGGCCATATTTTTCGCTCCCTTAACATGATGAATGCCAGCAGAGAACTGCCTGATGTAACCGAGATGATAGAAACAATGAAGATTGCAGTTCCTACTGAGATTACATAGTTCGTCTACTAGAGATCAATGGTTAGAGCCTAAGGTAAGTGAATGTCTTTCAAGATTCTCCTGGAAAAAACTGATACCTTCATATAAGATCAAACGTTCTCAGCTATAAGCTGACCTCAGTTACTGTGATCCAGTAAGTTTTCACGAGAAGAAACGTAGTTGCTGCTGTTGTCCAGTTACAGTTTGTTGCAAAACTGCCATGATTACTATTTCATCAGCATCTAGTGTTATGGACCGTTGCACCAACGGTATTGAGTGTGCCAAAGTGATGGGGTGTGAAGGAACTCTTTGACAGTGTCAAGCACAGGTTGCATCTCAGAGGTCCACAATAGATACTGTTTATCCTTATTATTTTTAACGACCAAGACATTAGTTGAGAGGGCCTGCAGCATGACGAATGGAACGCCTATAAAAGTTAACCATACCCATAAATCCCTCCCCCCATGAACCATGGGCCTTGCCATTGGTGGGGAGGCTTGCATGCCTCAGCAATACAGATAGCCGTACCGTAGGTGCAACCACAACGGAGGGGTATCTGTTGAGAGGCCAGACAAACGTGTGGTTCCTGAAGAGGGGCAGCAGCCTTTTCAGTACTGCAGGGGCAACAGTCTGGATGATTGACTGATCTGGCCATGTAACAATAACCAAAACGGCCTTGCTGTGCTGGTACTGCAAATGGCTGAAAGCAAGGGGAAACTACGGCCTTAATTTTTCCCGAGGGCATGCAGCTTTACTGTATGATTAAATGATGATGGCGTCCTCTTGGGTAAAATATTCCGGAGGTAAAATAGTCCCCCATTTGGATGTCCGGGCGGGGACTATTCAAGAGGATGCCGTTATCAGGAGAAAGAAAACTGGCGTTCTACGGATCGGAGCGTGGAATGTCAGATCCCTTAATCGGGCAGGTAGGTTAGAAAATTTAAAAAGGGAAATTGATAGGTTAAAGTTAAATATAGTGGGAATTAGTGAGGTTCGGTGGCAGGAGGAACAAGACTTTTGGTCAGGTGACTACATGATTATAAACACAAAATCAAATAGGGGTAATGCAGGAGTAGGTTTAATAATGGATAGGAAAATAGGAATGCGGGTAAGCAACTACAAACAGCATAGTGAACGTATTATTGTGGTCAAGATAGATACGAAGCCCACACCTACTACAGTAGTACAAGTTTATATACAAACTAGCTCTGCAGATGACGGTAAAATTGAAGAAATGTATGATCAAATAAAAGAAATTATTCAGATAGTGAAGGGTGACGATAATTTAATAGTCATGGGTGACTGGAATTCGGTAGTAGGAAAAGGGAGAGAAGGAAACGTAGTAGGTGACTACGGACTGGGGCAAAGAAATGAAAGAGGAAGCCGCCTGGTAGAATTTTGCACAGAGCACAACTTAATCATAGCTGACACTTGGTTCAAGAATCATAAAAGAAGGCTGTATACATGGAAGGAGCCTGGAGATACTAAAAGGTATCAGATAGATTATATAATGGTACGACAGAGATTTAGGAACCAGGTTTTAAATTGTAAGACATTTTCATGGGCAGATGTGGACTCTGACCACAATCTATTGGTTATGACCTGTAGATTAAAACTGAAGAAACTGCAAAAAGGTAGGAATTTAAGGAGATGGGACCTGGATAAACAGAAAGAACCGGAGGTTGTACATAGTTTCAGGGAGAGCATACGGGAGCAATTGACAGCAATGGGGAAAGAAATACAGTAGAAGAAGAATGGGTTGCTTTGAGGGATGAAGTAGTGAAGGCAGCAGAGGATCAAGTAGGTAAAAAGACGAGGGCTAGTAGAAATCCCTGGGTAACAGAAGAAATATTGAATTTAATTGATGAAAGGAGAAAATATAAAAATGCAGTAAATGAAGCAGACAAAAAGGAATACAGACGTCTGAAAAATGAGATCCACAGGAAGTGCAAAATGGCTAAGCAGTGATGGATAGAGGACTAATGTAAGGATGTAGAGGCTTATCTCACTAGGGGTAAGATAGATTCTGCCTACAGGAAAATTAATGAGACCTTTGGAGATAAGAGAACCACTTGTATGAACATCAAGATCTCAGATGGAAACCCAGTTCTAAGCAAAGAAGGGAAAGCAGAAAGGTGGGAGGAGTATATAGAGGGCCTATACAAGGGCGATGTACTTGAGGACAATATTATGGAAATGGAAGAGGATGTAGATGAAGATGAAATGGGAGATACGATACTGCGTGAAGAGTTTGAAAGAGCACTGAAAGACCTGAGTCGAAACAAGGCCCCTGGAGTAGGCAGCATTCCATTGGAACTACTGACGGCCTTGGGAGAGCCAGTCCTGACAAAACTCTACCATCTGGTGAGCAAAATCTATGAGACAGGCGAAATACCCTCAGATTTCAAGAAGAATATAACAATTCGAATCCCAAAGAAAGCAGGTGTTGACAGATGTAAAAATTACCAAACTATCAGTTTAATAAGTCACAGCTGCAAAATACTAACGCGAATTCTTTACAGACGAATGGAAAAACTAGTAGAAGCCGACCTCGGGGAAGATCTTTTTGGATTCCATAGAAATGTTGAAACACTGGAGGCAATACTGACCCTACGACTTATCTTACAAGCTAGATTAAGGAAGGGCAAACCTATGTTTCTAGCATTTGTAGACTTAGAGAAAGCTTTTGACAATGTTGACTGAAATACTCTCTTTCAAATTCTGAAGGTGGCAGGGGTAAAATACAGGGAGCGAAAGGCCATTTACAATTTGTACAGAAACCAGATGGCAATTATAAGAGTCGAAGGACATGAAAGGGAAGCAGTGGTTGGGAAAGGAGTGAGACAGGGTTGTAGCCTCTCCCCGATGTTATTCAATCTGTATATTGAGCAAGCAGTGAAGGAAACAAAAGAAAAATTCGGAGTAGGCATTAAAAACCATGGAGAAGAAATAAAAACTTTGAGGTTCGCCGATGACATCGTAATTCTGTCAGAGACAGCAAAGGACTTGAAAGAGCAGTTGAATGGAATGGATAGTGTCTTGAGAGGAGGATATAAGATGAACATCAACAACAGCAAAACGAGGATAATGGAATGTAGTCGAATTAAGTCGGGTGATGATGAGGGAATTAGATTAGGAAATGAGACACTTAAAGTAGTCAAGGAGTTTTGCTATTTGGGGAGAAAAATAACTGATGATTTTCGAAGTAGAAACTATATAAAGTGTAGACTGGCAATGGCAAGGAAAGCGTTTCTGAAGAAGAGAAATTTGTAACATCGAGTATAGATTTAAGTGTCAGAAAGTCATTTCTGAAAGTATCTGTATCGAGTGTAGCCATGTATGGAAGTGAAACATGGATGATAAATAGTTTGGACAAGAAGAGAATAGAAGCTTTTAAAATGTGGTGCTACAGAAGAATGCTGAAGATTAGATGGGTAGATCATATAACTAATGAGAAAGTATTGAATAGGATTGGGGAGAAGAGAAGTTTGTGGCACAACTTGACCAGAAGAAGGGATCGGTTGGTAGGACATGTTCTGAGGCATCAAGGGATCACCAATTTAGTACTGGAGGGCAGCGTGGAGGGTAAAAATCGTAGAGGGAGTCCAAGAGATGACTACACTAAGCAGATTCAGAAGGATGTAGGTTGCAGTAGGTACTGGGAGATGAAGAAGCTTGCACAGGATAGAGTAGCGTGGAGAGCTGCATCAAACCAGTCTCAGGTCTGAAGACCACACAACAACAACCCATAAATCTTTGAAGTTCTTTGGATGTGGATTGGCTGTGGTGTCTGTTGGATGAGTTCTGTAAGTTCTTGCAAAAGTCTGATACTGTCTTGAGCTACAGTGTATTCCAAGAGTGTTTAATATCTTATTCACATAACTAGCATTTCTCCTTGTTCAAACTATTCCAAATTTATACAGAGCACAGAAGTCAAGTTGCAGGCGTTTCTCACGTTGCTTACAGAAAAAAGAAAAGAAATCAGTATATCCTTTGGGTACAGAATGGAAGATGAATGAGGGCGCTGTTGATAAAATGCTGGGAAGTTTGGCAGAACAGAAAAGACGTGTACAAGAATTCAAATAATCCAAAAAGTGTAATGATGGAAATTATGGAAATATGTTGCCAATGGAATCTGGAGGTATTCCTTTTCATAGTCAATAACACTGAATATCGAAGCATAGATAATGAATTAACAGAATCATTTATATTGGGGATTGGATATCTTTCGTTGCCCAGGAATCCTCCCACGTCCTATCTATGCTGTTCTTCATGGGCTTCATGGGTGGGTAAGACCCATGCGCTATTTTTAAGATAGTATGGAGATGAGGATTAGAAAGTGGAGCGTGCTTAGTATCGAAAGTTGCGTTAATCCTTAAAAGTAACAGCCAGTGCTAGACCTCAATTATGCAGTTAACTGCGTTTGTCATGAAAGTATTGTGTAAAACTAAATTTTCGTCCTATAATTTTGCACATTGAATTTTCCACACTAGTGACCTGCAGCAAGCATACCGCTTCATTAGAACTTCAGAAGTATACAGTGCTTTGTTCTTACATTACAATGCACATTAATAAAACACAAATGTTATCAGGAACTTTCGCCAAACCACATACTGTTTCACAGAATGTGGAGCAGTTTATTTATGAAGTGAAGAGAATTCTGCTCCATCATATGCAGCTGCTTAGTTAGCGAATGGCACAAATTTTTAGTTCCTCAGTTGGTTATGTGGAATAATCTGTCAATATCGATGGTGTAGGAAATGGTAAGTTGTCAATAACAACAGAAATGGAATAACCAGCGTCTCTGCTGTGAAATGTTCCCTCCATTACATTGGAGGAAATATAGAAGTGATGGAGAAAGTTGGCAACTAATAGTGGTTTATTGAAGCCTGCAACTATGAATGTCCATACAAATGGTGTGCCCAGAGTTAAGTAGACATAGTGGTGGTACTATATGTCTTAACAGATGTATCATTGGTTACCAGGACCTGTAGAAGAGATTCAGAAGTTGGAAACCTGGCAGCTGCTTTTAGGTTATGCTTATTTCAGAGCCCAAGTAAATGAGGAGATCCAGACCTGTGTTTCTATCAAGGACATACATTGGCCACTAAGCTTGGATCCAGGAGGTTTGGCTTACATGCGTAAACTTTAGGCATACTTGCTTATTCAGGTGACCTATGACACCTACTGGAGGTCGCGATCTGCATTTGGGTACAGGTAAGAAGTAGTGCATTAATTTGTGATCAGATGCTCCAAAATGCAAATGAAACCAACACCAATGCATGATCTGTCCGCTGTTTCTGGAATTCTGAGTGACCTGAGTAATGGGCTGGCCAGTCACCTGCAATAGACTGAAAGGCATCCTGGCGTGCCTGGAAGACAAGTGGTGTTGATCTCCATCAAATGCGTCATATTTCTCTAGACATATTTGGCTCAATCGGGCTCAGGTTGCCGTGTCATAGCGTAATACAGCTACCGCTAATGTAGACCACTGTTGGCTTCTGAGTGATAACGAATTCCATCTTGCAGTGCAAAAATTCAGCTGGCAATCACTAATTTCTTATCGCATATCACCTTTGTTAGTAATCAAAGGAAGTAGGATTTGAGGAAGTAACCTGCTTATCCAAGTCGCCCACAACGCAGTGTCAGGCATACGATATAACCCCCTTAGATGATAACAGAACTGGGAAGATGTCTCACAGTTCAATTTTTCCTTATAAATCACTTGTTGAATATGCTGTTCCAGTGATTTGTCCAACTGCTGTAGTTAGGCCACCTTTGCAGTTTTACACTTCCAAGTGGTTGGGGGTAACAAAATGATTTCATTGATGATATATTACACAGAAAAGTAAAATATTTTGCTTCATCTTCACTGAGCTTGTTGGTTGAGAGAACAGTTTGCATATGTTTAGGTTGAAATAATGGCAGCTTATGTTATGCCTGCCACAGAGTATGAATATCACTCAAATCGTGTTGATGTGACACTTGTAATGTAATGGAGGTGTCATCATACAAAACCCCTTTCATCAAGTGTGGTACAGTATATAAAGCATAATTCTTCATGTGTCACCTAGGTCACCTAGCTGGCCAGGTTCTACAAAGAGCAAAGAATGAGTTACTCTGCTCAAATACTGGTGGGGAAGCACGATGTTAGGGGTGTGGGATGTGGCTAGATGAATGCACTTTCACATGAAAATCTGACTTCGTTCCAGGAACACATGTTTGTAATGCTGTATTTTGATCTCCTTCGCTAATGACGCAAATAAGGTTCTGGGAGGTGACACATTAATTTGTTGCAGGTGATCCATATGGTCTTCCAATCGACAGGGAGGAGCTACGTAATTGCTCTCACTCTTCACTTCATAAATAAACTGCTTCACATTCTGTGAAACAGTATGTGGTTTGGCGAAAGATCGTGATAATATTTGTGTTTTATAAATGTGCATTGTAAGGTAGGAACAAAGCACTGTATACTTCTAAAGTTCTAATGAAGCGGTTTGCTTGCTACAGGTCACTAGTGCAGGAAATTCTATGTAGGTGAGTTGGCACGATAACACTCGAATACTGTTACAACGAAACTGATTCACTTTATTTGCATAAAATTAAAGACATCTTAATATGTGTTCATTAAATTCAGTTACCATCAAAGGACTGATCAGTGGGCTATGAAGATAAAGATATCAAATCCACATACTTTAATATTCTTGTACTCGATTTCAGTAATTGAATCGACCTTTGTAGGTCGTTGTTGCACACTTCTATACTGTAGGTGGAACTCATTGGCATTTGATTTGAAGAGGCTAAATAATTTGCTGGGTGCCTTGAAATTCTTGTAGATTATAAAAATGCATTAAGCACCTTCTCAAAGCCTTTGAAAAAGCTTGGTGAATATGTTTGATTATTATCATTTAGCAAATTTTCCCCAAGTTTCTTTCTGTATACACAGATTTCTTGATCTTCATACAGAGACATATTGTATAATATTCGTTGTGTGCAATATTGTAAAGTTGATTGGTATACTACCAAGTATATGTCCTGCATTTTATATGGGAGGGAGTGGCAGATTTGTATAGTGCATAGTATCAGAAGGGTTTGATGTGTTCTTGATTCTGGCGTGGCAATTATGGCCTGTTGACTTATATACTGAGCTGGGCATTTATTACAGATGATTTTATATAGGCCAGAGAATGTAGGCATATATTTATCTTGCTGCTTTTTAAATTATGAGGAAGTCCGTGGCAAATTTTATTGTTTATTGGAAGTGAGGTTCTCATTGTATGTAATTTAAAGATATTTTCAAATTTTTGAAAATATTATTGAGGATTGGGATACATGTTGTTAGTGGATTTTCCTAGTTGTTGATGTTTATTTTCTTTGTAACTAAATCATCTATGAATGTGGGTTTGTACCCATGAACTGCAGCTACTTGTTTTGTGATTCTCATTTCACTATGGAAATTCTAATCTTTCAGTGGGACTATTAGAGCTCTATGGGCCACTGAGTAACATACTGTAAGTTTTTGGGTTTTGGGGTGCTGGGAGGAAGTATTTATGTTTACATCAGTGGCGGTTGATGCCCTGCAAATTTGGATGATATCTTTGACATCTTTCCTGCAGATGTTTCGATCAAGTAAGTTAACGGTACTACTTCTTTCCTGTTCACAGGTGAATTTAGTATTCTTGCACATTTTGATGAAGGTTTGGGGAATGTCTTAGACACCATCTTTGTGTTCTCTTTCAATAACTAGAAATGTATCATCTACATGTCTTCTGTATAACTGAACTTTCTGAGTACATGTCGGCATTTTTGTGTAAAGTTTCTGCTCTAGGTGGTCAAGGAATATTGCGTCTATAGTTCCTGATATGCTGGCAAGTAACTAGCCATTTATTTGTCTGTAGACTTTTCCATTGGAAGAGAAGTAATTACATATCAGTACCAATTAAAAAAGGTTAATGAATTCTGTGATTTCTGCAGGACAGAGCTTCTTATATTGCATTAGCTTCTGTGTAATAACAGCTACTGCATCATCAATGAGGATGTTAGTATACAGATTAGTTACAATTAAGGAGCTCATTTTGTTTTTGTTAGTACTGCGTATGTTTTTAGGTCCTTGGGAAATGAGAGCATATTTCTTTCTTGAGTAGTTAATTTTAAACACAAAGTAATGCTGTAGGATCTTGTTTAGTGTCTGTAGAATTTTCTACACAGTGTAATTTACTGAATTTGAAACTGATCTTACGGAGTCATATTTTTTGTGAGGTTTTAATTGATACCTTTAGCATGGTGCTATTGGTTTCATGAATATACAACGGTGCTTTTCTTTTTCAGTAAGCAGGAAGTTAGTATTTTCGAGGAAGGCCTCAAGTTCAGTTTGAGATTTGTTGGTAGGATCTTTGTCTAACCCTATGGTATTATATTCTTCAAAAAACTTTATGCTTGTCTGAATATATGCATTTTCGTATATAATTACTGCTGAGTAAACTTTGTTTACTTAGTGATAACTTCACTATGATCTTTCAATTTAGTATTTAGTGTTTGGAGTTTTCTGTTCTCATTAATTACAATGTTATTTGTAGTGCTTGTCTCTAGATTTTCTTATCAAGCAGATTTTTGACTGTTTCTGCTACAGAGATTTTAGTGTTATCTGATTTCGCAGCATCTACTGCATTTTAATAGCTATTATTCGTTTTTAAAATATTCTAGTATTAAACAGTTGTTCTACATTATGTTTAAGTTAAGTTCATTTTCATTGAACTCCATTTTGATGGTATTTATAACTTTACTACAGAAGTTGTGCTGGTTCCCAGAGTTGTTATTTACGTGGTTTGATGTCACTTGAAGTTTGGATAGCTTTCCTTTTTGCTGTGTAGGACACTGGTGTGTTACTGTTGTAATCTTCAGTCGAAGTTTGGTTTGGTGCAGCTCCCCATGCAACTGTATCCTGTGCAAGCTTCTTTGTCTCAGCTACTACAACTTAAATCCTTCCAAATCTGCTTATTGCATTCATCTCTTGACCTCTGTCTACGATCTTTGCCACCACACGTCCCCTTCCAATACTGAATTGATGGTCCGTTGGTGTCTCAGAATCTGTCTTGTCAACGACCTCGTCTTCTAGTGTACCCATTTAATCTTCAGTACTCTTTTTATGTTTAAACTGTTTATCATCCATGTTTCACTTCCATATGTGACTACACTCCTTACAAACACTCCCAAAAAATACTTCCTGACACTTAAGTCTGTATTCGATGTTAACAAATTTCTTTTCTTCAGAAATGCTTTTCTTAACATTGCTAGTAAACGTCTTATATTATCTCCAATCTCTGCTTTTGCCATTATCAGTGACTTTGCTACCCAAATAGCAAAACTCATATACTGCTTTAAGCATCTGATTTCCTACTCTAATTCCCTCAGGATCACCTGATTTAATTCGACTACATTCCATCTTTCCTGTTTTGATTTTGTGGATGTTAATCTTATATCCTACTTTCAAGGCAATGTCCATTAACGGCTCTTCCAAGTCTTTGCTGACTCAGACAGAATTACAGTGTCTTCAGAGAACCTCAAAATTTTTATTTCTTCTCTCTCAACATTAACACCTACTCCAAATCTTTCTTCGGTTTCTTTTACTGTTTTCTCACTGTGAAGATCAAACAACATAGGGGATAGGCTGCAACTCTCCCTCCCTTCTCAACCACTTGTCACTATTGTAACTGACATCTGCTTTCTGTACAAATTGTAAATAGACTTTCGGTCCCAGTATTTTACTCCTGCTACCTTCAGAATTTCTAAGAGAGTATTGCAGTCAACATTGTCAAAAGCTTTCTCTATGTCTACAAATGCGATAAACGCAGGTTTGTCTTTCCTTAATCTGTCTTCTAAGGTAAATTATATGGTCAGTATCACCTTGTGTCTTCCTACATTTCTCCGGAATTCAAACTAATCTTCCCTAAGGTCGACTTCTACTAGTTTTGCGTTCTTCTGGAAAGATTTTGTGTTAGCATTTTGCAGCCATGACTTATTAAATTGATAGTTCCGTAATATTCACACCTATCAGCATCTGCTTTCTTTGGAATTGGATTGTTTTATACCTCTTGAAGTCTGACAGTATTTCAACTGCCTCATCCTCTTGCACACCATGTACTCTTTATGAGTACTGTTGTTGATTTTGTGCTGCACATAGTTGAAGGTGTGCCTTGGTATTTTATCCACTACTCTTACATGACTATGTACAGTTTTCTACATAGTTTTGTTCTAACAATGATACCAAATTATGGGATGTTTAGGATTTCCATTTTATTGCATCTTGTGGCAGTTCCGTATATCTTGCATTCTTTGTTGAAACCAATCCTAAAATAGTTTTGGTAAGTTTGACTTTCGTTTTTTTGTACATTGTAAACTCATTCAATGTCTCGCTTAGCATACAAATGGACATTTCATCCATAAAAGGTGGTATGATGAGGGCTGTTGATAATAAAATTAGTCACTTATTTATTATCCCAAAGTGCATTTTGATGGTTTAAACCATTGTCTTCATGTGGAGGATTGTGCAGTTATGTTGCTAGTGTTTGTGAAGGGCAGAGACACGTTTTCGTAACAGCAGATCAAGTGCATTGCTGCGTCTTTAAACACTTACAAGGCATGCAGAGTCGGAAAAATGCTGCATATTGCTACTTGTTTCATGAAATCTTCACTAAACATTTGTTTACACTGGGGTAACCTACGACATACAAGACTTTATGTTAACATGATGTCATTAAGACATCACACGCACTTATCAAAGAGTGCAGGAACTGCTATCGACTTTCGTTAACATTCGATTCTGGGTGGTTGGGGGACACTATACACATATACTGGATTTCCTAATTTCGTAATGTAACTTTCCTGTTACAAAAGTGTGCCATTTCAAGGCAATTATACATTGAAGGTTCATAAAAGACACGTCATTTTTGGTACGATTTGTTGTATATAGAGTCACATAAACCTTCAAGTAACTGAGTTACAAACTAAAAACTGACTCAGCATGCTGTAGTGGCTATACGTGTTGAGTTAAGAAGTGTAATGTATCTATTTTTTTTCTCCTTCGCGTTTCTAATTAATGCACGTGCTCTTAACAATACATTTGTTTACAAAGGTGTAACCAGAAGAATCCCCATAGTGTTTTGTCTTTGAAACAGCATTTATTCGTTGTACATAATATAAAATGAGCAGGTGCTTTAATTTTTCTGCTAGAATGGCTACCTTATTAAGTTAATAGAAGTAGGTTCTGTAATATTCGATGTTATATAAATATACAGTGGTCTCTCTCTCTCTCAGAAGTGAATCGTCATGGCAATTAAGCGTTAAACACACAAATGCGAATAAATATTGAAAACACGTTAATAATCTGGTAAAACAAACTACCGCTCAGAATAAAAAGCACAGAAAAGATAGACAGATGTGCAAAAGAACTAAAAGATAACTTAGTCTCAATCATCTATGAAGTTTAAAAAAAAATTTACGAGCCAGGTCATTTAGGCCACTTCTTAGCCAAACGAAAATGTCTTCAATTAAAGTACATCTTTAGCCAACAATATGACGTTTTTGGTAACTTTGTTACAAAAAATTTTGCCAACACTGAAGCATTATCGAGAGATCCTCAATGTGTTGGTGTTTTGGAACAGCATTTATTCATTGTACATAATACACTGAAGCGCTAAAGAAACTTATATATGCACGTGTATTCAAATACAGAGAAATGTAAACAGACAGAATATGGCGCTGCTGTCGGCAACGCCTATATACAAAAAGTGTCTGGCGTAGTTGTTAGATCAGTTACTGCTGCTACAATGGCAGGTTATCAAGATTTAAGTGAGTTTGAAGATGGTGTTATAGTCGGCACACGAGTGATGGAACACAGCAACTCCGATGTAGCGATGCAGTGGGGATTTTCCCGTACGACCATTTCCGAGTGTACCGTGAATATCACGAATCTGGTAAAGCAACAAATCTTCGACATCGATGCGTCCGGAAAAAGTTCGTGCAAGAGTGGCACCAACGACGACTGAAGAGACTCGTTCAACGTGACAGAAGTGCAACCCTTCCGCAAATTGCTGCATATTTCATTGCTGGGCCGTCAACAAGGGTCAGGGTGCGAACCATTCAATGAAAAATTATCTATATGGGCTTTCAGAACTGAAGGCCCACTCATCCACCCTTGATGACTGCTTACACAAAGCTTTACTCCTCGCCTGGGCTCAGCAACAGAGAAATTCGACTGTAGATGCCTGGTTGGACGAGTCCCGTTTCAAATTGTATCGACTGGATGGACGTGTTCAGATCTTGAGACAATCTCATGAATCCATGGACCCTGATTGTCAGCAGGGATATGTTCAATCTGGTGGAGTGTTTGTAATGGTGTGGGACTTGTGGAGTTGGAGTGATATGGGACCCCTGAACGTCTAGATACGATTCTCACAGGTGACACATACGTAAGCATCCTACCTGATCATCCTGCATCCATTATTGTCCATTGTGCATTCCGACGGACTTGGGCAATTCCAGCAGAAATTGCGACACCCCACACGTCCAGAATTGTTACAGAGTGGCTCCAGGAATACTCTTCTGAGTTTAAACATTTCCGCTGGCCACTCCCCAGACTCGAAAATTATTGAGCATTTCTGGGATGCCTTGCAACGTGCTGTTCAGAAGAGATCTCCACCCTGTCATACTCTTACAGATTTATGGACAGTCCTGCAGGTTTCATGGTGTCATTTTCCTCCAGCACTACTTCAGACATTAGTCGAGTCCATGCCACATTGTGTTGTGGCACTTCTGCATGCTCATGTGGGCTCTACATGGTATCACGCAGGTGTACCAGTTTCTTTGGTTGCTACTTTAATTTGTCTGATCGAATGGCTACCCACCATTTCTAATCTGAGATCAACCAACGAAACTAATTTTCAGAATTTCTAAAAATAAACTTATTTTGTTGAGACAACACAATGAAAACAGTCACATATGTATGTTACTGGATTGAATGCTGGCTGGCTTCAGCTTCTTTTCTCTTGTAAATCAGTAAGTTGTTAGACTTTCAGGGTTGATGAAGGCGTATTTTCAGTAACTTTTGAAGATAATGCTTGTAACACTTTAATCTCTACCTTAACCACAGCTTATTCCTCAAGAAGGTAGTATTTTATACATGTAAAAATTGTGTCAACTTTCAGGTTAATATACCCAGCAGCAAAGAAAAGGCATACTGTTTTGAACATCGTGTTTGCCTCAAGTGTTGTGACCTCAACGATCACAGAAGTCAATAGACAGCCCTTTTCGTCTTCAGTGCAATGTGTGATGTCAAAACGACCCCACATTTGCACGAAATCTTGTGAACAGCAGATTACCTGGTATGCTATCGAGGTATAACAAGTTCATGCTGTACACTGTCACTTCAAAAATGTTATACAGCGAGAGATATGCTTGCTCACTTTACATACAAAGATAATTGTATGGTGCAATTGCTGAATCTTGGCTATTCGTTTACCATGCATCACAATTCAAGTGCTATATATTATTAAGTGGATGAATATACATAAATATGTTTTCTTCTATTTTAAAAATGTGTGGGTTGGCTGTTCCACAATGTGAATACATGTATAAGCAAGAGAGAAAGTCATCAATGATATGAGTAAAATTAATTTTATTTAGTGACTAGTTACTGAATTTAAACTTCTTACTAATTGTAAATGTAATCTAAATAACAAAGCAGGTGCCAGATTTAGTTTACATTGTTGCATTAAAATTTTTTTATATGTTACATCTTACTATTTCTTAAATTCTTACTTTTGTTGCAAAGATGGATTTAAACAGATCATATGTGTATACCATACATGAATTAAAATAGATTATACACACATAAAGTAGGTCGAATTTATTGGGACAAATGGAACGGGTTAAATTTATTGCTGTGCACTGAAATTTGTTGTATATTATGAAAATTCTTTAAGTCTATCGTTGAAGCTCTAGAAGAAAATTGGTTGACCCTGTTTCATTGTTGTTTTTAAGTACATTTTTCCATAAGTTCCTTTCTGTGGATACAGATTTCTAGTTCTTCACAAACATTGCTACTATAAAAAGGCATCTGTGCTCTTCACTAACACCAACATTGTAACTACACTGTTCTCCACCTGAAGATAATGGCGTGAATCATCAAAACATGTAGTGCAAAGCAAATAAGTAAGTCACACAGTACACTGTTTCATTTATATCATCAACAGTCAGAGTTCTCATGATGCCATCCATTATCGATGATATGTTCAAGACGTTCACTACTTTCTGTTCACTTGATGGACCTCATAATACCATTAGGAGTCATGTTTATATCTATCAGTGGTTTATGTAACATATGTAAAAAAGAATCTAATGCATCTTACAATGTCGCCAATCCTATTGGAATTTGCACAATTAAGGAAATACTTAAAACTACTTAACTCTGGCCAGGTGTGAATTGGTTTTCATACTTGAATTATATGTTTCATATCACCCCATGAACCATAGACCTTGCCGTTGGTGGGGAGGCTTGTGTGCCTCAGCGATACAGATAGCCGTATGGTAGGTGCAACCACAATGGAAGGGTATTTGTTGAGAGGCCAGACAAACATGTGGTCCCTGAAGAGGGGCAGCAGCCTTTTCAGTAGTTGCAGGGGCAACAGTCTGGATGATTTACTGATCTGGCCTTGTAACACTAACCAAAACGGCCTTGCTGTGCAGGTACTCTGAACTACTGAAGCAAGGGGAAACTATGGCCGTAATTTTTCCTGAGGGCATGCAGCTTCACTGTACAGATAAATGATGATGGCGTCCTCTTGGGTAAAATATTACGCAGGTAAAATAGTCCCCCATTCAAATCTCCGGGTGGGGACTACTCAAGAGGACATCGTTATCAGAAAAAAGCAAACTGGCGTTCTATCGATCAGAGCTTGGAATGTCAGATCCCTTAATCAGGCAGCTAGGTTAGAAAATTTAAAAAGTGGAATGGATAGGTTAAAGCTAGAAATAATGGGAATTAGCGAAGTTCGGTGGCAGGAGAAACAAGACTTTTGGTCAGGTGAATAAAGGGTTATAAATACAAAATTTAATAAGGGTAAGCAGGAGTAGGTTTAATAATGAATAAAACATAGGAGCGCGGGTAAGCTACTACAAACAGCACAGTGAATGCATTATTGTGGCCAAGATAGACATGAAGCCCATGCCTACTACAGTAGTACAAGTTTATATGCCAAATAGCTCTGCAGATTACGAAGAAATTAGAGAAATATGTGATGAGATAAAAGAAATTATTCAGATAGTGAAGGGAGATGAAAATTTAATAGTCATGGGTGACTGGAATTCGATAGTGGGAAAAGGAAGAGAAGGAAACGTAGTAGGTGAATATGGATTGGGGGTTAAGAAATGAAAGAGGAACCTGAATGGTAGAATTTTACACATAGCATAACTTAATCACAGCTAACACTTGGTTCAAGTATCATAAAAGAAGGTTGTACACATGGAAGAAGCCTGGAGATACTGGCAGGTTTCAGATAGATTATATAATGGTAAGACAGAGATTTAGGAATCAGGTTTTAAATTGTAAGACATTTCCAGGGGCAGATGTGGACTCTGACCACAATCTATTGGTTACGAACTGTAATTAAAACAGAAGAAACTGCAAAAAAAATGGGAATTTAAGGAGATGGGACCAGGATAAACTGACTAAACAGAGAGGTTGTACAGAGTTTCAGGGAGAGCATAAGGGAACAATTGACAGCAATGGGGAAAGAAATACAGTAGAAGAAGAATGGGTTGCTTTGAGGGATGAAGCAGTGAAGGCAGCAGAGGATCAAGTAGGTAAGAAGACGAGGGCTAGTAGAAATCCTTGGGTGACAGAAGAAATATTGAATCTAATTGATGAAACGAGAAAATAAAAAAAGTAGTAAATGAAGTGGGCAAAAAGGCATACAAACATCTCAAAAACGAGGTCGACAGGAAGTGCAAAATGGCTAATCAGGGATGGCTAGAAGACAAATTTAAGGATGTAGAGACTTATCTCACTAGGTGTAAGATAGATACTGCCTACAGGAAAATTAATGAGACCTTTGGAGAAAAGAGAACCACTTTTATGAATATGAAGAGCTCAGATGGAAACCCAGTTCTAAGCAAAGAAGGGAAAGCAGAAAGGTGGAAGGAGTATATAGAGGGTCTATACAAGGGCGGTGTACTTGAGGACAATATTATGGAAATGGAAGAGGATGTAGATGAAGATGAAATGGGAGATACAATACTGCGTGAAGAGTTTGAAAGAGCACTGAAAGACGTGAGTCGAAACAAGGCCCCTGGAGTAGAGAGCATTCCATTGGAACTACTGACAGACTTGGGAGAGCCAGTCCTGACAAAACTCTACCTTATGGTGAGCAAAATGTATGAGACAGGCGAAATACCGCCAGACTTCAGGAAGAATGTAATAATTCCTATACCAAAGAAAGCAGGCGTTGTCAGATGTGAAAATTACCAGTTTAATAAGCCACGGCTGAAATTACTAACTCCAATTCTTTACAGACGAATGGAAAAACTGGTAGAAGCCAAATTCAGTGAAGATGAGTTTGGATTCCGTAGAAATATTGGAACACGTGAGGTAATACTGACCCTACGATTTAGAAACTAGATTAAGAAAAGGCAAACCTACGTTTCTAACATTTGTGTACTTAGAGAAAGATTTTAACAATGTTGACTGGAATACTCTCTTCAAATTATGAAGGTGACAGGGATTAAAACACAGGCAGCGAAAGGCTATTTACAATTTGTACAAAAACCAGATGGCAGTTATAAGAGTCGAGGGACATGAAAAGGATGCAGTGGTTGGGAAGAGTGTGAGACAGGGTTCTAGCCTCTCCCCCAATGTTGTTCAATCTGTACATTGAGCAAGCAGTAAAGGAAACAAAAGAAAATTTCGGAGTAGGTATTAAAATACATGGAGAAGAAAAAAAAACTTTAAGGTTCACAGATGACATTGTAATTCTGTCACAGACAGCAAAGGATTTGGAAGAGCAGTTGAACGGAGTGGACAGTGTCTTGAAAGGAGGATATAAGATGAACATCAACAAAAGCAAAACGAGGATAATGGCATGTAGTCGAGTTAACTCGAGTGATTTTGAGGTAATTAGCTTATGAAATGATACAGTTATAGTAGTAAAGGAGTTCTGCTATTTCGTGAGCAAAATAACTGATAATGATTGGTGTAGAGAGGATATAAAATGTAGACTGGCAGTGGCAAGGAAGGCTTTTATGAAGAATAGAAATTTGTTTCTGAGAATATTTGTATGGAGTGTAGCCATGTATGGAAGTGAAACATGGACAATAAATGGTTTGGACAAGAAGAGAATAGAAGCTTTTGAAGAAGAATGCTGAAGATCAGATGGGTAGATCGCATAACTATTGAGGAGGTATTGAATGGAATTGGGTAGAAGAGGAGTTTGTGGCACAACTTGAGAAGAAGAAGGGATCGGTTGGTAGGATATTTTCTGAGGCATCAAGGGATCACCAATTTAGTATTGGAGGGCTGTGTGGGGGTAAAAATCGTAGAGGTAGACCAAGAGATGAATACACTAAGCAGATTCAGAAGGATGTAGGCTGCAGTAAGTACTGGGAGATGAAGAAGCTTGCACAGGATAGAGTAGCGTGGAGAACTGCATCAAACCAGTCTCAGGTCTGAAGACCACACAACAACAGTCATAGAGTTTTCTAATTTCCATGTTGAATTTGTCTGCAGTACAATTTTCTGATTGTATATCGATATATTCATACACTTTGATCTACACTATGAGCATTAGTTGACAAATAATTAACAGCACATGCTTTGTTAATAAATTTATATTATTCTTAATGTTTTTACCATTCATTTTTAAATGCAGACAAAAATATGTTTCTATTTATACTTTTATTATTACTGTCGATATATAATCGATATTGCAACATCACAGGAAGTGCCTCATTTTTAAATTTTCAAAAAAAATCTACACACAAATATATATTTTCAGCAATCTTTAAATAAAGTAAATCTGATAAATAATCTGATTAATGGAAATATTCTTAATGTTATTTCGACCTATGGTATATTCTGAAATGTATTAATTATGTTTGTTTGGTACCAATTGAGTCAGAATGATTTCAGACTGACCAAGAAATTCTTTGGAATTCATGATGAACTCTAAGTTTTATGCTTTTATATTTACTTGTGACGTTTTGCTGATACATGTGAAATGTCACGTGAAAGAGTGAATAAAGCAATTGATGAGACAAAAACACTATTATCTCCACGTCGAACGTCTCAAACCGTGGACCATAAATTGGATATTATGCAACATCTTTCACACTGCTGGACACTATGCACTTTTCAAAGATATAAGTGAACTTCTGTAAATATATGTTTAATGCGTTACCTTTTGGTCTAAGAAACAGATTGCTGCACAATAATCTTAAAGAAAATATATTTTGATAAAAATTATGTATGCAAAATGCTGTGTAGAAGCATGGAATTTGGAAGGTGAAGGAACCCTGATTTGGATTTGGAAGCTGTAAGAGAACATTATGCAAATAAAAGCTATCAGTAAAGGAAAACAAATAAAAAATATGAAGAGTTTTGCATGAGGCAATGGAGGAAACTATAATCTACGTATTGAAGAATTATTTAAATTATGACATTTATAGTAAAGTACTTTATTCTCATATGAAAAAGAGTGAAAATAATTAAGTACAAACTGAAGCAGTTGTGAGGTGTCAGGGTGGAGAAGAGTTTGTACCTCTTTAATTCAGACGAATTTTGCATGAGAACAAGCCATGCACTCGACCGCCTTCTTATCTACCATTTAATTAATTGTGAGCACAGCGGTAATGGAAGGAAATGATGGTGCAACATGCTAGTAGGTAAAATAAGGAGTGCACACTCACAATACCGTCACTTGAGGTTACTCTGCTCCGTAGGGTCAAACTTTTCTCCATTTGAAAAAAAAAGTTTCTTTGGCTCATAGATGCTACACTACTTGCTGTATATCTGTGAACAATGTTTTCTATGAAAGGTAACACTTACAGGTTGGCACCCTTGCTTGCATGTTTAGTTGTCGGCCATTCTGAATTTTTCACAAGCATCTTAGTAAAGACGTTCATAAGTGAGTATAAAACTAGCTGGAAAAACCTGTGTTTTTCACGTGGTGAACTGGTCACTGTGAAGGTCAGTTACCATTATTATAATTACTCAGAACGTCTAGCTGCTGAAAAGAATCGTAGTTTTTCGTTTGATTGATTATTGTTTGTGTCATTGTCAATTCACTGTTGTAGGTTACGAAATTTCTTACTTTGGGGAAACATTGCACAACAGCCAAAGTGGTGCAAAGTAACTACAGGGTGCATTTCTTCAACATCTACGAACATTTCTGACTTATTTTACCTTCGTAGTGTGCGCTGGCAGTGAATAATGGTTGCAATCTGTTTCAGACTGGTGAAAATGCCACGGAAGTATAAGAGAATGATCGGAAATAGGCGATACTGTGATTACAGCCCAGAAACTCTGAAGAATGCCTACAATCCATTAGGAGGAAGGAGATATCACAAAGGAAAGCTGAAAGACTTTTTAATATCCAAAGAAGAACCATAATTAATAAACTGAAGTCAAAGGAAGGAAGTAATTCACGACCAGGATTCCCACAGGTTTTTACTATTGGAGTAGAAGCAGAGTTTGTAAAATGTGTTTTGCAATTGAGTAAATATAGGTTCCCTGTTACTCCAATGGAACTCCGAATGATTGTGAAGTCATACCTTGCCAGTCAGGGAGTCAAGGACAATTGTCCAGGCTATGAATGGCTCTTGGGCTTCACCAAAAGCCATCCTGAACTTTCTGTACATTTTGCAACCAACATTAAAAGGAGTACAGCTGCAGTTTATGAGCGTTTTCTCAGAGAATATGTTGAACATTTGCAAGTTGAACTGAAAGATATGCCACCTAGTAATATATAGAATTTTGATGGAACCAACCTAACCGACGATCCAGGGGAAAAGAAAGTACTCACAAAAAGAGGTTCAAAATATTCAGGAAACATCTGTAATTCCTCCAAGAGCAGCATATCTGTAATGTTTGCTGGCAATACTGAGGGAGAAGTTTTGCCTCCATTTGTTGTTTACAAATTAGCACATCTAGGTCTACATGGACAGAAAATGGGCTCACTGGCTGCCTTTACTCCCATAGTCCTAGCGGATGGTTTGACAGTAATACATTTAGCGAGTGGTTCACCAAGTTGATGCTATCAAGACTGAAATAGCTCGAAGGAAAGAAAGTAGTAATTTGTGACAGTTTGTCCTCACATTTGACAACTTATGTTCTAGAGCTTTGTAGTAGGAATAACATTTCGTTTATCTGTCTACCAGCAAACAGTACTCACATTACACAGCCTTTGGACATCACTTTCTTCGGGCCTATGAAAGTGACTGGAGAAAGGTCCTTACAGAGTGGAAAAGTAGCAGGCGAGGTTTCAAAGACACTGTCTTGCAGAAACAGCATTTCCCATTTATGTTAAAGAGATTAATGGACATACTTGGCAAGAACTCAGCAAAGATCCTAATGGCAGATTTCCAGAAGTGCAGTATTTATCCAATCAATGTTGATGAAATTCTTTGCAGTCTTCCGTCACGAACTTGTGACAAAGATGCGGTACAAGACTCTTTCATTGAAGCCCTTGAGAATAAGATAACTGAATGGACTACTGGTGTTGCCAGTAACAGAGGAACAAAGAAGCTTTCAGTCACACCTGGTAAAAGTGTGACAGTAATGTAAAAAAAGATTTTGAAGAAATGCAGAAGAAGTCACAAAAATCAAGATAGTAGTTCAGGAAAAGATTGTGATGCCATCTCTCTCAGAGAATCTTCTGAAGATGAGGATTATCTGAGATCTCAAGTCAGGTCACCATCACCTGTAGAGTTCAAAGTGGATGAAACACAGTTACTAACTAGGCCAAAGAAGAAAAGTCCAGAATTTGGTGAAGTTGTGCACACTGTGGGCCAGTATGTGATCTTCAAATATGAGGGGGAATATTTTCCTGGATTAATTACTGATGTAAGCGATGATGGAGCTACAATAAGTTCAATGCCAAAGTATAAGATATCATGGAAGTGGCCAATGCCGAGAGATGAAAATAAGTTTGAGTTCGATGAAATAATTTGCACCATTCAGCCTCGAAAACAGAGAAGCAAATGTGTCTTATTCTTCATTCCAAAGCTTGAAGGATATTGGACCTATTAACTCACAATATAGGTTACATTTTGTATTAAATCTTTAATTTGTTAAACTATTTTGGGAATAAAATTTGTTTCTGCTAATGAGACTGTTAATTTTTCTTAATTCTGATGGTCAATCATTGCTCCAGTATTCTGTAGTCCTTATATTTAGTAACTGCTTTATTCGCTTTTATTCCTATGGCCAATCATAAATCCAGACGACTGTAATCCTCATTTTATTGAAATTTAGGCATCAGATGCAAGGTATCCCCAGGGCAAGGAAACTTTGGGCCACATTAAAAAAAAAACAATAAAATACAGAAATAAAAGGTTATTTTAAGAGATATAAATACAGATTACTTTGCAAAAGACTGTTGTAACTAATCAAATCAGTTTGAGAAACAAAAACATTAAGGAGCTTCTTTTTGTAAACTATTTTCTTAAACAATCTGTAGGGTCAAACAAAGTAACCTCAAATGACGGTAATTTAACAAAAATCTACTACAAAAGAGAACTTCATCTTAATAAACAACAGGAAAAGGGATTCTGCCTATGTCTACGAAATATTGTTGTTGTTGTTGTGGTTTTCAATCCTGAGACTGGTTTGATGCAGCTCTCTATGCTACTGTATCCTGTGCAAGTTTCTTCATCTCCCAGTACGTACTGCAACCTACATCCTTCTGAATCCGTTTAGTCTATTCATTTCTTGGTCTCCCTCTGCGTTTTTACCCTCTGCACTGTACTCCTATACTAAATTGGTGATCCCTTGAGAGCCTCAGAATATGTCCTACCAATCGATCCCTTCTGCTAGTTAAGTTGTGCCACAAATTTCTCTTCTCTCCAATTCTATTCAATACCTCCTCATTAGTTATGTGATCTACCCATCTAATCTTCAGCATCCTTCTGTAGCACCACATTTTGAAAGCTTCTATTCTCTTTTTGTCTAAATTATTTATCACCCACATTCCACTTCTATACATGGCTACACTCCATACAAATACTTTCAGAAAATACTTCCTGACACTTAAATCTATATTCGATGTTAACAAATTTCTCTTCCTCAGAAACGCTTTCCTTGCCATTGCCAGTCTACATTTTATATCCTCTCTACTTCGACCATCATTAGTTATTTAGTTCCCCAAATAGCAAAACTCATTTACTACTTTAAGCGTCTCATTTCCTAAATCTAATACCCTCAGCATCACCGGATTTAATTCGACCACATTCCATTTTCCTCGTTTTGTTTTTGTTGATGTTCGCCTTATATCCTCCTTTCAAGACACTGTCAATTCCGTTCAGCTGCTCTTCCAAGCCCTTTGCTGTCTCTGACAAAATTACAATGTCATGCGCGAACCATAAAGTTTTAATTTCTACTTCATGGATTTTAATCCCTACTCCAAATTTTTCTTTTGTTTCCTTTACTGCCTGCTCAATATATAAATTGAATAACATCAGGGATAGGCTACATCCCTGTCTCATTCCCTTCCCAACCATTGTTTCTCTCTCATGCCCATCGACTCTTATAACTGCCATCTGATTTCTGTACAAATTGTAAATGGCCTTTCGCTCCCTGTATTTTACCTCTGCCACCTTCAGAATTTGAAAGAGAGTTTTCCAGTCAACATTGTCAAAAACTTTCTCTAAGTCTACAAATGCTAGAAACGTAGGTTTGCCCTTTCTTAATCTATTTTCTACGATAAGTCGTAGGGTCAGTATTGCCTCACGTGTTCCAACATTTCTACAGAATCCAAACTGATCTTCCCTGAGGTCGTCTTCTACCAGTTTTTCCATTCATCTGTAAAGAATTCGCGTTAGTATTTTCAGCCGTGGTTTATTAAACTTATAGATCGGTAATTTTCACATTTGTCAACACCTGCTTTCTTTGGGATTGGAATTATTATTTTTTTCTTGAAGTCTGAGAGTATTTCGCCTGTCACATACATCTTGCTCACCGGATGGTAGAGTTCTGTCAGGGCTGGCTCTCCCAAGGCTATCATTAGTTCTGATGGAATGTTGTCTACTCCCAGGGCCTTGTTCCGACTTACTAAATGATATGCGAATTAAATATCACAATGAGATTTATTATCTATCAGAACATAAATGCACATGATTGTCGACACACACAGTACGTTAAAGGATTGAGTATACTGAAATATTATGAGAATAAGAATTGGCTCGAGAACAAGGGGCTCCTGCTCTCTGTGGTGCAATAGATTGACGATAGTGACTGGAGGTCCTAATGAATCAAATATTAATCTCCCGACTATATAGTAGTATCGAAATTGGTAATGAGAGCTCAAATGGGATCACATGTAGAAACAAGCAAGGTGGACTTGTAGCAAAGCGCACGAGCGTGTTGCTGAAGGATTCAGTATAAAATTGATAAGGTCCTACAATGCCGGACTCGCAAAATACTGTACCAGTACTGAAATCTGCAGCACGTCGTCGGTATAGGGCGTCCTGTTGATGTAGACGCCGACTTCTGCCGTGTAGCAACTCTGTGTCAACCCCTGGCTGTGAAGGCTGTCCGAGAGTTCTTCCGGAAACGAGCCGCAAGACCGTCCGACTCTGTGGAAGATCAGATCCCGACTCCCTCTGTGATGCGATGGCAGAGTGAAGCCAGCCACAGTCCACAAGTATTCTCATAATCAAGAGGACAATGCAGTCAGTCGGTGCTAGGAATTTTCGTTCTAGAGGCGCCGGAACAGTAAACACATAAACTGTGGCGACACTCTGACGTCTCACAGGTCGTGTCGCCCTGCATACAATAGGCGAAACTCGACCGACGTCAGTCATTCCACCAGGCGCTTATGCCTATTCTACGAACCCCTCAAGATTCAGCGAAGTGCAGCCCCAACCGGAAACGCAGTGTGCCGCATCCTCCTGTGCTCGCCTCGCACAGGCCACCCAGGGAACTAAACCAACATGTTTAGGATTCAAGTGCAAAGTACTTTTGAGCTCTCAGTACATATACTCTCATTACAATAACCTTATTCGGCCTGTTACTACCGTGCAATGACACAGAACATTAATAAAATCGATGAAAATGAGAGGAGACATGAGGGCGTGGAACCTCTCATTACCCCTCCCCCTCCCACCCCCAGTCACTACAGAGTATTTTTGGTAGTGGTTGACTCACTTGACAAAGGTAGTGTGTCAATAACTTAAAAAGAATCAGTCTAAACAGTTTCGAAAGTGTCACAACAAATTCGGAGATTAAATTGGAAATTGAGGATGAAATGAAAGGTGGAATTTTTCTTATGACTTTGCCAACATATTACTCACATTAACAAATATGTCACACACAACGCAGATTCACTCTCAGGGAGCCCACTGTCATACAATTACATCCTCGCACAGTCATAGAAATGTTGAACACATGCCAGAACGCCAAGTTCGAAGCTACAGTACAATGTTGACCTAATGGACCTGCAAGCTTCTCATTAAGGTAACATTTAAGAATTAGATACCGGTGCCCAACTCAAACACACACATACCTCTGCACGAAGCCAAAAAGACAAACAATATTTCTATGCTTCATGGTTGAAACATTTAACCACACTCACGCTGTTTCCCTGAACAGAAACATGATGATTTTTCACAGTGATTGATTAACTGGTGGTCCATTCACCATTAACCAGAATTGTAAGCGCAGACATCCCACTCACATACACAAACAAAGATACTCTCGTGTAACTGTAGCATATTATTGTGTTGTAACAATTGACACATACACAAGAAATTTGTACACGTTGTGACAATTGACAGGCATTAACGTAAATGAGATGGAATGATATAGTCTACACAAAAAAGACAGAAATTTTGTTAGTATAACTGTGTGATCGAAGATTGTATCAAATAGTGTGCATCACCAAAAAATTTTTTCCAAACTGCTGTGATGATAGGGATCCAGGATATTTTTAACATGAACATGTATATATATAAAAAGACTGAAAGCTATAAAATAAAACAATATACATGTAGTTGACATTGTATTTCCAGTTTCTAGTGTCTGAAATAAAGTTTGGGAGGCAAAAAACAATGTTTTCACTAAAGGCACGAATTTTGCTGTGTTCTCGCAGTTGTCTGAGCAAAGAAAGAAAAAAAAGTTGACCATAACATTCTTCACACGCTCGCGTTACAAAATGAAGCACTCAACGCACGAACATTGCCGCACTCGTCTGTGGAGCGGGTGGTGGCTCCTGGCGAGGAGAAAGGGGCGCCAGCTGGGAGGAGTGCGACTGGTGGTGTGGGCCACCAATCTAATGTTTCTCAGAAGCAGGCGCGGCATCCGGGAGAAGCTCCAATCATCCTTCAGCCTCTGTAGTGGCGTTGTCCGTCGATAAGAAGCTTGTGGGGTGGTACGACAGCCTATTGTCAATGTGCAGTACAGTGCGGTACGATGGCAAGCACATGTACAGGCTCTGATTGTATTGAGGACTGCAAGATTCGGGACAGAGCCATAGGACAAGTAGTTGGCTGTCCGTAGACACGTGGTCTTATCTAGACCGAAATATTGCAACACAGGATACTACTCTTAGAGTGACTCCAACTCTCGTGGAGTTATCTGATGGAGGTTGAAACAAGGATAGCAGATCGATCAATGTGGCCGATTGCTAGGAACTGCTCTCTGTAGGAGAGGAGATATCACAACAAACTGCAGTCCAGCAATACCCAGCACGGAACTGCTTTGGGTATGCAGTCTGGCCTATGATAGTGAGTTATACGAACTCGTGCAGGAACTATGAATGGCGTCCGTTATAAGTGCGGCTCAAGAGATCTCTCCGATGCTTCGTGCCGCCATTTTTGGAGCACGCCCTCGTCGTCTGGCACCTCTTCTGCGATGGAATCCCCATTTCTGCGACGCCGTGCTGTTTCGTCGGGCAGCCGCCAACGGAGTCGCGTGTCCCGGTGGGATTCCGGGGTTGTGTCCGCCCTCTACTGGTTCAGAGCTGTCCGCTAGGTGAGCCGCCGCCTTACTTCAACTCCTTTGAGTCGGTGTTGCTTACTTTTACTGCGCTCAATAGGTAGGCGGCACGCGCCTCTGAGCTGTCGGGGAGAGAGGGGATGCGCCTCCCTCAGGCGTCTCCCTGCGGCTCGGCCCCTATTTACTCCACATCGACCACCTTGTAGAGTCAGTTCTCGTCCAGCAGGCACTCGCTGTTCCCAGTACCTGCACCGTACTTAAGTCCTTTTATAAAATAAGGCTCGCCGAAACTTTTTACAAAAACAGCATTCAGAATTCGTAAAGATCGTATTTTGTAAATTCAATAAAAACTTAATAGACATGAATATTTACGTGAATAGACCTGTTACACAAATACAATACAAAATTCTTATACTCTGCTGAGAGACTTTATAATTAATGCTTGTTGTAAAGAATAGTGACTTAATCTATGGGCCCATTGTTAATACCAAGGTATGTGTAATTATTGTTTCATTACAAGAAAGAGAAGCTGAAGTACGCTACCCATCACTCTAAAATACTATATGTGTTCCCAACTATGGCCTACGTGTCACTGGAGCATGCTGACAGCTACTGGTGACTATTTAACTTCACAAACTACTCTAACTACGCTATCTAAGGGCCCCACTTAGTCCCTCGCCGTCTCTGATACCAGAGGCCTCGGTAGATCCCTGAAACTGTTCAAGACATAGCGGCCGCACACAAATATGAAATGAACACATATTAGACGAGATAAAATTAGCTGCACTTGCATTAGTAACGGAAATTAATAAAAATACTATATATGTTACTTACCTGCTACACCCGTTTACCATACACACTCTCCCGTCCTAGCCGGCTGAGACATCTCGATGGATGTTGTTGTCTCTGGCGTGGCCGATAGGCTGAGTTGGTCGCCACTCATCTGTGATGGAACTGGATGTACTGAAACTAGCGGTGGAAAATTTACACAAAGAAAACACGACAGACTTCGCAAGTTACAGTGCAAATACTCCACCTCTGTAAACAAATTCTTATAAATATCATACTTTTAGACTTCTCACGTGTGCTACGTCTGAGACCAAGACACCAGTTATCGGACTTGTTGAGGAATTGCATACCTTCTGCATTACACAGCTCATACGATAAATCCCGACCACTGCACACATTCAGAGGCGTGACGTACATCGTACGAGAAACTCGCCACACTCCAGAAAGGTTGTGCCCAGCAGCACCGCCATGGGCGGGCACAATGGCCACCTTTGTATATCCGCCTCCAAACCCTAAGAGTATGGTGCTACGCGCTGTGGCGTGTCCAACACGCCAACGAAAAAAAAAAAAAAAAGCTCACTGAAAACAGGTACAACACTGCAATAGTGTGCCCATAACACCAATGACAAATACCGCGAAAACAAACAAATGGTGCAACGCTGTAAGGGGTGCCCAGAACACTGTCGATATGCATCCAGTAGCTCTTCCTCAACAAAGGCACATAATAGGTATGGTGTAAAGACAAAACACACATGAAGATCAAGTCTGTGTTACCAATGACTCGGAAGAGTGGTGGCTCCACCATACGACAGGAAGTCCGGAAAAGTGAGTTACACCGACACTTCGTTTTCGGAGTTAACCAAGATTGCGCAAGGATCATATGTCGCTTCGTAGCCCCTACAAGTTACACATATACATGTTAAAGAACATAAATAAAAACAAATTACCATACTTAATGTCTACTATGTATACAACAGTAAAAACTCTGAGGTTCGCCGATGACATTGTAATTCTGTCAGAGACGGCAAAGGACTTGGAAGAGCAGTTGAACGGAATGGACAGCGTTTGAAAGGAGGATACAAGATGAACATCAACAAAAACAAAACGAGGATAATGGAATGTAGTCAAATTAAATCGGGTGATGCTGAGGGAATTAGATTAGGAAATGAGTCACTTAAAGTAGTAAAGGAGTTTTGCTATTTAGGAAGTAAAATAACTGATGATGGTCGAAGTAGAGAGGATATAAAATTTAGACTGGCAATGGCAAGGAAAGCGTTTCTGAAGAAGAGAAATTTGTTAACATCGAATATAGATTTATGTATCAGGAAGTCGTTTCTGAAAGTATTTGTTTGGAGTGTAGCCATGTATGGAAGTGAAACATGGACGATAAATAGTTTGGACAAGAAGAGAATAGAAGCTTTCGAAATGTGGTGCTACAGAAGAATGCTGAAGATTAGATGGGTAGATCACATAACTAATGAGGAAATATTGAATAGGATTGGGGAGAAGAGAAGTTTGTGGCACAACTTGACTAGAAGAAGGGATCGGTTGGTAGGACATGTTTTGAGGCATCAAGGGATCACAAATTTAGCATTGGAGGGCAGCGTGGAGGGTAAAAATCGTAGAGGGAGACCAAGAGCTGAATACGCTAAGCAGATTCAAAAGGATGTAGGTTGCAGTACATACTGGGAGATGAAGAAGCTTGCACAGGATAGAGTAGCATGGAGAGCTGCATCAAACCAGTCTCAGGACTGAAGACAACAACAACAACAACAACAACAACAACAACATGTATACAACAGAAAAATGTTTTCTAACCCAGTCTATTTTACAAATGTTTCCCTTTTGTTTCACACACAGGGAACACTTTTTTTTCTATACGAAAATTACGTTCTCGCGCTCCTTACACTTCAACATATGTAAACGGCTCTGTCCGAGCATTTGTGCTGGTTTTCCCCAAGCCGAATCCCCACGGTCCTGGCTTCAATCTCGCCCTCCATTTTTGTTTCGGTGATTGGAACTCGGGTTAGGACCACGTATTTCGATTGACTCATCCCGCTGTTCATGTGAATCTCTGCGCCTCCAGCTCGTGTCGTATTGGTGGGTATACTTTTTTCTCTACAAGTTACTCTACCGTCCTGAATCTTGTCTCCCATAGTCCTGCCTATTGGATGTTCCATAACGCTCATACCTCCTGTCATTGTTGTTGTTACTGCTCGGTGCTGCACGAAAGTCGCCATTGTAATGGTTATATTGCTCTTCCCTTCGATCATGTGCTGCTTCTTTTTCAAAAATAACTCCAACTCGGGCAGAAGGCTTTTGAATGTTTCAATATTCGATCCGTACTTTCCTACAACCGCTTGCTGGTAGCTGCTTGGCAATTTCGCGAAACAGGACATAATTATTTCACCATCACTATGTGGCACATTAAGAAACTGATTCTTCTTAATTAAAGCCTCAAATAGCTTCGTGAGGCTCTTGTATGCTGACGCCTCCAGATCTGGGCACAAAATGATTTCTTGTTTTATGCGGTCTTGCATTTCACGCGACCAATACATTCCGAGAAACTCGTGGGTGAATTCTTAGCACGTTCGGCATGTACCCACAACACCGCGCATTTTCTCAGCTCCCGTACCCTCAATGTGCCCGCAGATAAATTCTAATTTTGCTGTCAGTGGCCGAAATATTGGTAGCGTGTTAGAAAATTGTGACAGCCAAATTTTTGGGTGAAGTGAGCCTCCATTTTACCGGAAAGTTTGGAATTTGAGGACCGACAAAAAGTGTTTGTAATCACACTGTGGTCCCTCTTGCGCCTTTCTATTGGTTCTAGTATCAAACGCGCCCGGTCTCTTCGACGCGAGCTGGCATCTCCTGCTGCGACCACTTAGTCCTGCCCCATAATGATACTGGAACTGAGCGTTTGTTGCTCCGGTCGGGTTGCAAGTTTGCAGTCATTCGCTCTCTGGGCTGCTGTGCACGCTTCGTAGTCCACTACCTCGCGCCGAGCCGTTGCACGGTGGGCCGCCGTCCGGTGCCACACTTCCATGCCCTCCGGACGTCGCCTCTGGAAGCGATGTACCAATTTGTACTTGGCGTTCCAAGCGTTTTAGACGTTCTTCTACGCTTTCGCACCTTTGGATGGTACCCGCAACGCGTTCTTCAACGCTTTCCATTCTTTACGTTGTGCTCGCAAGTGCTTCCTTCCCCTGGGCTTTTATTGCATCAATTCCTACCGCACTGACCTGTCCAATTCGCCTGGCAATTCTTGAACGATTATTTGTGACTTTTGTCAATCTTTTGGTGCCAGTTGCTTCAACCCTTGTTCACTCTGCTTCCTTCTCGGCTTCAACGGCCCTGTTCTTTGCCTCGACACTAGTCTTACTGATCTCCGCTGTTTCACTCTTCACTTCGTTCACAACTGCTAGTACCTTATTCTCTACTTCATCCATTCTCTTTTCGAGGCTGTGCTTTATGTCCTTTACCACCCCCAAAATCTCTAATAATAAATCCTTCGGCTGACTAGTCTCGTCTTCACCAATTGGTGATGCTACTCTAGACACTTGAGCACTGTTATACTGTCTAGATCGAATTTTCCTCGGTGTGTTAACATCTGTGTTCTTATTTATATCAACAAGAGCCTCCACATGTCTATTCACTTCTACCTCCCCTTCTTCCTCACTGATTTCACCCTTCATATCCTCCTGCTCTCAGTCTGCCTCCGATTCACATCTGTCGTCTGTGTTCCACATCTCCCGTCCCATAGGAAAACTCAACAATTCTTCATCTGGCTCAACACTATTTCTACCCTAATCCTGCTCCATCGTCTGCAGTCTATTTATTTTAGATGAGTTCGACAACAGTCGCGCTCTCATACGAGTGAACATTCATTCACGGAACATCAACAACAAAAATATAACAGCAAAAACCCCATATAACACTTGAAACAAAAATTGCAGTAATCGACTCTTTCTACAAAAAAAAAAAAAAAAGAATTTAACCCACAAGTGCAAACGTCGATAAAACAACCCCTCCAAAATAATTGCAACGCTGAAGAAACGCTGTCAGTTTCAACGGAAAGTGATGTGGTACAGAACCCACACACATCAACCAACACACACAAAATAAAACAACATGAAATTACTAAATAAATGAACAAAATCAATGGCTATTACACGCGCGCAGCAAAATATTTATATCGCGAAATCTAATTACAGCAAAGAAAATTAATTATGGTGTTTTTCTTTAATCAGGAAGTGTTATCGATCACGTCCTGACAGCGTCTCAGCAGTCACAAGAAAGAACCGAAGCAAGGGTCGTCATCTTATGTGAGGTGCTGGGGTGGAGAAGTGTTTGTACCTCTTTAATTCAGACGAATTTTGCATGGGAACGAGACATGCACTCGACCCCCTCCTTATCTACCAGCTAATTAATTATGCACACAACGGTAATGGAAGGAAATGATGGTGGACCCTTCTAGTTGGTAAAATAAGGACTGCTCACTCTCAATAATTTAATAAAAATTGTAATCTACTCAAAAAAACAGAACTTTATCCTAATAAACAACAGGAAATGGGATTCTGCCTATATCTACAAAATGATATGCGGATTAAATGTCACAATGAGATTTATTATATATCAGAACATAAATGCACATGATTGTCGACACACACAGTACGTTAAAGGATAGGGTATACTGAAATATTATGAGAATAAGAATTGGCTAGAGAACAAGGGGCTCCTACTCTCTGTGGTGCAATAGATTGACGATAGCGACTGGAGGTCCTAATGAATCAAATATTAATCTCCTGACTGTATAGCAGTATCAGAATTAGTAATGAGAACTCAAATGGGATCACATGGAGAAACAAGCAAGGTGGATTTGTAGCAAAGCGAGCGTGCGTGCTGCTGAGGGATTCAGTATAAAATTGATAAGGTCCTACAATGCCAGAGCCGCAAAATACTGTACCAGTGCTGAAATCTGCAGCACGTCTTCGGTAGGCAACGTCCTGTTGATGTAGGCGCCGACTTCTGCCGTGCATCAACTCTGTGTCAACCCCTGGCCATGAAGGCTGTCCGAGAATTCTAAGTTCTTCCGAAAACGAGCGACCAAATCGCAAGACAATCCGACTCTGAGGAAGATCAGATCCCGACTCCCCCAGCAGGTCACAGTTCCTCAGGATTCAGGAAGTGCAGCCCCCAACCGGAAACGCACTGTGCCGCGACCTCCTGTGCTCGCCTCGCACAGGCCACCCAGGGAACTAAACCAACATGTTTAGGAATCAATTGAAAAGTATTTTTGAGCTCTCAGTACAAATACTCTCATTACAATAACCTTATTCGGTCTGTTACTACCGTACAATGACATAGAACATAATAAAATTGATGAAAATGAGAGGAGACACGCAAAAGAGTGTATGGAACCTCTCACAGTGAGGGGATCATAGATGCAAATGAGGAAGTTTATCACATTCAAGTGATATATCAGTGGACAAAAGCAAGATCAACGTGACCTTTTTGACATAAGCACTAAGTTTACACGCGACACATCTTCTGGAAGATGAATATCGATTTCTGAAAACCGTTTATCACTGTCGCATTTACATGTCAGGGTCTGAAGCTGATTTACTAGTAGAGTCGAATATGGCATCTGGAAACGAGCTGTTCTAGTTTCGATGTGGTTATGACAGAAACTATTTCTTTTCAATTACTTATTAAAATTAGACAGCTTAATGCTCAGTGTATTATTTCTACTTCTCTTTCATTGTGCAGAACGTCACCCTGTGGATATTAGCTGAATTTTTTTAAAAATAAGCCTTAACCTGACAGCCCAAGCTCATTTCAAAAACGATTGTGCGTTTATATAGTAGCAAAAATCTATTGTGGAAGTGGAAAACTGGCAACAAGAAGATGATTTTCACAATCGATTTTGGAGTGTTTACATGACCATTCAATAGGAGTATTAGGAAATTGATTTATGAAATCCGGTTTTTGGAGCTCTTGTAAACATAGTGAATATTTGGGAAAATGGAAGGATTTGAATCTACAGTAACAAGTGAAACAAAAAGTAACAGTTACAATCTAAGCTCAGAGTCGGAAAAAAATGAAATCTAGATTGGGAGGAACTGAATCTACCATTAAGATGAAGAGATTAGTAATAAATTCATAGGAACGAAACTTTCTTTAGGCAGTATAGTAGAAAGAATCACTACTAAAAACAGACAAATTGTTAATGAAGGTCCTTTAACCCAGTGTGAGGGAGGTTGAGTATAACATACCTGAGAAGTTTTTAAGCCCAGTTTATTGAATGTAGTAAATAGAGGCCAAGGAGAGGGGGGTGAGGTGCAGTGTTGAGTTTATTGTTGTGCCAGCTTGACCAGGCGATACATGTGTGCAAAGGTGGGTGGGTTACATCACACCTGACTTCGTATTCAGTGTTACATTGTGATTTGTGAGCACGTTTATGAGATGTAGTTATTTACGGTATACTTTGATTGATTTTTAGATCTTATATTTCTCTCGGCTACAAGAATTAAAAGAAGAAGTTTTGGAAAACTGTTCAAGTGCTACTTCCTGTAACTCCAAGAGCAAAGAAGAGATTGACAACGTTTCTCAAAGAAGTGAAGAAAGTGATTTGGAGCACGAGGGTATTTTGTATGGATCGTAAGAGCCAAAATCTGCAGCAGTGGCTCCTAGTCAGTCATAAGAAGTATATTTTTTTTTATAAATCCAAAGATGCTACAAAATGGATGAAGGACTGTTCTGAGAAAATTATTACTAGTTCTTCAGGTGCAGAAGGTGCTGAAAAACTTAGAAAAACAGAGATTGAATGTTAGAGTCTCTTTATAACAAGCAGTATGTTGAATGCTATACTTACATATACAAATAATCAAATATAGAATAAAAGGAGAAATGTCCAAAAAATAAAGAGCACTATTAAATTAAAAATGCAGCTTCAGAGACATTTCTGCAACTTTTGTATGTAGCAGGCCTAAGCTGCTCAAATAGACAAAAATTGTCGATTTGTGGCCTACAGATGGTACGGAAGTTGCAACCTTCGGACTAAGTGTCACTGCGAACATTTTATTTTCTCCAAAACTGTTGGACCAATGAAAAAAGACTGACAAGGTGGATCTACAAGAGATATTTCTGATTATTTTGTTGAAGACATTCAACAAAATTATATGTCTTATGAGAACCTTATTATTGATGAGATGCTGTTATCTTTCCGAGGGCAATGACCTTTCCATGTATACTTTAAGAACAAACCAGCCAAATATCGCATAAACATACATATTCTTGTAGATGGGAAGACATTCTATATCCTCAAACAACCACTAGGACCTTACCAAACGAGTTATAAAGCATATGATATCATAGTTGAACCAATAACAAAAACAGGTAGGAAATTTACATTCAACAATTGGTTTACTAGTTACCCCCTTGTTATTCGTCTCTTGAAAGAACATTCATTGATTTCTGTTTGTACAATCTGTAAAAATAAGACAAGTGTACCTGAGATTTTCAAAAAAGGAACACAAGTAAATAGCTCTCGAATTGGTTTCTAGAATAACCATATCTTGATGTTCTAAGCGCCTAAAAAAATAAAAAGGAAGTTGATCTGTTAATATCGACTTTATATCACAATAAAAATAATGGATAAATCGACAGGTGATAAAAGAAAACCACAAATGATTACTTATTGTAATACAACTGATACCAGTGTCGATGGTGTGCATGAATTGAGTGACACTTATGATGATTCCTGCAACACCATATGCTGATCGCTGACGATTTTTATGGGATACTCAACATGATTGCCGTAATTGGGATCATAAGATACAGAGAAAATGACCTTATTGACAAAAAATGCATGAAACGCCAAGAGTTCATTTGTAATTTAGGTACAAATCTGATAAATGACAGTCTTAAAAGAAGATGACAGAATGTACATCTTTCAAGAAAACTCGAAAGTGGATTGCTGGTCAACTGGAAGAACATTCAACTCTAGTTCCCAAAAAATTGCTGCCAGATATGTCAGGTGTGATGATGGTACTGAGAAAAAAAGATAGGGACACAGAATATTGCTGTTCAAAGTGTGAGAAGCCAGTATGTATGGAGCACACGGAGGAGAATGTGCTGATTTGTAGGTGTAGTGTTGAAGCTGTGCTGATTGATCTTATAAGACCTTTTAGTTATTTTTTCTGTTTTCATAATCAGAAGATAGTACTGTTATGTTAATTAACAAAAGAATCTGTAATTTTGTTCTAATTTTATATTAAAATAATGGTAAACTTATAAAACATGTACTTTTCAAAGGAAATATGGACATTCGTTATTTCACTAAGAAAAGCTTCTTTAAACTTAGTATTTTATCTACTCATATTGTTTAATAGATGTTGTTATTAAAACCCTATTAAAAAACTTAATACATAATTATAGTGTCAAAAACTGTCATCGAAGTGTCAGGTGTCTCCTGCCTACCTCATAGCTGGTGTAACAATTTCTCACCTCATTCACACTGGGTTAATTGAAATGGAGACTAAGATTTTAGTGGTGTTGCACGAAATTTACCATTTAAAAACTTACCTATGTTCAAAATGACAGATATTTCCGAAGAAAAGTTATTAGAAGCACATTTGAATTGAGGGCAGAAAGGAAACCTGTGCATGGAAAGCAACAACTATAATTTTATCTTGACAACCGCCAGCAATAACAAACTTGTAGCTACAAAAGGCTATTGTGAGAACTATGATGCTAGTATGTTCAAACAATCTTGGAATTTAATATCTGCAGAAACGTGTTAGCAGAATTACTGGCACTACCTTATGGTATAATTTCACAAAAAATACTCAGAGACCAACATTTAAATGGTGTTACAGACAACATAAATAGTAATCTAAATGGCGACAGAGCAACATTTTATAGCTGACACAATCTATGAAATAAACTACAAACAAAAAAGTGATGTAAATGAACCATAACAATAATATCCTCAGTGGATCACATGTGCTGTATATGAGACAGGCTTAGCTAACCCAAGGCCACAAGCGCTAGTAGTGTTTAATCGAGGTTTTCAAATTCCTGTACTGTGTGTCTCCTCCTTGTCATCTTTATATCTTTTTGCAACTACTAGGTAGTTATAATTAAAGTGCAAGTACTCAATGAGGTCCAGTATAGGCTGAATTATTATATGGCAACGAAACCTTAAAGCTAAATTCAAGGGTAGTGCATCATAATCTGTAGTTGGTAGTTTAATAGTGGGTGTAACATCTTCTGCAGTTTAAAGAGCTAATCATTGAATTTGGTGATCAATGACTGACAAGGGAATGGTCAGACTTATCATGTCGAAACCTGTGTTGCTTTTTTTACCGCAGTTAGTTAACATTGCAAGAAGTCTGTATGCAGAATTTTAGCTGCTGGCATGACCTGGAAGTCTCTAAACAATATATGAAGTAAGACATTATTGTCGCGTGGTTTCCGCGCTTATAACTGCCTCTTGTAGAACCCTGACCTCTCTCGCTACGTTATACCAACGCCATCTAGGGATAAGGTGGCGTTAGCAACGCGCCGCTCTCTTGCCACAGCAGTGAGAGAGCTGATTCCCCCAGTGAAAGCGACCGCATGATAATTAAACATTCGTTGACAAATATGGCTGATATGTTATCTACAACATTCTTTCGAAGTAGCTATGAAATAGACACAAATAAATATACGGATTAGAACACGTCCAAATTTTATTTCTTGTAATTACCGCAAAAATGCGAAACATTGATCCAATGTTCAAAACATAGGTTTTTTTGTGCACCAAGAACATACAAGCAAAGACGACAAATGACAGCCCTGCGAATCACAGACGCTGTTAGATGTCCGTAGACAAAACTGGGCTGGTGTTAGGAATGAATCACGCCTAGTATCAGTATATTTCGAGGAGTGCCGCGTGTATTTAATCAAATTCTGAAACCGTGGGGAGGAAAATTGATAATGTACTACTGATTGCAGCTTGAGAATATTATCAAGGTGATAGACAGGAGATTGCAGTGATTTGCACACAATAATTTTCTCTGTCAGTTTTCTGTAAAATGCCTTCCACTGACGGAAAAATTCTCTGTCTAAAGGTTGAGATACGTTCGTCGTATCTGGTGGAATCTGAAGTCTCTATTTCTTCGTCAGAGTGGGCTCGAAATACAGCTTTTAATGAATCAGACCTTTTATGACCTGACCACGAATCTAGAAGGAGAAGAGATTTCTTCCCGCAGAACGGAAGAAAAGCATGACGCATGAAAAGTGTGACGTTTTCATTTCCCATTTTTCCAAACTTTGATGCGTCTACCACAAGATTGCGTAGAGCATTGTTCTTTTGACACGTGGTCCAAAACGTCCAGTTGGTTCTTGAAGACACACGTATAGTTTAGGCAGCAATGAACCATCCAGACTAATTATGGGCATTATAGTGTGTGAATGGATTAGTGCAGTTGTGGACTGCGTAATCGCCTCAATATGGTTTTCCCCTTTGAATGACAGTGTTCTTTTCGCACGCATTTCTTTTTGAAAACCTGACTGATCTGCATTGTACACGTACGATTCACTAAAACTAGCGATCTTATTTTTTGCACTCGTAAGAAAAGCTTCTATCATTACGATTTGCGTCACTTCATTTTCCGACCTGTTTATCGATGCAAATTTTATTTTTCTTGCCACAATTTTATGTGATCTTTTGATGCGACTAATCCAACTTTGAGAAGCTGTAAATTCTTTAGCGCCTATCGCGTTAAAACGCCCAATCACGCAAAGTTGTATCGCTGACACTGAATGACTGTTGTCTGGCATCGGTAAATAGCTCAAAAAGTCGCGCATTTATCTCCGTCGCAATTTCCAGTCGACTCTTACGTCGTCCAGCTACTTCCTTTTTCCATCTATACAATTCACGTTCAGAACGGGAAAAGCGATACTTATTTTGAACAGTACTGACACGTAGGCGTTTCTTACCACTTTGGTTCAACCAATACGTCACCGCTTTTTCTTTGTTTGATAAGGTAATTGTAGTTTCTGGTGTTACTTTCGGAGATAATTGATGATGGTACGTGGCACAACCACTCGAAGAGTCTTCATGAGTGCAACTTTCGTCGGTGTCTTCGCCGTCTGTAGATTCACAGTCTGCAACATCGAGTGTTTCAGTTGTTTCTAGCCACATGTCTGCGCCATTTACATGCTCATCTAGACGTTTAACAACCATGTCGCACAATACATAGTCTTCACGCGTGTTTTCTGTTGATTGCTTCATTTGGCGTCTGTGGTATATCTGCATGGCAAGCAGCAAAACATTTACAGGGTTCACCATCACCTGTGAGGGGAGATTGAATGTTCACCGTAAAGTGGCTTGCGGAGTATAGATGAATATGTACAGAACACCTTTCACACCTCTAACCAGTTTCAGGACGGTATGTTCGAAATACGTACCAGAAATTAAAAGGACGTGCATGCCACAGAAACGAATATTCGTTTCCCCTTTCCACCAAAACCGTGCAGCCATATTCCTCTTCAGTGAGCGCCGCGATAAGACGGCCGCACTTCCCGACCATGCGCACAACGCTCGCCATTTCCAGGGGTGGCCAGCCGTCACTGCAAGCGCCAAGCACGAAACACGGTCATGTTCGTGATTTTTTTTTTTAGGTGACTTCCAATGCATGTTAGCAACTACAATTTTGCATACGGACCTTTTGCACAGTTAAATGACAGTGCTAAAAATAGGAATACATGTTTCCGCATGGCAAGTCTGACCATTCCCTTGTGAGTGTTATCATTTCTACCACAACTATTTTCTGAGTTTCAGTTTCATTTGGCCTCTATTTGTTTGTTTATTGTTCATTAATTTTCCAGACTGATGTTGTTTTTCTCTTGGAGTGTTTCATTTTTTTACCGTAATGCGTGAGTTTCACTTTTTTTTAGTAATATGTAGTCTTGTAAAGATAGAAAATGATTAAATTGGTTAAAAGAATTAAAACATTTCAAGAATTACCACGACTTCTGTTAGCAGCTCAGGAGAATGATAGCTTGTTGTAAGTGGATCACTGACCAGCCCAGTCAAACAACAGGATAGTGAAATAAAGACAACAGATGTGTTACGTGACGATTGATGGCCCACTTCACACCAAAGTGATGATATGGGATGCGGTAACCATGCCCAAATTACATCAGTTGGGGCATAAACACATGCTGAAGCTTTCCATGGTTCTATTGACCAGATGAAAACAGAAGACATCAGGGAGCAAAAGGCATACTTAACAACCACAGAACAGCCCATTATTTTCAGATGCAGCTGGGCGTCTAATGGCACATTACCTGCGCCACGTGGCGTCACCACCACTGCAGGTACAATGATCAAGCTTTGAGCCCTGAACTCTGCCCTGCCCACTCACCAGATAGCAGCAGTTACAGAATGGTCTACTGGACAGACTGATGATTCACTCACAGCCATTGATGTCACCAGACTGTGCCAGGCACAGCAGCTAAGCAACACCCCATCACTATCACCATCTGCAGAAGGCTAACGCCTGATCCACGATGAAGTCGCACATTCTGCTTCCACCAGATCAGCAACACGCTGTCGCACCTGGCATTATCAGTGCATGCCTCTTGCTGCTGTCTCCACCAGTACATTTTGAGGAGATGAAAAAGCACCCTGAGGGTCATCCAGCTATTGTAACGACTTCTTATCAAAAGAAGTAAGTGCCTCATTCAAAGTTTTGTTCCGAACCTATTGGGTTGATCCTGGTCGTGTCTTTCACCTTTGGGTATTCTTTTCTCTGATTGTATCGATAAGTCATATTGATAATGGAAATTTTGGCTAAGTGGACCATTCAGCAGCTCATAGAGCTGGTAGGCCAGATGCAGGCATATCTGCAGGTGAAGAGTGAACAGTCAGCCCTTACCCACTAGCCCTATGTCGCAGCACCAGGCATTGGTCACCCTGTTGTCACGGAAATGGGGGGAGGATGTTTCTATTTTTTCGATAATCTGGCCATGGCCGCCAGGGTACGCAGTTAGATTAAGAAGCTGTTACTAAGTGTTGCTAGGGTGAAACTAACAGGCTACACTAGGGCATACATTATGTGCAACAAAGATTAGGAGAGGCACATCGTTTGAGGATTTCCAAGTGGAACTGAAAAGTAGGTGTCAGAGAAAGAACACAGTAAGTTTCCATCGAGAACAATTCATTAGGTTGTATGAAAAGTATGGGGAATCGGTTCACGATTTTGTGCATCGCATCCACAAGGTTAATATTGGCACTTAGGAACTCATGGGAACTGATTGGTTCAATTCAGCTATGTTACAGAAAGCTGAGTAAAGGGCTCTAGATGCATTCTTATGGGGCTTCCTGCCTGAAATCTCGAGGAAGTTGTGAATGAAGTTTCCAAAGTCATTAAACCAAGCAATGAAAATTGCATTGCCATTAGTGGAAATAGATTCTCTTACCAAAACATGGGAAAGGAAGACAGAGTTCAGTACGGATGTGAACTGGTCAAAGGGCATATGAAGCAGGAATGTAAGAAGCAACAGTGCAATCTGTGCAAGTAATTTGGACATTGCGACCGTATCTACAAAAACAGGAATGGTAGAGGCAGGGAGGTCAGCCCTGCTCTCAGCACTTGAACAGTACAGGGGGTGTCTACTGTACAATGCTCCCATGTGCAACATCAGTGGCAGACTTTATTTTGACCGGCTACACGGGAAATAGGTTGCGTAAGTTTTATAGGTTACTGGTTCACATGTAGCTGTGACGAGTAGAAGTATATTCGGGAAAAAAAGAAATTAAAAGCACCACACTGGACATTAAGTAACATAGGTGTGGGTCGTGTGACTTCGCCCATGTCTGGCAAGTTGAATTTCCAGGCGAGGAAAGTTAATTTCCACGTTAATACAGAAACTCTTCCCATCGTTAGCGACAGCTATGACGTCATTCTCGAATTAGATTTCCTTGTTGCGCATCATACCAAGGTTGATCTGAAACGGCGAACAGTGGAATTAGATCGAACTTTATTCCATCTATGCTTCATAGTCAGAATATCACTGCTGATGCAAGGTTCGCCCTAGGGCCTGGGGAAACCGCTTAAGCAGCATACAAGGTCCTCAAAGTCAACACACAAGACTTTATACTGATAGGTGTGGGAATATAATTTGGGCTGATGTTGGTACTGATCAGCCAGTAACTTCCTTGTGTGTCGTCGAACATTTGCCTCTGAATGAAAAGTTAGATACCGTGAAATGCTTTAATTAATAAAGTATTCCAGGCTGTTATGCGATGCTCAAACGGATTTCACATCGTTTCGTCCCCACCTGCAGAGAATGTTTTCCAGGGAGTTTGAAGCCTCTTTGAATGCCTGACTTACACCCTGGATCGCTACTGATTGCAGCAAAATTTCGATTCCGCATTTTTGGCAGTGGCGTGACATCACATATTTTGAATAGCCGAGTGCAATTGGTCGTTTTCATCTGCCGTCGTCGACTGATGCTGTTACCCCATGGTGGAAGAATGGTTCAAATGGCACTGAGCACTATGGGACTTAACTTCTGAGGTCATCAGTCCCCTAGAACTTAGTACTACTTAAACCTAACTAACCTAAGGACATCACACACATCCATGCCCGAGGCAGGATTTGCACCTGCGACCGTAGAGGTCGCGCAGTTCGCGACTGTAGCGCTTATAACCGCTCGGCCACTCTGGCCGGCCAAGGTGGAAGACTGCTACACATGTTCCTTAGCTCCAGAATCCAGATGTCACTCAATTTCATGCCTTCCTCTTTCCAGTTGATATTCCTGGGGTGTTTCACAATCACTATTGCTTCTCTGTATAACCTTTCATGGTATCCGCTTGTTGCTGCCAGTTCCTGACTGCTATAAAAATGTATGTGGTGGTTTCCTGGTTGCAAAGTATGTTCCGCAACAGCTGATCTGTCTATCTCCTCTCTTCTGCAATTTCCCTTGTGCTCTCCTAGTCGTTGTTCCACCGTTACTTTTGTACCTGCCATGTACACCTCACCACAACTACACGAAATCCTATAAATCCTTGCTTTTTCCAGTTGCCGGTGAGCTTCCTTGGCCGATTTTTGGTGATCTTGTATCGTCCTGGTGGATTTGTAGATTACCGCGATATTCCGCTATGTCAAGATTTTTCTATGCGTTCAGTAATTTTCTTAATGAAAAGCTGCAAAACTTTAGATTTCACGGCGCTTGAGTATCACTATGTTTCTATGCGGTGCTCTTAATGCTCTTTTTACCTCAACGAAAGAAAAAGTATTCTTGAGCAAGGAACTGATGAGATGTTTTGATTGTGCATCAAACAACTTTGGTTCACAGATGTTCTTTGCTCTACAGGGTGGTCCATTGATCGTGACCGGGCCAAATATCTCACGAAATAAGCGTCAAACGAAAAAAACTACAAACAGCAAAACTTGTCTAGCTAGAAAAAATGGTTCAAATGGCTCTGACCACTATGGGACTCAACATCTTAGGTCATAAGTCCCCTAGAACTTAGAACTACTTAAACCTAACTAACCTAAGGACATCACACACACCAATGCCCGAGGCAGGATTCGAACCTGCGACCGTAGAAGTCCCGCGGTTCCGGACTGCACCGCCAGAACCGCACGGCCACCGCGGCCGGCGTCTAGCTAGAAGGGGGAAACCAGATGGCACTATGGCGCTGCCATAGGACCAACGGATATCAACTGCGTTTTGCTAAAATAGGAACACCCATTTTTTATTATATATTCTTGTAGTACTTAAAGAAATATTAATGCTTTAGTTGGACCACTTTTTTCGCTTTGTGATAGATGGCACTGTAATAGTCACAAACATATGGCTCACAACTTTAAACTAACAGTTGGTAACAGGTAGGTTTTTTAAAATTAAAATACAGAACGTAGGTATGTTTGAACGTATTATTTCGGTTGTTCCAATTTGATACATGTACCTTTGTGAACTTATCATTTCTGAGAACGCATGCTCTTACAGCGTGATTACCTGTAAATACCACATTAATGCAATAAATGCTCAAAATGATGTCCGTCAACCTCAACGCATTTGGCAATACGTGTAACGGCATTCCTCTCAACAGCGAGTAATTCGCCTTCCGTAATGTTTGCACATGTATTGACAATGCACTGTCGCATGTTGTCAGGTGTTGTCGGTGGATCCTGATAGCAAATATCCTTCAACTTTCCCCTCAGAAAGAAATCCGGGGACGTCAGATCCTGTGAACGTGCGAGCCATGGTATGGCGCTTCGACGACCAATCCACCTGTCATGAATATGCTATTCAATACCGCTTCAACCGCAAGCGAGCTATGTGCCGGACATCCATCATGTTGGAAGTACATCGCCATTCTGTCATGCAGTAAAACATCTTGTAGTAACATCGGTAGAACATTACATAGGAAATCAGCATACATTACACCATTTAGATTGCCATAGATAAAATGGGGGCCAATTATCCTTCCTCCCATAATGCCGCACCATACATTAACCCGCCAAGGTCGCTGATGTTCCACTTGTCGCAGCCATCGTGGATTTTTCGTTGCCCAATAGTGCATATTATGCCGGTTTACGTTGCTGCTGTTGGTGAATGACGCTTCGTCGCTAAATAGAACGCGTGCAAAAAATCTGTCATCGTCCCGTACTTTCTCCTGTGCCCAGTAGCAGAACTGTACACGACGTTCAAAGTCGTCACCATGCAATTCCTGGTGCATAGAAATATGGTATGGGTGCAATCGATGTTGATGTAGCATTTTCAACACCGACGTATTTGAGATTCCCGATTCTCGCGCAATTTGTCTGCTAGTGATTTGCGGATTAGCCGTGACACCAGCTAAAACAGCTACTTGGGCATCATCATTTGTTGGCGGTCGTGGTTGACGTTTCACATGTGGCTGAACACTTCCTGTTTCCTTAAATAACGTAACTATCCGGCTAACGGGCCGGACACTTGGATGATGTCGTCCAGGATACCGAGCAGCATACGAAGCACACGCCCGTTCGGCATTTTGATCACAATAGCCATACATCAACATGGTATCCACCTTTGCCGCAGTTGGTAAACGGTCCATTTTAACACGGGTAATGTATCACGAAGCAAATACCGTCCGCACTGGCGGAATGTTACGTGATACCACGTACTTATACGTTTGTGAGTATTACAGCGCCATTTATCACAAAGCGAAAAAATTGGTCCAAGTAACATTCATATTTCTTTACGTACTACACGAATATGTAATAAAAAGGGGGTTCCTACTTTTAAAAAACGTAGTTGATATCCATTTGACCTATGGCAGCGCCATCTACTTGAAACCTTCCCGTCTAATATTGGATGAACGTTTGCTTGCTGACTGAACGCTGCGTCTCTTAAAATCTTTTAACTGCTGCTCTGTCAAGACTACCTGCTGATTATTACGACGAAACATAAAATGTGTTGTCGCCGTGGCCCTCAGTCGTTACCTGAAATTATTAAGACTGATTCTTACCTTTAATTATTTATACTGGATCGCCATCTGACTGCTACAGCAAACTGTGGAATGAATATACTTACTTCTCTTTAACATAATTATAAGCTGCTGGTGGAGTTTCATAATACTTTGTGACTGGAATTCTTTAAGTTGAAGTTAATTTAGATTTGATAAAAGCTGAAGCTCAGTTTAGACTTTTCTTTTAAGATAACAATAAATTCCGTAATGCATTTACGTGAATGATTTTGGGATAGAAAATTCTTAATGCATTTAATCTGGTAGAAGTTAACTATATTCTGAGAACGATCTTGACAAACAATTACAAGGGGTATAGTTCTTTACAAAAATTCTTAAAAACTAGCATTGCGCTACATATAGCGAGTGGCTGGCGAGCACACCGCTTCTTTCAAAGTGTTAATTCATACCTCGCTTACAGCGACCTCCTCTCATGTCTCGCTAGCTACGACTGCCTCGTCTCACATCTTACTCGCAACTGCTAGCTTCCAACGCTCAATGCTACAAAAGTGCGGTCTCGCTGTCAACAATGGTTTTTGGTGCAGACAATCCCTGCTACCATTACAGATGTATTACTGCGCGCTGTTTCCCGCTCTTTCTCAAAATGTATCTATGCGCGGTTTCCCGCTCTTTCTCAATAATACACAATGCAATTTAATTAACAAAACAATTTAAATAAGAAACAGTTCAGATAATTACATGCTAAAACAGTTTAAATACGCCTATTACATAATTACATATGCCGCTACTCGGCTTTCTTAAAATTTTACTACGTTGTTGAGTCATATGGACTCAACATAAGTATAAAATTTGATTATAGAAAATAGTTTGAACAAAGTGTATACACAAATGCTGTCATACGAAATGATTTGTCTATCTCTAATAAAGAGAATATGTAAATAGAAAGGGTTTTAGTAGGAATTGTACATCAAGTAAAATTTGGTTCCCTTAAATTTAACAACAAGAATAAGAGTAAATGTGAAAATCAATATACAGATCATATGAAGCAATTGAAAGTTTACATTATGAAACATTTAATTCAAATTGGCATCTCTTAGTACCACAATTAAGGAAGGTACAAAAGGAATTGGATAGCATGGTCAAAGCACTGGCAACTGTCTGTGAATGCACTCAAAAGTCTGTTCCTTTCCCTCACATAGCACAACACCAGGTTTCGCCATGTGGTTCCATCATCGCCTTGCTCCATAGTTTTAGTGTACCCAAACACTAAGTACGTCGTCGAATAGCCTGAGTTGCCGCAGCCACATCAGGATTAAGTTCCATCTCCAATGGTCCATTAAGGTTGGTGGTGTGCATCTTGGTATGCAAACACCTATTGTCATACATCATACTGTGGTGTGTATCTAGGTATGCAGGCACCAATTGACATACATCGGGCTGTGGTGTGCATCTAGGTATGCAAACACCTCGTCGAGAACATCATTGGTTGAAGTCACGTGTTTCACAATTCACTGATTCTGTGCTCAATAACCATGGGGATGCACAGGAATTAAGGTACGGGTAAAATTGTTTTGGCAATGGGTTCACGGACATTGTTGGTACCATAATTTGACTACCAAATAATTTTCCCTATGACAAAATATGTTGTGTCGTAATTTGTAACAATATGTAGTTTTAATTTAAGAATTCTTCCAGAAAATTATTCCCATATATAAAAGACATAAAAGTTCCTACTTATTCAGTATTTGATAGTATACAGATTTGTTATAGACAAGTACATTATTACTTATTCTGTATTTACATATCTTAGTTTCTTACATCATTAATTATAAATTTTGTTGACAATGCATTTCTTGACTTACTGTCCTAAAATTTTATCTTCCATTCAGGGGTGTAGTCGTCAGTTATGAGTCGTCAAATGTCAGGTCATAATATACAATAAAATTACTGTCATAAAATTATTTAAAGTATTCTTTTGCAGCTGAAAATTAAGGTAAACATTATTCTGGTTAGACATTGTAATGTGTCGTCCCCATCCATAGTGTTGCAATGTGTCACATGCTAGCAAAATTATTTCTTAACATTATACATTTCTTATATACTAACATAACATACACATTCTTCTTCTGCATCTGTGTCAACTCTCTGCATAACCTGTTATAAACATTCAGCATTAATTAACGTCAGCGCACAGCATGACTTATTATAAAACATTCAGTATTAATTATCGTCAGTGCACGGCATGACTTCAATAAACATCTTCTGGTACTTCTCGTCCGCTCCTGGCATGACCTATAAAACACTTTATTATAATATTAACTGCTGCAAAATCACGTCAGCTCCCGGCATGACCTATAAAATTTCTGTAATGACAATTAGCGTCAGCTATCTGCGTGACCTAAAGATTCACATCCTTATTCTAACTAAAACTACGTTTCATTTTGATGACGTGTGACAACAATGCTGCATTCTGGAATAAAGAGTACATGTTAATGTTACCACTAAAATAATTGATTAATGAACGATCTATATTATCAGTTTAGCTATTGCAAAAATCGACATTTTCTTAAGTAATTATGTCACGTTATAAAAAAAATTTCTTTCATTTATGAGCTCTCAGTGCACAAATTCATACGTCGTGTCGTTGTCTGCATGTTCTCTTTAAGTTAGGAAATGTTTCTCGTGTTTTTATTTGTCTTGGCTGGCGTAGCATCATTAAGTACTGCTGTGTTCTTTAAGGTACGGTGAAATATTAGCGGCCCGCTGCGTGTCGCGGCTTTGTTTGTTACTGAAGCGCGCTAAAACTACCATTGTTGCATACTTACGTGTCACGCCGTCCTTTCGTCAGCTGAAATGCAAAAATTTAAGTCAAGAAATGTTTCACGTTGGATACATGATGATTCCCTAATGATTTCTTCTTACGTAGCGTTTCCACATGCACTACATTAGCGTGTGGAATATTACGAACTCTGTAAGGGCCTGCATACAGAAGTTCGAATTTACAGCATCTGTGCTTACCTTTGTTGGAAAGAAAATGAGTGCGAATCAGTACTTTGTCGCCAATCTCGTACTTCTGTAGTCGACTTACCTGCTTCTGTTGTTTCTTCCGCCGATCTGCAGCTCTTTTAGTGTTTGCTAATGCTGTGTCTATTATTTCACAATGTCGAAGCCTACGCATCTTAGGAAAAGTAATTAGTTCGGTAATTTTGTTCGGTGGGTCTTTATTTGTCAGTATTACGGTTGGTGATAGCATCGTAGATTCATTGGGTATTGCATTTATCACTTCTTGAAACTGTAAAATATATTTATCCCATGTTGTATGTCTTTTATGACAATAAATTCTGCATAGCTTCCCGATCTCTTTCATTATTCTTTCTGATGGGTTGGAAGAACTGTGATATCTTGATATGTAAATAGGTGTTATGTTCTTACTTTCTAACATTTTCTTCCATACGTCTGACCTAAACTGCGGACCGTTATCCGAAATAACCTTCTGTACACGTCCTACTACTGATAGAAAATCTCTTACAAACGCTCTTGATACTGTTCTTGCTGTTGCTTTCCTTAGTGGAGAAAATATTACAAATTTGGATGTTAGTTCTACAGCTACAAAAATATAACTATAACCATTATTTGTTCTGGGGATTGGACCGAAAAGATCCACTGCTGCCATGTGTCTTAACTTAACCGGTATGATGGGATACAATGGTGGAATGTGTGACACTGTTGATGATTTAGCTTTTTGACATATCTTGCATGATGCTATTACTTTTCTTATGTGTTTTTCCTTGTTATTAAAGTGGCAATTTTGTCGCAGAATCAGAAAGCATTTCCTCGCTCCGTAGTGTCCATAACTTAGATGTGTATACCATATCAGTTTATTTACGATCCCTTCCGGAATGCATAAAAGCCAATTATTACCGTCTCGGTATGATCGAATAAAGAGTATATTTTGATGTACAGTGTAATGAAGTCTGACTTTAGCGTTACTTCTGTCTTTCAAAAGCGTTACAATCTCTTTCAGTGTTTCATCTTTCTGCTGTTCTCTCTCTATATCCTGTAATGCTGCTGATATAAAGTTTTCGAAAGCTACTTGTTTAATATACATAATACTATGGTTGTTGTAGCAAAAGGTATTTTCTTTCTCCATGCGTTTATTGTGAATGGACCTCGACAATGCGTCGGCAACAGTATTCTGCGTGCCTGGAATGTGTATAATGGTAAAATCAAACTCTTGTAAGTATAATTTCCAGCGGCTTAATCTATCGTGCGTAAGTTTTGCTGACAATAAAAACTGGATTGCTCGGTGATCGGTATATATTGTTGTATGTCGGCCATATAGAAAATGACGGAATCGCTTAAAAGCGTAAATTACACATAGTGTCTCTAATTCCGTTACAGAATAATTGCGCTCTGCTGGAGAAAGTATCCTGCTTGCAAAAGCAATGTGTTTCACGACTGTCTTATCTTCTTCCTTTATTTCTTGGAAAATATGTACTCCTAGTGCTGTGGTTGAACTATCTGTTGCAACGGAAAAGTTTTGTGTTGGGTCAGGGTGTGATAACAAAGGTGCTTTTAATAATGCTTCTTTCAAGTTCTCGAATTCAGCTTCAACGTCTTCATTCCATGACCAAAGTGTGTTTTTACTTGTAAGCTGGTATAGCAAGGGCGTGTCTAATGCTTTGTAGTGGATAAATTTTCTAAAATAATTGATAAGACCTAAAAAGCTCCGAAGTTCCTTTTTGTTTGTTGGCACGTCGATGTCTTTCAGTGCTTGCAATTTGTCAGGGTCTGGTGCGATACCTGTTTGTGAGATAATGTGCCCTAGAAATTTTATTGACGCTTCACCAAATTCAGATTTACGCAAGTTTATAGTTATACCATTCTGCTCGAATGTATTCAGTAATTGTTGAAGAGTATGATTGTGTTGTTCCCAGTTTTCTGCTGCAATTAAAATGTCATCGACATATGTAGTAATTTTGTTTTTCAGATCTTGTGGTAGAATAGTATTCATGCCTCGTATAAAGGCGGCAGACGAAATCGTTAGTCCAAACGGAAGTTTACAAAATTGATAGCATTCCCCAAAGCAAAGGAATGCCGTATATTTTCGGCAATTTGGGTGTAGTTGGATTTGCCAAAACCCTGATTTGAGGTCGAGTGTAGTATAAATGGAGGTGCCATGAAATTTTTGCAGTAACTCTTCTAACGTCTGTGGTCGGTCGGTTTCTGTAATGATTATTTTATTAACTTGACGTGAATCTAAAACTAAACGTAGTGATCCATCCTTCTTTTCAACAATGTGTAGTGGATTTATATATTGGCTGGCTGCTGGTTCTATTATTCCTTGATCGATCATTGCTCGTAATTCTTGCTTAACTGCTTCTGTGTGTATGTGTGGGATTGGATAATGCTTTGCTTTGAAAGTCTCGTGTGGTTTCACCTGAAATTCGTACATAAATCCTGTCATTGTTCCTGGAACATTGGCAAAAACTGCTTTGTGTTGTACCAGAATATTTTCAAGTTCTGTGCGTTCTGCGTCGCATTTTGCTACACTATTGTCTACCTTGCGTGTAATTGTCTCGAACATATTGTACTCCTGTTCCTCTACCAAGTCATTATTAAGTGTGTTCGTGTATAGTGCGATATAACAATCGTTATCTTGAGAATCAGTAATAATCTCGATCCTGTGCATATTTTGTTCTTCGGAGGATACTGTGTTTTGAAATCTTACGATCACTTCCCTGTTTTCCTTTTGTAGTGTGAGGTATGACGATTTGAAGTCAATCTTCGCATCGTACTGAACAAGAAAATTTATTCCTAATATCATGTCTGTTGTTAAATTCGGAACTATCCAACAATCACTGTGGAACGTTTCCCCTGCAAAAACAAATGTTAATTGTGTCTGTCTTTTAACTTCAATGCCTTTTCCTGCAAAAGCTCCCTTGACCTTCGTTCTGTTTAAAGGAAATACTGGGTAATCATTATTGCTATTGCATCTGTTAAATGTGTCTTCGTTAATTACGCACATAGGTGAACCTGAATCAATTATCGCTAAAATATTGTGCGACTGTAAATTTATCTCTATTATTGGGTGATATATTGTTTTCTGTAGGATTGGTTTTTCCTGTAACAATGTGTCTCTCACGTCGTCAAATGTAATGGCATTTTCGGTCGTTATGTTTTCTCCTAGTGATTTCATAGTATCGACATTAAGAGATTCATTGCAGGTTTTCTCTAGTCATAATTCTTCCGATGTGTGATTTTCAGCTTGGGAGTTTGGTATGTGTTCTATCAACTGTACAGTTCTGCCGTTTTGATTATTAGCAGTGTCTGGTGGATGAAATCTGGTGTCTGGTACATTCATACGGTAACGCAGCTGTTGGGCCCTGTTGTAGTTTCCGTTAAAATTGTCATTGTGGAACGTCCTCGGCGGTCTGTGTTCGTTTTCTTTTCTCCTGTGGTTATAACTGTGACTGTACGGCAGCCCACCTGCACCCCGTAGAAACGTTTGTTTTTGTTCATTTTGCGGTCGACCCGCGTAATGGCCTTCCCCGGTCGCATTATCTGAGCGATGATTCATATGGAAATTTGACCTATTCGGTTGCGTGTTAAGTCTCGGATTCTGTTGCTGTCCTGAATACAAATTTACCGTGTCAGTATAATGTTTTTCATTACTCCTGTTTTCGTTGTCATTTTCGTTGCGAAAGCGTTTACTCGGATTGTTATTACCAAATCGTGTTTCTTCAAAAGTAGCTGAGTTTGTTTGTTTTCCGTTCTGTCGTGAAAAATTTTTGTTAACAAATGCGTAGTCTGCCTGGTGTGCTTCTAATAGTTGTAAGATGTCTCTAAAAGCGGATACATTGTCCTTTTGTTGCCCTGTCAGTAATGACACTTTCAAAGCTCTGGGCAGTTTTGAAATGCAAAGCTGTATTAATGCCGATTGACTGTATGGCTCGTTGAGGTACTGGTTCTGTTCCACCATGTACTCGAAAAATTGTGTGATTGTTGGAAAGGTAGAATTTTCAAAGTTTGGCAAACTAAGTAGCCGATCTTTGATGCTGTTTTGTGTAGTGTCAGACCAATATGCTGATAAAAATGCTTCCTCAAATGCTTCTACGGAAAAACATTGTCTAGCAATTGGTCGCATTCGTCGTGCTGGTTCTCCTTCAAGAAAACTGACAATAAATTCTAACTTATGTTGTACTGGCCATGATGGTGGAAGTGCTCCCCTGAACTGTTGGATAAAATCCAACGGATGTATTTGCGTCCTGTCGTTTTTAAATGTTCTAAACTTTCTAACTGAAAGAAAATGTTTGTGATCAAAACTGTCATGTCTGTGTGTGTAAGTGTTGTCGTATTGTCTTGAATATGGATTCGGGTGTCTTTCTTCCTGGGTAAAATCTCTTACTCTCTGAAGTCTACCAACATTATATGTATTATGGATCTGAGGCATTTCGTAACGGTGTGTGTTCTGTTGAAAATGATTATGTGCGGCGGTTTCTTGTGCGTCCGCTATCTCTTGCTGTAGAGAATTTATTTGCTGATGCAATGAATCATTACGCGATTTTAGATCTGTGATAGTTTGTTGTATATTTGTCAATGGCGTGTTATTACTATTAGAGTTCTGTTGCACTGGGACTGGTGCAGTGTCGTCTGATCTCTCGTCATTGTTAGTATCTAAAAGATCTATTCTTGTAGTGAGTTCATTGATCTTTTCTGTCAGTTCGTTTCGTAATTTACGGTTGCTTTTGGTGACTTTCTTAAAATCTGCCTTTAAATTTTCTGTGTCATGGTTAATTTCTATGTGTTCTATTTTGTCAGTTAGTGTCTGAACATCCTCTGTTAATTTATCTTTAACATTCTGGATTTCAGTGTCTGTAGAAGTTTTCATATCGATTGTCTGTGTTTGGATTTCTGTAAGCCTGTCTTGTATTTGATTATTTGTTTCTTTGACCGTTTCGATTTCTTCCGAGATCGACTGTATGTGATTGTCTACATATGTTTTGCCCTGGGCAAACACTTTCTTTTTGTCGTCCTGACGCTGTTTAGTGATTGTTTGTAGTAATTCTTTTCGTTCTTTATCCTGCGATCGCACCAGTTTACGGTGACGTATCAAACAGTTTTCTGTGTGATTGTTAAAACGTTCATCAATCTGAGCGTTTTGTTTAGCAAAGTTTTCTGTCATTGTTTCCCGTATACTAACTGCAAATGTTGCTTGGTTATCGGATATTTCTTGAATTTTGTCGCGTAATTCTTGTGTTGATTGTGAACATTTTTCAGCGACTGTTTGAATTTCTACTTTGATTTCGTGTTTTAGATTTTGATACATGTTGTCTAATTTCTGATCTGTGTGTGCGTGTTCTGCCTTAATTTCGTTTTTTAGATCTTGTGACCTTTTTTCTAATTCTTGTGACCCTCTGTTAAAGTTTTGATTCATGTCTTGTCTCATTTGTAGCAAAAATGCCATTATTGGATCCGTTTCGGATTGACTTCTGTGTGTATTTGTATTCGTTGTTAAAGGCTGTAGATCTGTGTTCATTTGAACATCCTCAGATGATTGTGACTGCGTCACGTTTTCCGTAATTTCGGAATTTTGGTCATGAGAACTGTTGGATCTGCTACGCAGGTTGTGTAGCTGTGTACCGTTTGAATCTAAATCAGTGCTTAATGGAGTCTCTCTGTCTGACTGCATTGTAGTGGTTTCGTTACAGAAACTGTTATGTCTACTATGCGGAATTTGTGACTGTGTACCGTCTGTTGCATTTAATGCCAAATTATTTTGCACTACCGTTTCATTGTCTGTGGGCATTTCTGAAGTTACTTGTTCGTTAAACGCTTCCATATTGTTACAGTTATTAAATGTCTGTTCACCTAACGTTTCAGAATCAGGGTTTTCACACGTATTATTACTGCCTATTCCAGAAAAGAATCTCTCGTCAGTATTTTGTACAGTTTTATCAGTTTGAGAACGAGTAATTATTCTGCGGGACATTGTCTATAATCATCACACGCAACAAAAAGTTTTATCAGTTTGAGAACGAGTAATTATTCTGCGGGACATTGTCTATAATCATCACACGCAACAAAATATATCACTGTTCAAAGCGGATTCAACACTGAACAAACACTTTTCAACGCCGAATCAATAAAGCAAACAGAATTGCCGATGACCTGTGAATAAAAGTTATACACTTTAGTATATGCGTTGCGCCACTTAACAGTAACTTATTCACACTATTATCAAAGTCAGTATATTCATATCAACAGTAGATTCACTAAAATGTCGTACTGAATGGATATCGCCAAGTGAAACCTTCCCGTCTAATATTGGATGAACGTTTGCTTGCTGACTGAACGCTGCGTCTCTTAAAATCTTTTAACTGCTGCTCTGTCAAGACTACCTGCTGATTATTACGACGAAACATAAAATGTGTTGTCGCCGTGGCCCTCAGTCGTTACCTGAAATTATTAAGACTGATTCATACCTTTAATTATTTATACTGGATCGCCATCTGACTGCTACAGCAAACTGTGGAATGAATATACTTACTTCTCTTTAACATAATTATAAGCTGCTGGTGGAGTTTCATAATACTTTGTGACTGGAATTCTTTAAGTTGAAGTTAATTTAGATTTGATAAAAGCTGAAGCTCAGTTTAGACTTTTCTTTTAAGATAACAATAAATTCCGTAAAGCATTTACGTGAATGATTTTGGGATAGAAAATTCTTAATGCATTTAATCTGGTAGAAGTTAACTATATTCTGAGAACGATCTTGACAAACAATTACAAGGGGTATAGTTCTTTACAAAAATTCTTAAAAACTAGCATTGCGCTACATATAGCGAGTGGCTGGCGAGCACACCGCTTCTTTCAAAGTGTTAATTCATACCTCGCTTACAGCGACCTCCTCTCATGTCTCGCTAGCTACGACTGCCTCGTCTCACATCTTACTCGCAACTGCTAGCTTCCAACGCTCAATGCTACAAAAGTGCGGTCTCGCTGTCAACAATGGTTTTTGGTGCAGACAATCCCTGCTACCATTACAGATGTATTACTGCGCGCTGTTTCCCGCTCTTTCTCAAAATGTATCTATGCGCGGTTTCCCGCTCTTTCTCAATAATACACAATGCAATTTAATTAACAAAACAATTTAAATAAGAAACAGTTCAGATAATTACATGCTAAAACAGTTTAAATACGCCTATTACATAATTACATACTGGGCCAACCATAGCACCATCTTGTTTCCCCCTTCAAGCTAGACGAATTTCGTTCTTTGTGGTTTTTTCATTTGATGCTTATTTCGTGTTATATTTGGCATGGTCAATATCAATGGACCACCCTGTATACTCCAATGTTTACATGATGCCTCGCTTTTGTTGTGGGTGGAAGTTTGAAACCCCACGTAGGTTTTCGGTATACTGTGCGACTCAACTTGCCGTCTTCTTTCTAGCCTCGAAGCGGAAGCGGAATTTTGCTGCAGCCAATAGTGAGCCAGGGTGTGAATCGGACATTCAAAGAATCTAAGATCACCCTCAAAAATGTCCTCCACAGATAGGGGCGAAACTTTGGGTTTCAATGTGAAATTTATTCGACCACTGCATAATAGCCCAAAACACTTTATTACTTGTGACATTTCCGACCATGAAAGTTTGCACTTTATAGTGAAATATTTTGTATGGCGTAACATGTCCTACGTTCGTGAAGTGGAAAGTGCCGAAGTAGTACCTGTCAGTGACGATAATTTCGGCCCCAGAGAAGTACAGATATCGTGGGGTACACTGACAGCGAGTTTGGAAGTGTTAAATGAGAAGGAGTTGAACAGATATTTTACAGGTAATTACACAGCCCTGGGAAGGTCTGTTAACCTGATAACACTAAAAGATAAGATAGCACTTCTGGAGGGACACGACAGGGAGGCAATGGAGAATATTTTGGGAGAGTATGTAGAGCTGTTTCAGTCTTTGGGTATTTTGCCCATTATGCCACTATTATATCATATTCCCATTGGGAACGGAGCTCAGGTACAAGAGGCTTTATCAAGTCATGCAACGTTTACAGCCAATTGTGGAGTATTTCATCCATCAACACCTATGGGACAGAATTAGAGAAACAACTAATAGTCCATGTTGTTCTGGTATTCACCGTGGAGAAGAAATCGCTGGGTGGAGGTAAGGAACACTGGTTATTTTGCGTTACCACTTCATGAACTAGGAGGTGGTGTCGAGTTTATACCCAGTGCCAAACAATAGGGAGACGTTAGACAATCGGGGTCAGCGCCAGTATTTTACGACTTTAGCTTGCAAAGTGGTTACCACAGTGAAAGTGGCAGTTGAAGATCTGGCAGGGAACCGTTACGTGTTGACAATAACATATCATTTCTCCCGTTTCATGTCTATGACAGCCTTATCAGACCAACAGGCTACGACAGTACCTCAGGAAATAGTAAATCAGTGTATATGAGGATTGGGACACCACAATCCATAAAAACAGAACAAGGGACTAATTTCATGTCTGAGCTGATGCAACAGTCATGGAGGTTGTTGCATATCACACAGAGTTAAAAAGCAGACATGAGTGGGGTAGAAGCATACTTAATAACTGCAGGCCAGCCTGTCATAGTTGGATGAAGCTGGGCTGTTGAATGATGCACCACCTGTGCCAACCAGCATCACTGCACGGCAGACACCATGATCCAGCCTTGAGCCTCAGGCTCTGGGCTACCTGCCTGTCAGAAAGTCGCCATCATAGAGATGGCCTACTGGGCAGATCACTAACCTGCTTACAGCTATTGATGTCACATCTCACAGGACCACATCGTACACAGTAGCCATGCCACACCTCATCACAGTCAGCACCTGCGGAAGACCATGCCCATTCCACATCGCAGTGGTCCATTCCACCACCCCTAGGTTAGCAACACATCACTGCATTAGGCACTCCCAGTGCATGCCACTTGCTGCTGTGTCTGCTGGTGTATTACAAGGAGATAGATGAAAATTTATCTTGAAAGCTGTCTGGTTATTGCAATGACTTGTTACTGAAATGAATGCTTTGTATATGCCTTCAGGAGTCTGCTGCCTACGCTCTCCCACCTCTTGGTAGAGATACAGCAATCCATACAGCATGCTATCCTACCCCTTTTGTATTTGGTTCAGTTCATCCCTTAATATTTTCACATCGATTTTTAAAAGAGGGACAAAACGAACAAAAAATGCAGCTCCTAACTAGAACAAGCTAGCTGAAGTGGTAACTTGTGGAATGACTGGTGCACTCTAGTATTTCCAGGGACCTACCAGATGTGACCATCCACTCCATGCTGATCAATGCCACTGCAACCCATTAAATCCTGCATGTTTTGCCTGTCATGCACTTATTCTGATGTTGCAGTCCAACTCGTATTACATATACAACCTGTGACTTAAAAGAGAGGCCAGGGGAAAAATGTTGTTCGACCAAAAAAATAAGTGCCCAGCATATTTGGCAAACAGCTTACATTTTTTAGGCCCTGTGTCCTCTAGTTAAGTTCGGACACATTTGAACCAGTTTACAAATGAAAGATCAATATGCAAGACAAAACAATTAATTGAGTCTTCACAAAAGTCAGTAGCTATAAATCATTACCTTCACTGTGTAATGCTGACGAATTAGTGACCCCTATGGTATATCCAATGCATGTAGGACTTTATCACTGAAATGCCAGGATAATTCTGATAGTGCTTAGCACCTGTAGTGTTTCCTTCCCTCAGGGTTCTGCCGTGAAAATACAAAATAGGAAATCTGATTGGGATTTGAATTTTGATGGAATAAGATAAGACGGACTTCGTATTACTGATTGAGATAGTGCTGTAATTTGACCGCGAATGGCAGACCGGGTCGGCAACACTACTAAAAGCGCCTGTAAGGAAACAGCATCAGAAATAAGTTGAAATTCACCTTATAATTCTGTCAGAAACGTAGTATGTATTATAACATAGTCTTCGTGGCTGCATCTGGAATCTTTCCTGATTTTCTTATAGGATGTCCTTTTTTTCATTGTTCGCTGGTCCTCTTGTTCTCCGTCTGAGGAAAATTTCTTGAAGTTCTCACTGTCTGTATTAATTTATAAATTTGGCGATAACCATTGTGAATCACTACTGAAATAACTTGAAGACGCCGTGTGTTCATTTCATAATATAGTTTTAATTTCTACTTAAAATCATTCTTTAACATCAGCGCCAAAAAATACACGTCTTAAACGTATAAAGGCAGGATAACAAGAGAGTAATGAACTAGTTGTTAAAACAAGTACCTACGCAAAAGTAAAAGAGGATCAAAATTACTTATGAAAATCTGTCGCTGACCCAGCGCTCTTCTGCATGCGCAATCGTAAACCACATCTTTGCTCTGGCGGAGGCACGGTAGTCAAAGTACCGTTACACACTGGAAACGCCCAATTGCATGTAACTCACAATCACCACCAGAAGGTCCTTTGCAATTATTTACAACACTGAGTATACACACAGTAAGATAATAGGTGTATACCTACTCGTACTTATCTTTAACAATGTGAGAGATCATGTAGTAGTGTCACATAAGCTTTTTCCTCTGATCTAACCATTCCTAAATCAGTACTTATTATCGCAGCCAATTGTAAAACTTTCAATATCAATAATTAAGCTCACTTCCTACAAGACTGTTCATATATGTGTGCTTCACAACGATCAGAGGAAACCAACCAAAGGTAACTGTTTGACTGAGGTTGAGCTGCCCTCAACTACAGATTTGTCCTTAGGTGGCCCTGAATACACTCTGCAGAGAACAAGGGAATTATGACATTATTTGTACATTTTTGATCGTGTGGGACATCACACACCTCACTTTTTGGACTATACATAATTTTGTTATTTTGGTGCTTCCAACCTCTACTTCATTCATTAACTCCCTAGGAACCTTACCTATAAAAATTTTACAATCTCTCTGTCTACCAAAACATGTAATTTTACTGAAGGACTACGTTCCCTCTCCCATCCTTAAGGGCCATGGAACAAGTTCATCAAGTTGTTACTAATGGGTATCATCGTGCTAAAACTACATCATACTTTTCTGAGTGGATGGAAGTATTCCTTTGACATGCTACCACAGCTCTCGAGACACCTTGACTTTGCCCTCCACTGATGATTTTTGTCTCCCACCTGGATGACTTGCATCTTCAGGTGGTTCACATCACCCACCAATGTAAAATGCTTGAATGCCGCTGCCACACACTTCCCCAAATTCTGATATCTAGACAATTAAAGTCATGTAGCTCATAATATAAGCTTTGTATGGAGATGCAATCTTCACAACTAAATTGAAAAATACGAAACAGATGTATTTAGAGTATCTTCTACACTGTATTATTCTTTTCTTGCAGTTAAAAAATTATGCAGCATCATCTGTCGAAAATGAGCATGATCGGTGAGGCAGCATCTCACTGCCACATCTCAAACAGACTGGAACAGTTTACAATACTGTTGGTAATGGAGTTTCAACTTAATTTTATCAAATGGACATCATGCTCAGATACAAAGAACCACACAGCTAGCCAACTGATGCAGATGGGCGCCTGTTGTGCTTCCATATTTCATGTTGTTTTTGTGAGGTATACTGAAGCTGCAGTGTTCGTTATTGACGCGCTAGCGTAAAATGGAATATGAAATCAGCTAAGTGGCAAAATCTCTACAACCACATCTTTATTTATTTAGATTTACATTGTATATAAGCCGACATTGAAGTAGTCAGAGGCGAGCTGCTAGATTTGTTACCAGTAGATTCGATCAGCGTGTAAGTGTTATGGACATGCTTCGGGAGCTCAAGTGGGAATGCCTAGAGGGAAGAAGACATTCATTTTGTAGAACACTACTGGGAAAGGTTAGAGAACCAACATTTGATGCTGGGTAGCTTAGAGAACCAGCATTCGATGCTGACTTCCAAACGATCCTACTGCTACCAATATACAATTTGCTTAGGGATCACGAAGATAAAACACGAGAAATTAGGGCTCCTACTGAAGCATACAGATAGTCGTTTTTCCCTCGCTCAGTCTGCGAGTGGAACATGAAAGGAAACGTAGTGGTACATGGTACCTTCCACCACGCACCGTATGGTGTCTTGTGGAGTATGTATGTAGACACAGATGTAGACTCATGGCATTTCTTATGTCTTCCAGTAAAATCACATGCGTCACAAAAACTTATTCTGGAAACCTGGGTACAAAAACTTCACGACAAATTTAAACTTGTTTTGTAAAGTTTAAATATGTCTTTCATGCTGATTTTATCAAAAGTAGTGTGGGTGTTGGAATATACAAGGTGTCCCAAAAAGAATGATCCAATTTTAATTATTTGTTAGGAAGAAAGGCTTAACACCAACAAATTACATACTAAATTACTCAGAAAAGACAGAAGTTTATAAAAATCCATCATATATGTTCAACATGCCCTCCACTGGCTGCGTGGACGACATATAGCTGATAGCTACAGCACCTGATTTTCTAGTTTTTAGTTCATCAATGTCACGAGGTAAGGGAGGAACGTAAACACATTGTTCAACATATCCCCACAGGAAGAAATCACATGGTGCTAATCAGGGGACCTAGGAGGACAAGAGTGTAAAGCCTGATCTCACGGTCCTGTATGTCCTATAAAACGATGAGGCATGTTGGCATTGAGGAAACTGCTCACGTTGTTATGCCAATGCGGTGGTGCTCCATCTTGCTGATAGATGAAATTTTCAGACTCAAGTTGCGGGAATAACCAGTTCTGTACCACTGCAAGATATGATTGTCCTGTTATGGTTTCTTCCTCAAAAAAATAGGGCCCATAAGCCTTTCTTTGCGAAACAGCACAAAAAACATTCACTTTTGGTGAATCATGTTCGTGTTCAGTTGTTTCATGAGGATTTTCGAGCCCCCATATACGCACATTATGATGGTGAACTTTATCGCTAATATGGAAAGTTGACTCATCGCTGAATATCAACTGTGAAATAAAAGTGTCATCTTCCATGTCCTCTAGAATAGCATTGCTAAAGTCTTCTCGCTTCGCTTTGTCAGTATCTCGAAGAGCTTGTACCAGTTGTAATCGGTATGGTTTGAGGGCTGAACGATGCCGTAACACATGCCACACTGTCATGCATGATAATGCAAGTTCTCAGCTAGCAAGACTCGTAGACTTGTGGGGGCTCTGCTCAAATGCTCATCGGATTAATTGGACTGTTTGTTCAGAAATGCGTGGCTGTCCAGCACTTTTGCCTTTAAAGAGGCACCCTGTTTCTTCACACTGTTTATACTATCGTCGAATGTTATTTGGTGATGGTGGTTTAGCAAGAAACCGAATATGAAACGCCCGCTGAACTGCGATCACTGATTGAGTACGTCTTAATTCAATAACACATTGCGCCCTCTGTTGCGCTGACGCCATATTGTGCGAGACTGGCTATATACGCTCCAGGTCAGCGTTCATAGCAACGTCTAGCAGATTTTTTTCTGAGACTCTAGACCATGCCGATTATATCTAGCGCTGTTTCAGTTACCTAATGTCATTTGTCTCAATATTATTACAATTTAAAATAGGATCATTCTTTTTGGCACACCCTGTATTGTGCAGTATTAAATCGTCAATTCTGAACATAGCCTGTGGTTTTCAGGAACGTGATGTATTTCTTACAAGGAGACCATACCAACGCTTTGTATGCAACGAAAAGCTCAGATATTTCTCTGAACGCTATCTCCTGATCTAAAAACTTTCTTTCTCTATTAAAAGTAGTAGAATTTGGGACTCTATTTAAACCAGTTCTTTGCTTGTTTTTGTTTGCTTTCTGCTATCGAAAATAAAAGTACCATTAGTGAACTAGCAATTCACGGTAGTCATTTTTGAAACATCACTTAATGTAAACTTCTTCCTCTCATTAGAACTATTTCTCCTCACATCTCAAAATTATTGCAACCGCATTATTTTAGGTGATTTTATGTATTGTTATGAGTATAACAATGTGATAGCGACTAATAAGAGTATTTTGTAGCGAAATACGGCTACGCGCTTAAATTATGGCTACCGCCATAATTGCGTGGGATCCGACCAATGGCATAAAACCTGCTATTTCACCATTGGTGCATTTCCTGCTGTGAGCGTGGACCATGTATGTCACTTGTCAAAACATGTGGGGAATGTTTACTCAGTATTAAAACCACTAATGTTGTATTGCTATGAGTTGTAGTATTGAGAGATGCTGGTTATACTCAAAAAGTGGGTAGACGTATGGTGAATCCCTCCCCACCCCCCTCGAGTTTTCCTGTAAATATTAACGTTGTTGAATGTGATTCACGTAATTTTGTCATCTTTTTTAAACTCTGTCAGATATGATCTTTGATGTTTAAGTAGTATATACACAATTTTGTTGACTCAGGATATTTTCAGAGCAGTTTGTCATAAACATTATGTTTTTCAGTTCGTAAATAAATTGAGATTGTGACTAACTGAGAAGTATAACAAATAGTCCGCTTTTACAAATAGAATTTTGAGTGACTTAACAGTTTAGATTTTGATAATTATTTTTCCTATGGGGTGAGGTCATCACATAGTATAGTCATTTTATCTATGTAACTTTAGATACATGTGTGGCAAGAATAATTTTTATTCTAACCTATGAAGCACTGTACCAATTAGGAAGATATTTATCATCGAAACATGGGAAACAATAATTATTGAGACATGTAACACTTACATTGAACATCAAATGTTTGCATGTGCACTGTTTTCCCAGCGTGTACATTGTAAAAGAATTTGGATTACATATGTAAGCGGTGCTCAGTCATCACACAATTTCGCGGCATATCTTGCATATCTGTATCCCATTCTCACCCTCCAGGGACCAAGGACAGCGTAGGGAATATGGAGTAGAGGTACAATGAACATTGTTTGCATATTTATTTTTCTTTTCGTTATTTTTATTTTTATTTATTTATTTTTGTCATTAATATCGCCGAGAGTATCAGGAAAGCAGCGTCACGCGAGGAGCAGGGCACAGCAAAACGTCAGACTAAGAAGAACATTCCCATTACCAGTGAGCATATCGGTTCTAAGTGTGGAAGAGGCATGGATCATGACAGGAACACCCTAGCTCTGGGGTAGGCTAAGGAAGACACTGCAGAGGAAATTTTAGAAAAAATATCTGTATTTTAGATTGTGGACAATTGCATAGTGGCATTCATTAAAGAACTACCAAAAGTCAAGGATAGTTTTCTCACCATCAGCAAACAAGTAGAGTGCTGCATGTCCACAAATGCTCCTCACAGAGTTCGTCTTTGCTTGCAGGAAGTATCCTGCATCCAGAAAGAGGAGAAATTGAGTAGATATCTGTTGAGTCGTATGGGAAATTGGGGACAACACCTGTTGCACCAATAATCGGATAGCTCTCGCCGATCAGGTGCTTTTCTGTGTCCATAACATCACAGTCGACACACAATGGGGTGTCTGCGAGGTGAATCCTGTGAAGGTGTGACCGGCATATTTGCTTCCCATTGACAGTAAGGTACCATGCAGACTGGACGTCAGTATCAAGATAAGGAGCGCACACTGATCGCCAAATGGCACGCCAGTTGAAGAGGGAAGCTTCCCCTCAACCACATTCGGTGACCTGCACTGCTGAAGGAAACCATAGATTGCCTTCGTGGATGTCAATTGCGCTGGCAGTATCACAGTACAGGCGTAGCTCAGTTCAAGGAAAGAGAGGCGGAAGTAAAAGAATGGCAGGGGCACTTCCGAAAGTTGTATAGGTGCTGAGAGAGAGTGTGGTGCAAGGGCCTCTAAGAATAGGCTGGTAAGGCATGTAGGACTACAACGCAACGATGACATGTGAGAGCCAATGAAAAGGACTACCACTCTGTGAGGCACATGATGCAGACCTAAACCGTCCCTGCACTGCAGAACGTATCTTATCTTGAATAGCAAGCCATGGCAATCAAATGAACCCCCAGCCACTAGCATGTGGCAGGCCGTGTTTGGCGGAATAGGAATTGTCTGTGCTACATGGGGAATGTGTGACACCAAATATATGTTTACATAGTGTGTGTGTTGCAGAAGATTGAGTGCTCGTAAACAGTAATCTAACTGACTTGGCTGCAGAATCCGCGACTACTAGCTTCTAAACAAAGCTTAACATGTTCCAACTCGATTTTCACCAAAAGAGTTAAGAGTTGTGTCTTACTATTTACATTTGTTGAAGTCCTAGTTGTGGCTTATACAGCCTGTCAATATGAATCAGATCGGTGAAGGGAATTTCATACGACCGCCTTGTTAGTTTTATATTGTCAGCTGTGAACTTAACTGCGTTTTTCAGGAACTTTGGCCATAGTATTGTCATTTGCAACTAACAGTTCCAAAACTCATAACATATTTATGTGAAAAATATAGATTTTTGATAAGAGTTTTGCTGTAAATGCCCACTTACTATAAGAAGATCAGCTTTTGATCTGTCGACAAGTTGCTACGTATTGTAGCGTTTTAGGCTACTGTCTCAGAACTCCAAAGCCTTACGCCATTCGTCCCTGTGAATTGAGGCAAAAGCTTCGTCTTTTGTATTCTAGCTATTTTCTTCTCCTACTGGTCTGGTTCTCATCTCCTTGAGCAACTGTTCGCTCAACTGCATCATCTGTGACTAGTTCAGCATTTCTTGAAGATTTGTTGTTGCCATCTCTTGATACATCCAGGAAACTCAACCACACTGTACTGGCGTTGTTTGCTGTCACCTCATGACTTTGTAGACCATCTGTTGTTTGATTCATGTCTACTTCCCCTGAAAGATAGTTCCTTTTTTTAACCAAGCCTTCAGATGGAATACACTCTTGTCAAAGATTACATCTCTTCACAAAACGATTGTTCTTTGTCCAAGGCTCCACAGACGATATACTTTTGATCCTGCTTCCACTACAAGATAAATATATTCTTCTGCTCATCCTCTAAGTTCGTTAGATGTCAATGTGCTTGTCCACGCTCTGCAGCTGAATACTTGGAGGATTATCAAATCTTAATGTTCTTTCGTCCGCAGCTCGTGGTCTCGCGGTAGCGTTCTCGCTTCCCGAGCACGGGGTCCCGGGTTCGATTCCCGGCGGGGTCAGGGATTTTTCACCTGCCTCGTGATGACTGGGTGTTTGTGTCGTCTTCATCATCATCATCAATCATCCCCATTACGGTCGGAGGAAGGCAATGGCAAACCACCTCCACTAGGACCTTGCCTAGTATGGCGGCGCGGGTCTCCCGCGTCGCTCCCCTACGCTCGGTAAACGGAGTACGGGACTCATCATCATCATCATCATCAATGTTCTTTCTTCTTCCAAATTTAATAGGGGATTTTCTCACCAAACAATCTTGTTAGGCATTCTTTTTGGATGTAGCAGGCCAGCATCAGAGCTTCCCTCCATAAGTTATTGCAAAGAACAACCTTTCAATACTAGACTCCTCATGATGAAAATTATTGTTTGATACAGGTGCTCCACTTTCCTGTTAGATAGAGAAAATACTGGCCTTTTCCAACATCATATGTCCTCATCCTTAAAAAACTTTTCAAATTTGCTGTTGGTGTACTAGTCTTGTAGTCTGATTGGAAATTTTACAATTTACTTCCTGTCGCAAACTCTGCACATACATTAAACTCCAAAAAACTCTCAAACACACCATTCTTCTGTTTTTGCACTTTCACTATTGAACACTTTCAGTCATCATCCAGGTAAGGAACATAGTATTGTGTTACACCTAACATAGCCTACACCACTATCTACCACTTCTAGAACATTTTTAATAGTAGCTTGGCTTGATTTGAAAGGCTGTTTTTTTCATTTTTCCTTTCACACACTTTCTCATTTTTGCTTCTACTAAGTAGTTCCATATACTTTATTAAAGCTTCTCTATGTTGAAGTCTTTGGTGCTACAAAACTTCAGCCCATCTGACTGTTGCTTCATTTTCTACTTTTGATGTGCTTTGTCATTGTGGTGCATCACTGTACCGTTATTCGTTTTTTAATATTCACAGTGCATTAAATAAATGTCACTGCTTGATGGCATTGCTCTCAGCACTTCCTTCTCACCAATAGACACAATAACATCAGCGGTTTTTAATCCAATGCACATGCATTTTTGTATATAGCTTTAACAGACAACAAGTTCCCATGTAGTTCTTACACCAGAAGCAATTCTGTTACTGGATTGACTCACTACCACATGATTTTACTGCTTTCACAATAACACTTCCTTTACTAGTCACTTAAGTGAGTTTTCCATCAGCAAATTTCATTTCGCGAAATCTACCTATCTCTAAAATCTTGCAGTATCTGTTGGGGTCTAATGATGGGATGTGATGCCCCCGAATTCATAATTCAGAACCCACACACTTCCAATAGCACCTCCTCCAGCTTTTGTCACTGTCATAGCCACTATTTCATCATTTGTCTTTGTACTTGCACTTGATGAGTCTTCACAGTTTGTATAATTTTTAGTAATACTGACCTTGCTCTTGTTTGTCCTGCATGCTGATTCTTGGGAATATTCTGCTTTCTTATTCAACTCCTTGCTTGCTTTCCATGGAAATGTGGGTACTCCCTGGTGATGTGGCCTGCTTCACCACACAAGTGAACACAGCCTGTTTCCTCTGGATCTGTTGTTTACACCTTTGTTTATGGTGCTTGTAGTGGCTCCAAACCAACTTGTTTTGTTTGTGACCTCTGTCTTGTGCTGCACCTCTATGCCTTGAGTGCTTCCCAGCTATTGATGGACTTGGAACTTGTTTCTAGGCGCTTCTCTTATAATTCTAATCTGTTGATGACAATGTTTATGCTCAATCTGTCTTCATCTCTTTCTAAACTTCTAATGAGGCCTTCATTCTTCTCCAAAGGTAGCCCAAGAAGAATGAAGCCTGTAACTGTTTTGTCATCAAAGCTGAAGCCCCTTTCTTGACTGATCTATTGGCAGCCAGTATTTGTGTTTCTCAGTCTTTCTTGATGGTAACTTAGCGTATCATCTTGGATACAGTATTAAGTAGGCCACTGTTGCAGTGGATCTTCTTGAGCTCCTTCCGTGTCTTCTTTGCTAGTTTAAGAGTGCCAGTAAATTCCAGGTAGCGGTCTTCGAAAAGCATTAGAATAAGGGACAAGGCCTTCTCGATCTTCTTCTTTTTCTCCTCATCCAGGTCATCATAACGTGTTCTAAAGCTAGCTTTTGCAGCGTCCCATGCCTTATGGTGCTGTATCAGTGAATGAATACATTTTGACCACGTGAAATAGTTACTGCACAAGTGATCTGCCTCCTTTACTATTTTATTAGCTTTACTACCAATTCTATGTCATTCATCAGGCATGGCTGGACAGAAAGCTTGAAACTTACAAGAATATTACTACAATAAAATGAGTGCAATAGTACAGCTTAAATTATGATGCTAAAATGGATACTATAAATATAAAGTTAAGAAGTAGGTTACACTATATTTTATAAAAATAAGACAATCAAGATTAGAACACAGTGTAGTGAAATAGCAGAGATGCCACTGTTTTCATTGGTACTGAGATACAGCTCAGGTAGATACTGCTTTATTACCAGAGAAGTATTCTTCAGTACTGAACAGAGCTTTTTCTTTTAGTGTAAACAAAATTTTACTTGTAAATTGTTGGATTGGTAATCATTGAACGTTCTTAGATAGAGAATTAAATAATAAATTCACAGTGGGTTCTGTCAATTCCATTTGTTTCCTTTTGTTTGCTATTATAGACTGCTTGATACGTTGTCTTCATTAGTTCTTGCACTTAGTGTTTTTTGTTCACGTCAAACTCAAACACACTTACCACACTAGTACAGTGGGCACTAAACTTGTTGTAAATTTACAGTGCTTGACGTTATTGATACATGGATGAGTTTAAGAAGTTGAATTAGAGCACATACATCATCAATGTTTATGAACATATTCGTGCCAGAACATCTCTATATAAATACTCTAATGCTATGGTAGTGCCGTTCTGTGTAGTGGATGAGTGTGTTATTTTTGGAATACATTTATTCACAGTGATGATGTTTGTGCTGTATTTCACCATCCTAACATCATCTATGTCCGTACTTAACCTTTGCTTTGAATAATTATTATCAACATGGTAGCAGTTCGCAGTTGAAAACCACAAACAAAGTGTGTCCCTCAAAATAACAGTGATCGGTTGTAAATTAAATGGAAGACTGTTATTGGAAAAAGTGTGATTTGTGACATGTATTCATAGCACAACCGTTTTGTTCTTAACGTGTTTTCTCACTCACTGTAAAAAGATGGATGTTTGTAGTTGTACCATGATTTGTATTTAACCTTTGTTCTGAATAAATATTATCAACAAACGGAAGTGCATATTGTCTGTATTTATCGTAAACTTATGCTACTGTTGAATTTTCTTAGTGACTATAACCTGAAAAATTCTTCAGAGAAACAGTGAAACTTGTACCAAGTTTTCTGTTGTCATAATAGATATCTCGTTTTTGGCTGTACCCATATCAGTTAAGTTCCAAAAGGCTACTGGTAATATTTGTAGCATATCAGACTCATACATGAAAGGAGAAACTGTAAACTTAGTTTAAAGTTATTTGTTTACTATTCTGTGAAATGCCGCAGCAGACACACTCATAGGTTATTTGTTTACTGTTCTGTAAAATATTGCGACAGGCCTAATGCAGTCCCATTGTATTTGCTGTTCTCTGGTGGAGGATAAGTTAGTTTCTACTCATAAGCAGCTGGAAATTACCCTAACTACTGTCAAGCGAATAGAAGCTGCTGTGAATGGGTATGCTGTGAGGGTTACTAAGAGTTGGGAACCAAGGGTTCCAAATGTACCTCAAGTAAAATCCTCTCCTTTGGATACTGTCTCAGCTGTCTGAAATACAAGCATCATCATCACTCCTCTACTTGACTGTGAATGGCATGTCAATGGTGGGTCTGAGCATCTTGTATGGGGAGAGAGAAACCAGATAGAATACAGAATGTTACATCCACTCAACTAAACAACAGGTTTAATGTGTTGTCGTCCTCTGAAACTGAAAATGAGCCATTGAGGTTCACTTCATCTATTTGGAAACTTGTTGTGTCCTGTGTTAAGGGGCAGTGAAAGCAAAAAGGCAGGAGTCTATTAATTGTCAGGAACTCAAATGTACACTGAATAATGGCACCCCTCCCGAAAATGGCACCAAGAGATGAGAAGGCACACCAGGTGCAATTGTTCATGTGCATAGAAGCCTTATTCAACATCTTGCATAGGCTATTCCAGCAGTCACTGAAAGAAGAGGGTGCAGCCAAGTATCGATTTTGCCTCACACTGGAAGAAAGGTTTCCTATCGTTTGGGCTCCAATCATACTTGAATCATTGTAGTGACAACAAGAGATGATTGACCTGTTTGCAGAGTTTCAACGAAGCTTACAATAAGCAGAACTGCCCCAGACCTGACTGTGGCTCCCTCATTCTGAGTTGGATGGAAGGCTTGAATCAGAGACTCCGGAGGTTCTGTGACAAACTGGGTCGTAACTTCCTAGACCTGTGCCAGTGGAGGATTGGAGTGTCCTGCAAAATGGGTGTGTTCTACAATTCAGAGGCAGCTACCCAAGGAGCTGACTGTGTGGTGGGTATTTGATTAGGTTACGTAGCTCACCATCCAGTCCAGATAATGATAGCTGCAGGAAACTGACAAATATCAGTGTAAGATCCAAAGAAATACTTTCCACATATGAGAGTATTAAAATCGTTAAAAGTTTGAAAAGCTTGTTAAATCCTGCAGTTGACCGTAGTGTTCCTGGGGGAAAATTTAAGCATATACTGAATTGGTAGGGAAATGATTTCTGGAGGTGATGCGGACAATAAACTCAAATCCGCCAAGATATAAGCTGAAGTGCGTATGAGATTGTTTGGGGAAGACTCGTATCAAGGATGGGCATAAAATTAGAGTGGGTTCTTTCTATTGACCACCAGACTCACTTGCTGATGTAACGGAAAACTTTAGGGAAACCTCAGTGCACTTGTACATAAGTTCCCTAGTCAAACTATAATCAATGGAGAAGACTTATAGTCTTTCAATAATCAATTGTGTTAATTATGGTTTTGTTAGTGGTGGGCGTGAAAAATCATCTTGTGAAAAATCACTTCATGTCTTTTTTGAAAACTACCTAGAACTTGTAGTTCAGAAGCCCACTCATAATGTAAATAAATTAGAACTAGTGGCAACAAACATACCTGACCTCTCTGAGCATGTCCACATCAAAACTGGTATCAGTGACTGTGAGGCAGATACAGCAAGAACGAAAACGAAGATTCAAAGGACATCTAAAACAAGCAGAAAGATCTATAAGTGCAGCAAACTAGACAAAGGAACAGTAGTGTCACAGCTCAATGAAGAACTTGAAGCTTTTAGCTTAGGACAAGAGAATGTAGAGAACTATGGCTCAAGTTTAAAAAAAAATAGATGACCATGCACTGGATAGGTATAACACAGTACAACAGTTTATGATGGTAGAGATCCTCCATGGTATACAGTCACTGTAAAAAACACTAAAGAAATACAGGCTACTGCATAATAAGTATAAAACAAAGAATAGAGCTGTAGATACAGATGTGCTGAATGAAATGCATTTGATAGCCAAGAGAGCAATGCATGAAACCTTCGATGACTATTGGTACCATAGCAGAATATTATTAAAACATCTTTCAGAAAACCCAAAGAAATTCTGATTGTATGTAAAGGCAGTTAGCAGCATCAAAGTTAGTGTCTATTCACTCATGGACTAAGCCAAGGTGTGAAACCGAGAGCACAGAAACAAAACAGAAATCTCTATACCTCCAGCGTGCTTCGAGTGAAATATGTCTGCAACTTTTTTGTGGTAATGAATAAAAATGTTCAGTTTGTGTCTACTATATTCGTAAACACTGCTACACTCCCACTGTTTGTATTTTGTGCGCTCTGCTGTTTCATATACCGTGCTGCCATCTGCATATACATCTACTCTTTGGAAACCACTGTGACGTGCATGGCAGATGGTATGTCTGATTATACCAGTTATTAGGGTTTCTTCCCATTCCATTCACGTTTGGAGTGTGGGAAGAATAATTGTTGGAATACCTCTGTGTATTGACCAGTGTCATATGAGTGTGGAGACGAAATAATGGGAACTATTTAATAATTGCTGCTTGAATAATTAAAGGAAAATTGATAGGTAAGAATAACTGGACGAAATTGAAAGGTAATTTATAAATTTGCACACATTCCTGGGCGAACTTTACCTGCTACTAGTATCAACAGACCTGCAATGTCAACACATGCAAGATCAATAATCATCATTTAAAGCTACAAACCTTTCATTAGTTCCATTGTGCAGAAAGCTGATTATGACAATCTTGATTCAGGTTTGCTCATGCAAATTCCACTTGTCTGCTTCGAACATCCTGATGCAGGATTCTTAGAGTGGGCGAAATGATGAACAGATGGGTGCAATTGGCTTAAATATATGTATGAAGAAACTTGCCTTTCCAATAACTGTTATAACACTTTTTAATATGCAGTGGAGCTAGTCCTACATTCACCTGCTGCCACTTATAGAAAGAAACAGGTGCAGATAGAGAAATTAATCAATTGAAGAGCGTATCTTTTCTCCTATTTTGTATCAAAACATTGTCTCTGGCACAAAATAACTTGTTACTTTACTGTAGGCCTTATCGCTTACATATATAAAAAGACAAGAAAAAAGAAAGAAAAAGTAACATCATATGGAGGTGCACAGTGTCTGACCTCATTTCCCTTTTGGAGAGTTGACAACCATGGCCAGTATAGGTATAGACTTTAGTTTTGGCCATTGGAGTTATCCTGTATGGTTATCAATTTATATGGGCGTGTCAGCTTCTTTTAACACATACATACATAAACTTTCTCTCCTAACAAAGTGCTTGCTGTGACTGAATAGTCCCATTGTTGTCAGTCTGTATCTGCACAATGTTTAGCTTATGAAGCATGCGCATGTAGCTCGATGTCTATTATCGTCCCAGTTCGCGCTCAGATGTTCAATACGAGGACCAGAGTGTCTTTGTCGTGTCTTTACATTAGCTTTCACTGCACAAATTCTTGAAGCTTATGTTCAGCAGCGTGATCTTTTGTGAAATCTTCGATGCTGTGACAACAGATTTCCATATGAGAGGCCCGAGGAATTTATTTCGCCTTGTCACTCTCACTTATTCGGTGTGGACACCAGCCGTACATCCGACATCCGTCGACAAGGTAGGTTTCTTGCCGCTTTTACTGCCTTGCCAAGCACAGAAAATTCATTCAAACAAAATATTGCCATCTTAAGTTTATCACACACACATAAATATATCACATGCACATTTAACACCCTGCAACCAGATTTCATCCGTTTCTGTACTTTGGTTTTGAGCATCTTTCATACAGTTGCATTACATAAAGTTTCTGTAGTATCATTTCCACCTAACACACACACAAAATAAAACAAAAAAATACGAATACAATTACAAAATACACTTATCCTATTCATTTGGTGACATGCCATTATCGTCACTTATATATATATTATAGTCTGAAATACATCCTCTTCCCTTTTCATTTCTCATCATTTTGTTTTAGTACATTTTGTTAAGGTACAATTTCGTTACATTGTTCGATTCTGATTGTATGTGTACATTTTTTACCCTCGTTTCGTTACACATTCTTTACATATCATTCATACAATAATAGATTCTGTTTTCCTTTATGGCATAAACTGACATACATTTCATTTCAATTTACAGTGACTTCTTGTTGGAGCATATTTATCAGTTCGAAAGAATGAAAGAAGTACGTAATAATCGCTACAATAGATACTATGTTCCACTCAAATAACTATGCATGGCCCCACCTCTCTAGCACACTCCGGGAAGGATCTACTCACTACAGGGAAAAGCATTTATGTGCTCAATTACGTCTTGTTACTAGACTTAATGTGATCCCAAGAACAAAATAGTTTCTTGTTTATAAACATAACGCAAGCCAATCGTATCAAATGCTTATTCAGTGTTTAAAAGTGCAATACTTATTCAGTGTTCATTGTATAAAGGATAGCCATTTTGTATGCTGAGGTATAAGGAGTTGTATCATCAATATGACATGTAATGTACAATACATGTAAATCAGTGTTTACATAAGTAACAAACGTGAGTAAAAATTTCAGTGTAAATCGGGTGTTTGACGCTTTCATGGGTAGTTGACGCTCACTGTAGTTAGGTTTTGACCCCTTGATTATTTGGTAGTGTTCAACATTAGTTCAGCATTGTGATATGTGACGTACTGCAACTGTTTTTCTCTTCAAGTACTATCACACTATCACATTCATATGCATCTTAAACTTATAACTACATTTATGTAGCAGAATGGTCCTTTCATATTTTTATATGGTACCTGACACTCTGCAAAAATTTATCTTTTTTCACTTTAGGACATGTCAATGGATCGTTCAATGGAAGAAAAACTTAATACTATCTTGAAACTAAATCTTCATATATAAGTGTTTATTGGCTCGACGACTACTAATTTCTTTTTCATTCACTTCAGTGTGCTCAAATTCAAATGTTGAAATGTGTGAGAATTCCTAAGGGACCAAATTACTGAGGTCATCGGTCTCAAAACTTACACACTACTTAAACTAGCTTATGCTAAGAACAACACACACACCCATGCCTGAGGGAGGACTTAAACCTCCGGTGGGAGGGACCACACAATCCGGCATGGCACCTCAAATCGCATGGCCACTACACATGACACTTCACTGTGCTGTGAACTTTAATATCATGTGTGCATCTCAACTTACTTTATAAATCTCAAACTTGAAATGTATTATAAGCATAGTGAGACCTCTTATTCTCTTTCCCATTTATACTGGAGTCGATTGTTTACCTGCAGTAAGACTTTTCTGGTCCATTAAATATAATTAGTGCACGTATTTTCTATACTTAGGTTTGTAAATATTGTACATATATAGATATGATGTACATAGTAGTGTAACTTTAGTATCTCATAGTTTCAGATCCTGGTCTGTGTATATCTCTGTATGTGTGTATTGTGTAGATAGTCGTAGTTGTAGAATAGACTCTCCCTTAATTTTCTATGTCCCTGTTTATGTAGTAGGCTTTACAAATGCTAGAGCAGGCAGTAGCTCATGGGGTTTGTTTGTTTTGGGTGCTCCAATACTTCCAGCTGTGTCTGTATGGCACGTATGCACTTGTGGTTTGTTGACTACCTTGCTCCCTAATCCGCATGTGCTGCCTCTCTCATATACCACTTACGTTGTGGCAAGTTGTGTATTGCACTGCATGCTACCAAGCGTTTCACAAGTTAATTTATTTGTTTAAAACTGGCCACGTGCAAGGCAAAACATTGTATTTAGAGAATCGTCGTCTCTAGACACATAAAAGTAAAATTCTTTCTTTTTACATCTATTCATATTATCGCATACACATCTGACATATAAGAAAAACCACAAACAGAAATTTTCCTTATCAACCAACAATTTAAATTCTGGAACGTGATTTTCCTGCATTCTAAATCTAATATTATTATACATATATTCAACTTTAAGAGGGTATACCTACGTTGATTGTATCTGATAAAGCGAATGTTGACCAAGCCCCCACTCCCCTCCCATGTCAGTGAACATGAGCCCACTGTTACCAGTTCAAGTTTTCTGACGTCGCAGTGGCATCGGTCTCTGGGTTTGGCGTAACTTCCATTATGTTGACTGTTGGTGTTTTATTACGCCAATTAGTATCCTGTGAGCCTCTCGACTGAAATTCTCTTAGCCTTTGCGCGTTATTTGGCATATGTGCTTTATTTCGCTGGCCGGACCCGCTGTCTGTGGATTATTCAGCTGTTTGGTATTGTTTTGTGTTTTACAAGCCATCGGCTGATTATTGCCGGTAGCCTGTTTCTGTAAATATTGCACAGACTGGCCATACGCTACTTGCCCATTGTAGTTGTTTATGTTAAATTTTTGCCCATTTCTTTTATATGCACCCTTGAATGTATGGCCATTGCTGCTGTGATTACTGTTACCATTGCTGTAGGTTTGTGTGGGATAAAGTTGCCATCCGTGTTGTACTATGAATCCATTGTTCACTTGTTCGTCCATAAATTTCTGTGGCGCTATCTGCGTATTAATAAGTTTGGGTTGTACTGGTCTCTCTTCATATACAGTTACAGCTGCTGCCAAGTGTTACTGCATTCTGTAACCTTCGCTATTTCCCTTCGATGGGCAATCCATGTATTGTGGGTAACCAGTAAACGTATCTGACTTCTCTAAAAGCAAGGGCTTGTTTTCTGTCAAATGTTGTTTCGAAATGTCAGTAATTTTAGCAATACTGCCTCGTAACCATTCCTCTGCCTCCTTTAAACGTGAATCTGTTTTAGCTAAGAGTTAACATTCTTTCTCTTTTAGAGTTTCTTCTACAGTGTCTACATAGATTTTGCAGTCTGACACTACCTTTCCAGCAAGGGTCCTGCCCTTATGCAGCATCACGGCTTCAGCTTTTTCAGTTATTTCCTTTATATCTGCACATAATTTATCGCTCTGTTTTTTGACAAATTATGACTCTAATTTTAATTGGTCCACTCTTAGACTTAACTTTCGTACTTCCTGTACACAAGTTTTGTATAAGTCTTGTAGCTCGCTGACTACGTTTGTCACATTTTTTACCGACGCATCCACTTGGCATTGCGTCTCCTGAATTTCAGAATATGCTTCACTTAGGTTTTGTAGCTCACCTGCAAGTTGTTCCTGTTTATCGTCTATGGATGTTACTTTTTCCGTTAACTTATTTATATTGCAGGACATGTCGGTAATTATTTCTCGTTTTAGTTGTTTACCTAGCTCTGTCAACTTCCCAGGTAGTTTGTCCGATAATTCAGTGCGTATAGTTTTGCTCACCTCACTGAACTATTGACTAAGACTTGAAATTGTTGAATTCCTGATTTTGGTGTGTAAATTGTTGTCCTATATCTCTAAGCTGTTTTGTTATACTTTGCTGAAACTCCTGTCGTTGTGTAAACTTTGTAAACTGTTGTGTTACGCTTTCCTGAAATTCCTGTTGTTTTGTGAACTGTTGTGTTATAAGTTAAATGAGTTGCGTCAACTTGTAGAAGTCACTGGTATTTACATTGCTTTTATGAACTGTTTCACGTTCTTGCGTTTGCGACATCGTGCGCAAACAATCAAAGGAATTTTCGCTGTCCCGCACTACAGTTTTTCCTGGTGAGAACTGATAAATTGCCTCATCGAGCATGATAAAAGTGACATCATGATTAGTGTCTTGATTTCTTCATAGTGGGATGCCAACCTCGTAGTTTTGGTTGCCATCAGGTGGTTTACGAGTTGGCACGTTACCTTCAACTGTTGCCAAGCTTGGATAACTACATCTTTGCATATTGAATTTTGTAATGAGTTTTCAACAACGGCCAATTCCTTTGAGTCCCTTGTGAATAGTGTTTAACAAAATTATGAAAAAAATTGTTTTCAAAAATTAAATGTTGTCTCTATTAATACTTAATCTACTATATTAATGCAAGTAGATTTAGCTATGTATTTAGTAATGAACCTGATTATTATCTGATACAATCTTGTAGAATTTGATGACTTATCTGGGCACATTACTGATGACTTTATATAAATATTGTTCTTTTCTGTAAAGGATATTAGTTGGAAGGAAAAGAGATTATCTACTTCCAGAGAGAAGGCGCCAAGCGCAGCCATATAAGCATATAGCATAGCAGCTTTCTACCTTTGCCACTGAAACCAGCATTCCCAGCACATATTGTTTGTAGACTGAACTTAATTTTAATTTGTTACCTCAATGTTTTTCTTATATCCATTCTCATGGACATGTAACAAGTACAACAAAATTTTCATAGCTTCTTGTGATAATAAAAATGAATCATTTACCTCAAAAAATTTTTTATCTCAACAATTGAAAGGTGTTGGATAGCAGAATGTAGGGGGTGGGCATAAATAATCGGAAATTGATTAATAATTGCTTCTTGAATAATTAAAGAAAAATTGATTGGAAAAAATAATTGAACGAAAATGGGAGGTAATTTATAAATTTGCACACATTGCTCGGTGAACTTTACCTGGTACCAATATCAAAAAACCTTCAATGTCAACACATGTAAGAGCAACAATCATCATTTAAAGCTACATACCTTTCATTAGTTACATCGTGCATTGAGCTGATTATGACAATTCTGATTTAGGTTTGCCCCTCCACTGCTCATGCAAATTCCTCTTCTCTGCTTCGAACCTCCTGATGCAGGATTCAACATATATATATATATATCCACATCAAATACTGACGAATCGATTCCACAGACCGAACGTGAGGAGAGGGGCTAGTGTAATTGGTTAATACAAATCATAAAAAAATATACAGAAGTATGTTTTTTAACACAAACCTACGGTTTTTTTTAAATGGAACCTCGATAGTTTTGTTAGCACATCTGAACATATAAACAAATACCTAATCAGTGCCGTTTGTTGCATTGTAAAATGTTGATTACATCCGGAGATATTGTAACCTAAAGTTGACGCTTGAGTACCACTCCTCTGCTGTTTGACCGTGTATCGGAGAGCACCGAATTACGTAAGGATCCAAAGGGAACGGTGATGGACCTTAGGTACAGAAGAGACTGGAACAGCACATTACGTCCACATGCTAACACCTTTTTATTGGTCTTTTTCACTGACGCACATGTACATTCCCACGAGGGGTGAGGTACACGTACACACGTGGTTTCCGTTTTCAATTACGGAGTGGAATAGAGTGTGTCCCGACATGTCGGGCCAATAGATGTTCAATGTGCTGGCCTTCATTTGTTGCACACAATTGCGATCTCTGGCGTAATGTATGTCGTACACGCCGCAGTACATCTGGTGTAATGTCGCCGCAGGCTGCCACAATACGTTGTTTCATATCCTCTGGGGTTGTAGGTGCATCACGGTACACATTCTCCTTTAACATACCCCACAGAAAGAAGTGCAGAGGTGTAAGATCAGGAGAACGGGCTGGCCAATTTATGCGTCCTCCACGTCCTATGAAACGCCCGTCGAACATCCTGTCAAGGGTCAGCCTAGTGTTAATTTTTGAATGTGCAGGGGCACCATCATGATGATACCATATACGTCGACGCGTTTCCAGTAGGACATTTTCGAGCAACGTTGGCAGATCATTCTGTAGGAACGCGATGTATGTTGCAGCTGTTTGGGCCCCTGCAATGAAGTGAGGACCAATGAGGTGGTCGCCAATGATTCCGCACCATACATTTACAGTCCACGGTCGCTGTCGCTCTACCTGTCTGAGCCAGCGAGGATTGTCCACGGACCAGTAATGCATGTTCCGTAGATTCACTGCCCCGTGGTTTGTGAAACGCGCTTCATCGGTAAACAGGTAGAACTGTAAAGAATTCTCTGTTAATGCCCATTGACAGAATTGAACTCGATGATTAAAGTCATCAGCATGTAATTACTGTTGTAGCGACGCATGAAACGGATGAAAACAGTGACGATGCAGTATGCGCATGACACTACTTTCACTCAGTCCACTGGCTCTCGCAATGTCCCATGTGCTCATGTGTGGGTTCATGGCAACAGGAGCTAACACACCAACTGCACCCGCTTCTCCTGTGACGGGCCTGTTACGGACCCGTTTGTGTGCTACGACCATACCTGTTGCATACAGTTGGCGGTAGATGTTTTGCAATGTACAGCACGTTGGATGCTCTCTGTCCGGGTACCGTTCTGCATACACTCTGCAGGCTCCAGCTGCATTTCGTCGACACTCGCCATAGATGAGTATCATCTCCGCCTTTTCAGAGTTCGAATACACCATGGTCACAGTTCCTACAACACTACACTATCACAGACGTCTGGTAACACAAGTGTACTACAGTTGGTCTGCGTGCGGAGACGAATGCAGAATAACAATAGCAGCAAGCGCTACATGCGGACACTGCGTGTTAAAAAACATACTTCCGTGCATTTTTGTATGGTTTGTATTAAGCAATTACACTAGCCCCTCTCCTCACGTTCCGTCTGTGAAATCGGTTCGTCATATATATAGGGTATTACAAAAAGGTACGGCCAAACTTTCAGGAAACATTCCTCACACACAAAGAAAGAAAGTATGTTATGTGGACATGTGTCCGGAAACGCTTACTTTCCATGTTAGAGTTCATTTTATTACTTTCCTTCAAATCACATTAATCATGGAAAGGAAACACACAGCAACGGAACGTACCAGCGTGACTTCAAACACTTTGTTACAGGAAATGTTCAAAATGTTCTCCGTTACCGAGGATACATGCATCCACCCTCTGTCGCATGGAATCCATGATGCGCTGTTGCAGCCCTGGACAATGGCGTATTATATCACAGCCGTCCACAATACGAGCACGAAGAGTCTTTACATTTGGTACCGGGGTTGCGTAGACAAGAGCTTTCAAATGCCCCCATAAATGAAAGTCAAGAGGGTTGAGGTCGGGAGAGCGTGGAGACCATGGCATTGGTCCGCCTCTACCAATCCATCGGTCACCCAATCTGTTGTTGAGAAGCGTACGAACACTTTGATTGAAATGTGCAGGAGCTCCATCATGCATGAACCACATCTTGTATCGTACTTGTAAAGGCACATGTTCTAGCAGCACAGGTAGAGTATCCCGTATGAACTCATGGCGGTGAAACGAGGAAGTACAGTACATACTGACGAAACTAAAATGAGCTCTAACATGGAAATTAAGGGTTTCCGGACACATGTCCACATAATATCTTTTCTTTATTTGTGTGTGAGGAATGTTTCCTGAAAGTTTGGCCCTACCTTTTTGTGACACCCTGGATATATATAATGAATAAACTTGCCATCCTAATAACTTTTATAACACTTTTTAGTATATGGTTGGAATACACATTTTTAAACAACAATGGCACTGCAGAGCTAGTCCTACGTTCGTTCACTGCCGCTTACATAAAGAAACAGGTGAAGATACAGAAACTAATCAATTGAAGAGCGTATCTTTTCTCCTTTTTGATATCAAAACATTGTCTGTGGCACAAAATACCGTGTTACTTTACTGTTAACCTTATAGCTTAGATGTATAAAAAGAAAAGAATGAAGAAAGAAGAAAAATGATATGCTACATTACAGTGTGCAGTAATTATCGTAGTATTGTCCTCACAATCCTTATATGAGTGATACATAGGGAACTGTTGCGTATTCTAGTATCATCATTTGTTAATAGAATTACTCAGGATAGTTTATGTCTGTCTTCAGGAGTCTGCCATCCAGTTGCTTCAGTGTCTCTGTGGCACTGTCCCACAGATTAAACAAACCTGTTTTCATTTGTACTGCCCTTCTCTGCATATTTTCAATATACCCTGTCAGTCGTATTTGGTATGGGTTCCACGCAGTTGAGCTATATTCTAGGATGCGTCATCTGAGTTATTCATAAGCTCTCTCCTCTGTCGGTTGATTCCACTTCCCCAGTACTTTCCCAATAAACCTAAAGCCTACCACCCTTTTTACCCATGACTGAGCCTATGTGATCATTCTATTTCAAATCCCTACAATGTGTTACACCGTTATCTTTATATGAGTTGGCTGGATCCAATAGAGACTCAATATTATAGTTGGATGATACTACAGTTCTTCATTTTGTGAAGTGCAAAATTTTATATTTCTGCACATTGAGAGCAAGTTGCCAATCTTTGCACCACTTTGGAAACTTATCAAGATCTTACTGAACATTTATGCACTTTCTTTCAGATAGAGTATACATTCATTATAGATAAATGCATCATATACAAAAATCCAAATGTTACTTCATATTAATGTTCTTTGTAAGTTCATTAATATACAACATAAACAGTAAGATAGTGAAGGGAGTCGAAAATTTAATAGTCATGGGTGACTGGAATCCGATAGTAGGAAAAGGAAGAGAAGGAAACATAGTAGGTTAATACGGACTGAGGGCAAGAAATGAAAGAGGAAACCGCCTGGTGGAATTTTGCACATAGCACAACTTAATCATAGCTAACACTCGGTTCAATAATCATAAAAGAAGGTTGCATACACGGAAGAAGCCTTGAGATACTGACAGGTTTCAGATAGATTATATAATGGTAAGACAGAGATTTAGGAACCAGGTATCAAATTGTAACACATTTACAGGGGCAGATGTGGACTCTAACCACAATCTATTGGTTATGAACTGTAGATTAAAACTGAAGAAACTGCAAAAAGGTGGGAATTTAAGGAGATGGGACCTGGATAAACTGACTAAACCAGAGGTTGTACAGAGTTTCATGGAGAGCATAAGGGAACAAATGACAAGAATGGGGGAAAGACATACAATAGAAGAAGAATGGGTAGCTCTGAGGTATGAAGTAGTGAAAGCAGCAGAGGAGCAAGTAGGTAAAAAGACGAGGGCTAGTAGAAATCCTTGGGTGACAGAAGACATATTGGATTTAATTGACGAAAGGAGAAAATATAAAAATGCAGTAAATGAAGCAGGCAAAAAGGAATAAAAACGTCTCAAAAATGAGATCGAAAGGAAGTGCGAAGTGGCTAAGCAGGCATGGCTAGAGGACAAATGTAAGGATATAGAGGCTTATCTCACAAGAGGTAAGATAGATACTGCCTACAGGAAAATTGAAGAGACCTTTGGAGGAAAGAAAACCACTTGTATGAATATCAAGAGCTCAGATGGAAACCCAGTTCTCAGGAAAGAAGGGAAAGCAGAAAGGTGGAAGGAGTATATAGAGGGTCTATACAAGGGCGATGTACTTGAGGAGAATATTATGGAAATGGAAGAGGATGTAGATAAAGATGAAATGGGAGATATGAAACTGTGTGAAGAGTTTGATAGAGCAGTGAAAGACCGAAGTCGAAACAATTCCCAGGTAGTAGACAACATTCCATTAGAACTACTGACAGACTTAGGAGAGCCAATCCTGACAAAACTCTACCATCTGGTGAGCAAGATGTATGTGACAGGCGAAATACCCTCAGACTTCAAGAAGAATATAACAATTCAAATCCGAAAGAAAGCAGGCATTGGCAGATGTAAAAATTACCGAACTATCAGTTTAATAAGTCACGGCTGCAAAATAATAAAGCGAATTCTTTACAGATGAATGGAAAAACTGGTAGAAGCCGACCTCGGGGAAGATCAGTTTGGATTCCGTAGAAATATGGGAACACGTTAAGCAATACTGACCCTATGACTTATTTTAGAAGGTAGATTAAGAAAAGGCAAACCTACGTCTCTAGTATTTGTAGACTTAGAGAAACATTTTGACAATGTTGACTGGAATACTCCCTTTCAAATTCTGAATGTGGCAGGGGTAAACTACAGGGAGCGAAAGGCTATTTACAATTTGTACAGAAAGCAGATGGCAGTTACAAGACATGAAAGGGAAGCAGTGGTTGGGAAGAGTGTGAGACAGGGTTCTAGCCTCTCCCCCAATGTTGTTCAATCTGTACATTGAGCAAGCAGTAAAGGAAACAAAAGAAAATTTCGGAGTAGGTATTAAAATACATGGAGAAGAAATAAAAACTTTAAGATTCGCGATGACATTGTAATTCTGTCAGAGACAGCAAAGGACTTGGAACAGCAGTTGAACGGACTGGACAGCATCTTGAAAGGAGGATATAAGATGAACATCAACAAAAGCAAAATAAGGAAAATGGAATGTAGTCGAATTAAGTCGGGTGATGCTGAAAGAATTAGATTAGGAAATGAGACACAGTAGTAAAGGAGTTTTGCTATTTGGGCAGAAAAATAACTGATGATGGTCAAAGTAGAGAGGATATAAAATGTAGACTGGCAATGGCAAGGAAAGCGTTTCTGAAGAAGAGGAATCTGTTAACATCGAGTATAGATTTAAGTGTCAGGAAGTCGTTCTAGAAAGTACTTATATGGAGTGTAGACATGTATGGAAGTGAAACATGGATGATAAATAGTTTGGACAAGAAGAGAATATAAGCGTTCGAAATATGGTGCTACAGAAGAATGCTGAAGATTAGATCACATAACTAATGAGGAGGTACTGAATAGCACTGAGGAGAAGAGGAGTTTGTGACACAACTTCACTAGAAGAAGGGATTGGTTTGTAGGGCATGTTCTGACCCATCAAGGGATCACCAATTTAGTATTGGAGGGCAGCGTGAGAGGTAAAAATCGTAGGGGGAGACCAGGAGATGAATACACTAAGCAGATTCAGAAGTATGTAGGCTGCAGTACGTACTGGGAGATGAAGAAGCTTGCACACGATAGAGTAGCATGGAGAGCTGCATAAAACCAGTCTCAGGACTGAAGACCACAGCAGCAGCAGCATGAACAGCAAGAGCCCAACACACTTCCCTGGGGCACACCTAAATTTAGATCTATATCTGATGATGACTCTTCATCCAAGACAGCATGTTGCATCCTTCCTGCCAAGAAATCCTCAATCCAGTCACGAATTGCACTTGATACCACATATGGTCACCCTTTTGACAGCAAGTGTAGGTGTGGTACTGAGTCAAATGCTTTTTGGAAATCACGAGAGGCTCCATTGAGCTGAATGCCTTGATCCAAAGCTTTGAGTACGTCATGTGAGAAACATGTGAGTTGGGTTTCAAATGATCCATGTCTTTGGAATCCATGCTGATTGGCACTGGCTAGGTCATTCTGTTCAAGATGCCTAATTATGTTTGAGCTCAGAATATGTACTAAGATTTTCCAACAAATCAATGTCAAGGATATTGGACGGAAGTTTTGTGGATCACTTCTACTACGCTTCTTATAGACAGGTGTGACCTGTGCTTTTTTCCAAGAACTGGGCACAGGATTTTGTTCGAGGGATCTGCAATAGGTTATAGTTAAATAAGAGGGGCCAACTCAGCCTCAAATTCAATACGGAATCTGACAGGTATTTCATCTGGCCAAGAAGCTTAGTTCAGCTTTAACGATTTCAGCAGTTTCTCAACACCACTGACACTAATACTTATTTCAGCGGTATGAGGTTTAAATTGAGGCAAATCTCCTGGGTTTTCCTTTGTAAAATAACATTTAAAAACAGAGTTAAGCATTTCACCTTTTGCTTTGCTACCCTGAATTTTAGTTCCTGCCTCATTTGCTAAGGTCTGAACACTGACATAATGCCACTAATAGGCTTTACATACTACAAGAATTTTCTTGGGTTCTGTGAAAGATTATTTGACAATATTCTGCTGCAGTAGTCACTGAAGGCAACACACATTCCTCTCTTGACAGCCAAACACGTTTCATTCACCATTTCTCTGTCTATAGTCCTAGGCTTTGTTTTACACCTATTACGCAGTAATCTCTGTTTCTTTAAAACTTTCTTTACGGTGACTGTGTACGATGGCATTTCCCTCCCATTATGGACTGCTCTAATGGGCTTTAAACTTAATTTAGCTCTTTCAAAATTTTTGAGTACAGTAGGCATAGCCTCAATCGTTCTCTGACTTCATTGTACAATTACATGAGAAACATGTTGTTTTTCAGACTTTTTGAACGCTTACAAAACTATATTTTCGTAAAGTACCGGTATAAGTGTTTTGAATATGTAACATATTTCCTTGCAGATCAGGGTTTGTGGTTCACAGTTCTGCCAAAGAATGCATCACCCCTTAATTTCATTATATATCAATGGAAACAAAAGTGCGTTTTTGAGAACTATCAGAAGCTACCATTGTTCTTTACATAATCTATGAACAATTTGTAGCAAATCAGAGTTTGTGATTTAATTACTGTAGCAGATTTCCTAACTAACATAATGTCTTACATCTAGTTTCTAAGGAGGAATAGCCCTGTACAGCATATGCGTTTATCATATATTAACTCAGTTTTCGAGTTTGCTAACAACTGTAATTAACGTTATTCAGTTATCTGAGGAAGAAATTTCTGAGAATGTACTTTTGGAGCACAGCATTGTATGGCAGCGAAACATTGACTGAGGGAAAACCGAACAGAAGAGAGTTGAAGTATTTGAGATGTGGGGCTACAGACGGATGTTGAAAATTAGGTGGTCTGAGAAAGTAAAGAATGAGAAGGTCCTGAGCAGATCAGAGAAGAAAGGGACATGTGGAAAACACTGACTAGGAGAAGGGACAGGATGCTAGTGTAGGGAAGCAGCCTACTCACGCCATATAAAATTTACATCAGTCTTTCCACTGTGTGCCAGCCAGTCCGCTGGAACTAGCTCTGACGTCATAAATGTTGCGCAATACTTTAAAAATCAAGTAAATAACCTGAAACGTTGCTAGCATGTCAGGAGTAATACTATATGATTATGTGTTGAATATAAGTTCAATAACTTTAACCACTTTCGAAATTTGGACGTTTTTCTGTAAAAATCATTGACGCAACAGAAAAGTTGTATAAACTTAAAAATTTATATTCAGATTCCTTTTGCATAACAATTTAGTAGAAACAGTATTCTGAATTTCATAAATTAAAATTTTAGTTGAAATTCATGGCTTTCTGGTTTTTATCTTAAAAATTAAGGAAGCAAGATAGATTAAACAGGCGAATAAATAAAGCTAAGATGTTGAAATTTAAGTAGGAGGGAGATACGCTACAATCATAAAGATGTGAGAAGTTTCAACTGAATAACTATAAAACTATAGCGATAGCGTATCTCCAAAGGGCAAGTTCAGAGCTCGTCTACTGCGTGTAGTGTAATTAAATTAATTCTCTCACCCAAAATATTGGACTTAGCCACGTCAGACTTTTATTATGATTACTTACCTGTGTGCTGATTGCACATTTAAATTGAGAGCTTCATTGGCCATCAGCAAAGGAAGCAATGATTTATTTGATAACTTAAAGTGGTGCATTACTAGCCCAGCGGCTAGTCGGGACAGCGGATTTAATCAGGCGTTCCCTTAGCCGTCCGCACCGCGACTTTATACACTCCTGGAAATTGAAATAAGAACACTGTGAATTCATTGTCCCAGGAAGGGGAAACTTTATTGACACATTCCTGGGGTCAGATACATCACATGATCACACTGACAGAACCACAGGCACATAGACACAGGCAACAGAGCATGCACAATGTCGGCACTAGTACAGTGTATATCCACCTTTCGCAGCAATGCAGGCTGCTATTCTCCCATGGAGACGATCGTAGAGATGCTGGATGTAGTCCTGTGGAACGGTTTGCCATGCCATTTCCACCTGGCGCCTCAGTTGGACCAGCGTTCATGCTGGACTTGCAGACTGCGTGAGACGACGCTTCATCCAGTCCCAAACATGCTCAATTGGGGGACAGATCCGGAGATCTTGCTGGCCAGGGTAGTTGACTTACACCTTCTAGAGCACGTTGGGTGGCACAGGATACATGCGGACGTGCATTGTCCTGTTGGAACAGCAAGTTCGCTTGCCAGTCTAGGAATGGTAGAACGATGGGTTCGATGACGGTTTGGATGTACTGTGCACTATTCAGTGTCCCCTCGACGATCACCAGAGGTGTACGGCCAGTGTAGGAGATCGCTCCCCACACCATGATGCCGGGTGTTGGCCCTGTGTGCCTCGGTCGTATGCAGTCCTGATTGTGGCGCTCACCTGCACGGCGCCAAACACGCATATGACCATCATTGGCACCAAGGCAGAAGCGACTCCCATCGCTGAAGACGACATGTCTCCATTCGTCCCTCCATTCACGCCTGTCGCGACACCACTGGAGGCGGGCTGCACGATGTTGGGGCGTGAGCGGAAGATGGCCTAACGGTGTGCGGGACCGTAGCCCAGCTTCATGGAGACGGTTGCGAATGGTCCTCACCGATACCCCAGGAGCAACAGTGTGCCTAATTTGCTGGGAAGTGGCGGTGCGGTCCCCTACGGCACTGCGTAGGATCCTACGGTCTTGGCGTGCATCTGTGCGTCGCTGCGGTCCGGTCCCAGGTCGACGGGCACGTACACCTTCTGCCGACCACTGGCGACAACATCGATGTACTGTGGAGACCTCACGCCCCACGTGTTGAGCAATTTGGCGGTACGTCCACCCGGCCTCCCGCATGCCCACTATACGCCCTCGCTCAAAGTCCGTCAACTGCACATACGGTTCACGTCCATGCTGTCGCGGCATGCTACCAGTGTTAAAGACTGCGATGGAGCTCCGTATGCCACGGCAAACTGGCTGACACTGACGGCGGCGGTGCACAAATGCTGCGCAGCTAGCGCCATTCGACGGCCAACACCGCGGTTCCTGGTGTGTCCGCTGTGCCGTGCGTGTGATAATTGCTTGTACAGCCCTCTCGCAGTGTCCGGAGCAAGTATGGTGGGTCTGACACACCGGTGTCAATGTGTTCTTTTTTCCATTTCCAGGAGTGTATAGGAGAACGCTGCGCGAGAAAAAAGGCCCCAGTTCTCTCCAGACGCTGATCAGCGCACCACCTGTGCCGGGAGTCGCGTCGTGTCGGTATCATTGCTAGAAACAGCTTCAGATGCCGTAATAAGTTACTCGGGATATGCGTAGCCAAGAAATCATTTTCGAGTGAAGTGTTAATTCTGGGATGACTTTGATGATCTATCTTCAGTTTGCGTATGTCGTATTTTCAAGTGCCGCTGCGGGACAGACATTCTACCATTATTTAGCGTGGCGTTTGATGAACATTATCATCAAATTATGGCGAGCATTCACTTAAACAATTAATTTGAACAGTTATAGTTGCATCAGCGCATTAGACTCTGAATGGATTGTGTGGATTCTTTTTGGTCTGTGACTTTCAGAATATAGTGAACATTTTTGAAAGAATCATCTTGATTATGAATCCCAGACAATCTCCTAATTCGTCAGAGCTATAAGCTGTAGCTATAAGTGTATTTCTCAGTTGAAGTGGGCACTAGGAATTCTAATTACAGGCTTCACGTTTTGCTAAACACTTTCTGGTTGCCAATATTGTAGTTAGAGAGCCAGTGTTAAGAACGGCAAACAACAGCATTAAATAAATCGTAGGAACATTTCAATAACAACAAAATTCCACCCGCCGCGCCACATATGTTGCTACTCGGCCGGGAAATGCGTCTTTTCTACGTTACAAAACATTTCATTAACAATTATTTCCACCCGCCGCCCCACATGTGGTGGATCGGCCGGGAAATGCGTCTTTTCTACATTACAAAACATTCCACATTTTAATAACAATATTTCCACACGCCGCCCCACATATGGTGCGTCGGCCGGGAAATGTGTCTTATCTACATTACAAAACATTCCACATTTTAATAACAATATTTCCACGCGCCGCCCCACAATAGGACATCTGTTAAAGACATCAGGGAATTACTTCCACGGTACTAGAGGGAGCTGTTGACGGCAAAAAACATAGAGTAAGACGATGATTGGAGTACATCCAGCAAATAACTGAGGATGTAGGTTGCAAGAGCTACTCTGAGGTGAAGAGGTTGGCATAGGGGAGGAATTCGTGGGCAGGCAGCATCAGACCAATCACAAGACTGATGACACACAAAAAGAGTTCAGAATGTTTTAGGAAATCATAGTTTTTATGTTGGATGGATAGAAATCTCGTTTACTGCATTTGCATAAATTCTTTTAGGGAATTATCAACTATTTACCTCAACAGATTAAAAGTTATTTGTGCACTGCCTTGTAATACGATGCACTAGGCAAAATGCTGTTCTCGTACATGGGATGAATTGGTTGATGTTTGTAAGCAGCTGGAAATCGCTCTGACTACTGTCAAACGATTGGCAGTTGCTGCGAATCAGTGTTGTGGAATAGGTCCCAAGAGTCGTGTACCTGTGATCTCAGTACCAGAGGTGCTTCAAGTACAACCTCTCCTGTGGATCCTGTCTCCTCTACAGAAAGTACGGGATCAGTCATTACTTGTCCACTTGACTGTGAGTGGCACGTCAATGGTAGATCTAGACCAGAGAGGACTCAGGGTGTTGTGCTGATCTTGCTAACCAACAAGTTTGAGATGCTGTCTCTCACTGAAACTGAAGCTGAGCCAGTGACACGCAATTCACCCACTTTGGAGAAACCTGTTTGGTCTGGGTCATGAGGAAGCAAACACGAAAAGGGTAGGGGATCTGTTAATTGTTGGCAATTCAAATGTATGGCGAATGATGGAAGCCCTTAGGGGAATAGCAGCAGGGGACAGGAAAGGACACTAGTAGCACTCAATTTGCATGCCTGAGGCCTCATTCACCATGATGAAGAGGCTATTCTAGCAGTCATTGAGCGAACAGGGTGTAACCAACTGCTGATTGTGCCACATGTTGGAACAAATGATGCCTGTCGTCTGGGCTATGAGGTCATACTTGGGTCATCTCAGCACAGGCAGAGAAGGTTGAGAAGATCAACCTTGTACACGGAGTTGCTCACAATTGTCCCCAGAATTGATAGTGGCACTTTGTTACTGAGTCTAGTGAAAGGACTGAACCAGAGACTTTGAAGGTTAAATGACAAGCTAGGCTACGACTTCCTGGCTATAGGGTTGAGAACTGTAGGGTCCCCCTCCAAAGGCCAGGTGTCCACTACATATCAGGGGTTGCTCGTCAGGTGACACATAAAGGTCTTTTAGATTAGGTGAGTCTCCATCCAATCCAGATAACGATAGGTATAGGAAACCCAGAAGTATCATAGTAAGATCAACAGAAATGCCTGCCACAGATGAGAGTATTCAAATCTTAATTGTTAACTGCCAAAGCATTCACAACAAAGTGGTAGAGTTTAAAGCCCTCATGAAAAGCGGTGAAGCTCGCATAATACTAGGAATAGAAAGCTGGCTGAAACTGGAAATTGGTAGCACTGAGATTTTTGTAGAAAATTTAAGTGTATATGGAAAACAGGCAAATGGGAAATGGAGCTGGTGTATTTGTTGCAGTAGACAAAAACTTAAACCCACCAAGACAAACTCAAGTTGCAGGTTAGATTGTCGTCGAGCGTGATTAGCTGAGCAGTATAGGGAGCTGCAGTCGTGGACTGTGTGGCTGGTCCTGGCGGAGGTTCGAGTCATCCCTCTGGCATGGGTGTGGGTGTTCGTCCTTAGGATAATTACGGTTAAGTACTGTGTAAACTTAGGGACTGATGACATTAGAGTTAGGTACCATACGATTTCACACACATTTGAACATTTTGTGAGATTGTTTGGACAAGACTCAATATCAGGAGTGGGCATAAATAATAGCTGAATCCTTCCATTGCCCACCAGACTTCTGATGTAGAGGAAAACTTTATCAAAAAACATCTTGTAGACTAGTTACACGTGTGTTTTTTCAAGTTCTGGGCATGGGATCTACAAGAGGTTATCATTAAAAGAGGGGCTAACTCAGCTGCAAATTCGGTATGGAATCAGACAGGGATTCCATTGGGTTCTGTACCTTTACCAGTTTTAACGCTTTCAGCTGTTTTTGAACGCCAGTGACACTAACACTTATTGCATTCATCTTTCCAATAGTACAAGAATTAAGCTGGGGCAATTCTCCTGCAGTTTCCTTTATAAAGGAACATTCGAAAACGGAGTTAAGTATTTGAGCTTTTGCTTTTTGCTTCTTTGGGCCATCTCCCATCTGGAAGTTGGTCAGTGAACTTTCTGCTAAAAAGAGCACATTTATACATAGAATTGTGTACATATTGCTGTGTGCGTTACATGACATATTTTGTACCCTTTTAGCAATAAAACATTGTCATTATCCTACAGTGAGAATCAGTGTTATTTTACTGTGAATGCTTCAACATATTATGGACCTAATTGTCAGTGAGTGATGAGTTTCAAGTGACGTTAGAAATCGGGAAACCGGCTAGGACAAAGTGGGCAAAAACCGACTGGGTGGGCCAAAATGACCTCTAAAAGATTTCGTGTTAGGTGTTGTCATCGGGTTACAGCATTATGAAGTAGTGAAGAGGCAACGATTATGAGTAGTTGGAGGTTGATTTCGTTTGCGTACAGGCCATTGTTTGGATTGTGAGAATTTTTGAAGGTTGAACAAGTTTTTCCAGATTGCACAGTTTGTTTATGGTTTTGAGAGTTTAGTATGCCAATCTGATTTACCATCAGTGAGTAAGTATGATTGTTCAGTGCATTTAGTTATATTTTTATAGCGAAAGTGGTCTAGCAATTGTTTTTCATTAAACTGAAATTGCCATATTTGTCTCGTTATTGTAATCCATTAATGGATGATGTGTTGGTTCTGCCCCACAATGTTAAAGCTGCTCAGTTCAGAATTTCATTATACTTTATAAAATAATTAAAAGTCCAAATTAGTAATAAGCGTTCCATTAAATTTATTCAAAATGAGGATGAAAGTTAACATGAAATAAAAAGGCTTAGACCAAATTTTTTGCTATTAACTTAACACAAAAGTTGTTTTAGTTATTACACAAAAAAGTTGAAACTGCAGGAAATTGGTATTTTTAATAGGGCCTAAGATAATCTCTAAGGAAAATGTTATCTTCAAATTAATAAAACGTCTTCCTTAATTTTTAATGCTCACACCAAACAATGTCTTGTGTAATTTTTTATGTTCCTAAAACTAATGCACCTACAGTTTCAGTTGAGATATTGTGAGGAACTACATGGAACAGACAGCTCAGTATAGAGTTGGTAACCAGAAGAATGAAGGAGGTAGTAAATGCGTTACTTGAAGGGGGGATGGGATACACCGCTGCATTAAATCTTTCAACGTATCTAGAACAACCTTGAGAGAAAAGGGTTAAAAAAGCGCGAAAAAATGAACTGGCATCAGAGCTGGCTTCTGAAAAGTGATTAGGTACCTAGGATCCTGAATTTTCAGAACCTCGGCAATGAAATAGTTAAGTATGTATTATTTATGGAAGAAAGGCTCTTTGGTCTTACAATTTCTGATCTATGTGGGCTGGCATTTGATTTAGCAGAAAAAATATCATTAACCATACCTGCACCGGTGTCGAAAAAATCACTGGTAAAGACTTGTAATAAGGTTTCATTAACCAACATCACCAGAGCAAACATCTTTAGCTCAAGCCATTGCCCTTGCAAAATTTACACAAAGTGCACAATTAAACCTAATGATGTGTACAATGTGAATGAAACAGGGATTCTCACAGTCCCAAAAAACATTCAAAGGTTTTATCCCTCTGGGGGGGAAATAAATGTTGGATGTTTGTCCTCTTCAGAATGTGGTGTACTCATTACTGTAGAAACATGTATGAGTCCACCTGGGAACTTTATACTGTTAGTGACTGTCTTTCCCAGTAAGATGGAAAATTTATTGTTAATGAATGACGCTCCTCCAGGATTCTTCAGCTGTTACAACTGATTTCTAATTTAGTTTAAAAAATTCAGCGAATTTTTTAACCCTTCACTAGAAAAACCAGTTTTTCTCAAGTGGGACAGACACATAAATTACATACTAATAGCTTAGGTCTTATAGACCTAACTCAGAAACACAGTGTCATTCTAATGTGTTTTCCATTTCATGCAGCACACTGCCTTCAGGCCCTAGATGGTTCTGTTATGGCCCCTTTGAGTGCATACTATGAGCAAGAAGCTAGGCAGCGGTTAATTAGGCATACTGGGCCTTGCGTCACCATCTACCAAATCAGTAAGATTGTGAATACAGCTTTTACAAAAGCTGCTCCTATGCAAACTGCCATAAAGGTCTTCGAGAAGACTGGAATACACCCATTCAATAGAAACATGTTCTCTGATCACCTATATGCTCCATCTGAAACTACTGCTAGGCCAGAAGTGTGAGATTCTACAGACTGTCAGCCATCAACTTCTACAAATCATCAAACACTGCACAGTGTCAGAACTTAGCTTCTGGTGCACCAGGCGATGCACAGTCTCAGGGCTTTGCAACCGTTCTGAGCGTGGATGCTAGAATACCTGATGACAATCGTCGTCACCAGTTTACATCTGTAATACCTTATGCTACATGGTCTTGGCCTTCAACTTCTGAAGCACAAAATGAAGAAGGAACCAGCCTTGCATTTCTGGTGCAGCAAGTTGATCACATAGATCTTCAGGGTCAAGTCCAGTAGATCTACAAAAATACCATTGGAAACAAATGCATTTATAATATCACCTAAATTACTAATGCCACCCTCACAAGAAAAGGAGAGAGTTCACAAGACAAATGGAAGGCAAAAAGGAAAGACAGTCATCCTCACATCCTCACCTTACAAATCAGAACTGGAGACAGATGAGAGGAAAAAAGAATAGCAAAGGAAAATTAAAGAAGAAAGAATGAATGCTAAAAAATGGAGCATTGGACAAAGATACTAAAAGTAAAAGATTTCAAAAGAGAAAGCTTTCATTCCAAACTAAGCTCCAAACAAAATCTGGAAATAGCAAGGTAAACAAAAGAAATGAAAATGTAAATGAAGATGACAATGAGTTGAATGAAGAGGAAGAAGAAAAAGAAGAAGAGGAGGAGGAGGCTTGAATACTCTGCAGTGAATTATATTCTAAGTCCAAGGACAGGGAGGGATGGATTCAGTGTCTGGACTGTAAGGAATGGTCGCACTAGGCTTGTACAAATTGTGAAGCAGAAGATTATAATTTAGTTTGTAACTTTTGTTCATAAAATTTAAATGTAACCTCATGTAGCATTTATTTCTTATTTCATGATGATAAATGTCCTAATTCTTTTTAAAAAATCTTTTGTATAGTTTTTTGTAAATTTCAGAATAAACGATTTTACATTTAAATCTTACAGATGTCTGTTTTATCCCACCAATGGGGCAAAACCGTCATTTTATCAACACCACGAAAAAATTAAGAAACTTTAAATCACTTATAATTAATGCATTATACATGAATATCACATATATAATGTTAACAGGTCTGTTTTGCCCCATTGCGCCCTACGATGCAGTGTCAAAAACATGTGTGAAAAGTTCTGCGGTTATTTCTGCAATGTGCAAGTGAATATGTAACCTTAAAATGATGGTAAACGACATTAGAAATTTGCAAATGTCAAATGCATCATGAACTGATTGGCCTGCAAATTTCAAGTACATGTGACCTTAAGTACCATGGGCGTTGGGATGTTGTCACAGGCCGAATAATTAAACCAATGTGTAACGATGACTAGAACACTGACGCAATACAAGGATAACAGAAGAATCTCACAGATTGGAAACGGATTTGCAACGCATAACAGAAAATTACTGGAACCTCAACTGAGCAGAAAAACTCTGCTACACTTCACAAATTGTGAATATTCAGCAGCCATGTGGATGAAACTACTTTCATTTTACGAACAGAAAAACTGTAAGTACGTAAGTATACATCTACTGAAGCATTAATGGCACATTTTAGAAAAGGATATTTCAAGCGACATGGCTACATACAGGGTGTTACAAAAAGGTACGGCCAAACGTTCAGGAAACATTCCTCACACACTAAAAAGAAAAGATGTTATGTAGACATGTGTCTGGAAACCCTTAATTTCCATGTTGAGCTCATTTTAGTTTCGTCAGTATGTGCTCTACTTCCTCGATTCACCGCCATGATTTCATACGGGATACTGTACCTGTGCTGCTAGAACATGTGCCCTTACAAGTACGACACAACAAGTGGTTCATGCACGATGGAGCTCCTGCACATTTCAGTCAAAGTGTTCCTACGCTTCTCAACAACAGATTCGGTGACCAATGGATTGATAGAGGCGGACCAATTCCATGGCCTCCACGCTCTCCTGACCTCAACCCTCTTGACTTTCATTTATGGGGGCATTTGAAAGCTCTACGCAACCCCGATACCAAATGTATAGACTCTTCGTGCTCGTATTGTGGACGGCTGTGATACAATACGCCATTGTCCAGGACTGCATCAGCGCATAAGGGATTCCATGCGACGGAGGGTGGATGCATGTATCCTCGCTAACGGAGGACATTTTGAACATTTCCTGTAACAAAGTGTTTGAAGTCACGCTGGTACGTTCTGTTGCTGCGTGTTTCCATTCCATGATTAACTTGACGAAACTTGTCTAGCTTGAGGGGAAACCAGATGGCGCTATGGTTGGCCCGCTAGATGGCGCTGCTATAGGTCAAACGGATATAAACTGCGTTTTTTTAAAAAAATAGGAACTCCCAGTCTTTTTACCCATATGTGTAGTATGTAAAGAAATGTGAATGTTTTATTTGGACCACTTTTTTCGGTTTGTGATACATAGCGCTGTAATATGGCTTACAATTTTAGATGAACGGTTGATAACAGGTAGGTTTTTAAAATTAAAATACAGAACATAGGTACGTTTGAACATTTTATTTCGATTGTTCCAGTGTGATACATGTACCTTTGTGAACTTGTCATTTCTGAGAACGCATGCTGTTACAGCGTGATTACCTGTAAATACCACATAAATGCAATAAATGTTCAAAATGATGTCTGTCAACTTAAGTGCATTTGGCAATACATGTAACGACATTCTTCTCAACAGCGAGTAGTTCGCTTTCTGCAATGTTCGCACATGCATTGACAATGCGCTGACGCATGTTGTCAGTCGTTGTCGGTTGGTCACGATAGCAAACATCCTTCAACTTTCTCCACAGAAAGCCATCGATAGAACATTACGTAGGAAATCAGCATAGATTGCACCATTTACATTGCCATCGATAAAATGGGGGCCAATTATCCTTCCTCCCATAATGCTGCACCATACATTAACCCGCCAAGGGCGCTGATGTTCCACTAGTCGCAGCCGTTGCGGATTTTCCGTTGCCCAATAATGCATATTATACCAATTTACGTTACCGCTGTTGGTGAATGACGATTCGTGGCTAAATAGAATGCGTGCAAAAAATCTGTCATCGTCCCGTAATTTCTCTTGTGCCCAGTGGCAGAACTGTACACGACGTTCAAAGTCGTCGCCATGCAATTCCTGGTGCATAGAAATGTGGTACGGGTGCAATCGATGTTGATGTGGCATTCTCAACATCGACTTTTGAGATTCCCGATTCTCACTCCAATTGCTACAGATGTGCCGATTAGCTGTGACAGCAGTTAAGGCAGCTACTTGGGCATCATCATTTGTTGGAGGTCGTGGTTGACGTTTCAGATGTGACTGAACACTTCCTGATTCCTTAAATAACGTAACTATCCGGCTAACGGTCCGGGCACTCGGATGAAGTCGTCCAGGATACCGAGCAGCATACATAGCACACGCCCGTTGGACATTTTGATCACAATAGAAACACATCAACACGATATCGACCTTTTCCGCAATTGGTAAACGGTACATTTTAACAGGGTAATGTATCACGAAGCAAATACCGTCCGCACAGGCGGAATGTTACGTGATACATTTACATTTGTGAGTATTACAGCGTCATCTATTACAAAGCGAAAAAAGTGGTCCAACTAAAACATTCATACACTCCTGGAAATGGAAAAAAGAACACATTGACACCGGTGTGTCAGACCCACCATACTTGCTCCGGACACTGCGAGAGGGCTGTACAAGCAATGATCACACGCACGGCACAGCGGACACACCAGGAACCGCGGTGTTGGCCGTCGAATGGCGCTAGCTGCGCAGCATTTGTGCACCGCCGCCGTCAGTGTCAGCCAGTTTGCCGTGGCATACGGAGCTCCATCGCACTCTTTAACACTGGTAGCATGCCGCGACAGCGTGGACGTGAACCGTATGTGCAGTTGACGGACTTTGAGCGAGGGCGTATAGTGGGCATGCGGGAGGCCGGGTGGACGTACCGCCGAATCGCTCAACACGTGGGGCGTGAGGTCTCCTCAGTACATCGATGTTGTCGCCAGTGGTCGGCGGAAGGTGTACGTGCCCGTCGACCTGGGACCGGACCGCAGCGACGCACAGTTGCACGCCAAGACCGTAGGATCCTATGCACCGCCACTTCCCAGCAAATTAGGCACACTGTTGCTCCTGGGGTATCGGCGAGGACCATTCGCAACCGTCTCCATAAAGCTGGACTACGGTCCCGCACACCGTTAGGCCGTCTTCCGCTCACGCCCCAACATCGTGCAGCCCGCCTCCAGGGGTGTCGCGACAGGCGTGAATGGAGGGACGAATGGAGACGTGTCGTCTTCAGCGATGAGAGTCGCTTCCGCCTTGGTGCCAATGATGGTCGTATGCGTGTTTGGCGCCGTGCAGGTGAGCGCCACAATCAGGACTGCATACGACCGAGGCACACAGGGCCAACACCCGGCATCATGGTGTGGGGAGCGATCTCCTACACTGTTCGTACACCTCTGGTGATCGTCGAGGGGACACTGAATAGTGCACGGTACATCCAAACCGTCATCGAACCAATCGTTCTACCATTCCTAGACCGGCAAGGGAACTTGCTGTTCCAACAGGACAATGCACGTCCGCATGTATCCTGTGCCACCCAACGTGCTCTAGAAGGTGTAAGTTAACTACCCTGGCCAGCAAGATCTCCGGATCTGTCCCCCATTGAGCATGTTTGGGAATGGATGAAGCGTCGTCTCACGCGGTCTGCACGTCCAGCACGAACGCTGGTCCAACTGAGGCGCCAGGTGGAAATGGCATGGCAAGCTGTTCCACAGGACTACATCCAGCATCTCTACGATCGTCTCCATGGGAGAATAGCAGCCTGCATTGCTGCGAAAGGTGGATATACACTGTACTAGCGCCGACATTGTGCATGCTCTGTTGCCTGTGTCTATGTGCCTGTGGTTCTGTCAGTGTGATCATGTGATGTATCTGACCCCAGGAATGTGTCAATAAAGTTTCCCCTTCCTGGGACAATGTATTCACGGTGTTCTTATTTCAATTTCCAGGAGTGTATTTCTTCACGTACAACACTCATATGTAATAAAAATGAGGGTTCCTATTTTTAAAAAAACGCACTTGATATCCGTTTGACCTATGGCAGCGCCATCTAGCGGGCCATCCATAGCTCCATCTGGTATCCTCCTCAAGCTAGACGAGTTTCGTTCTTTGTAGCCTTTTCGTTTGATGCTTATTTTGTGAGATATTTGGCACGGTCACTATCAATGGACCACCCTGTATATTCACAGTTAGAAGATCTGGTACATCATTTGAGGAGTCAAGGTGAAAATATTTCTAACTTGTGATCAAGAAATTGTTAATGACGTTACCAAGCTGCTACAACCTTTTTCTGGGCGTGGGTGTCAATGCGTTCTGATCAATAAGCACTAGAGAATTAGACATCAACATTATTGGTGGAAGAAAAATGTCTATGTCCCCATAAGAACCATTTCTTACAAGTAAACAACGGAGGAACAACCATCTTAAGGATAACCATGGACCTGAAGATAAGAATTCGAGAAAACCTCGTAAATGTTTTAAACGTAATAAACCTGGGCTTTGGGCAAAAGACTCCAGAAGTGTTTATTAAAAATATAATAAACCTGGTCATTATGCAAAACAGTGCAGAAACCTTATGTCAGAGGATCAAGATCAGAATCTGTGTAAATCAAGAGGGGATGCCCTGATAAGCAAAATTCTGTCATGAGGAGTAGACAAGCATGTAGACGAAAATGCATGGATTTTAGATTCTGGGGCTACTGATTACATGTGTAATTGTATTGAGTGGTTCACAAGTTAAGTCCGTCTGAGACTAAAGTCCCAGTTTGTATTGATGATGGTAGGGTCATTCTATCACAAAGAAAAGCGTCACAAACATTTTAGCCTTTGATGGAGAAAAAAATGAATGAGAAACAGCTGTCAAAGGTTTTACATCCGCCAGGGATTCAGTTCAGTTTGTTCTCACTTGGAGTAGCTTCTGACAAGGGAATAACTTTTAAATCTGATAAGGCAGTGTGCTGACACTACAAGGGATAAAATTTATATTGCAGTCGGAGTTTGTGAAGAAAACTCATATAGAACGAAGTTTAAAGTCTCGTTGAGTGAAAATGACGTTCAGCCGAATGCGACTGCGAAGGTTAAGCTTAAGATCTGACACAAAAGACTTGCACACCAAATTTTTCTCGTGCAAATTGTTTTTGAAAGACAGAAAAATCCAGTTTCAGGAAGAAAAATATAAACTTGTGTGAGGACTGCATTATGGGTGAAATTCATAAGCTGTCCTTCCACAAAACTGACTCAAAGTCAGCAAAGATAGGTGAGTTGATTAACGATGATTCGTGTCGTCCTGTGGAAGTTAGTGTAGTTTGTGGCTTGCGGAAGTTTCTTTTATTAAAAGCTGACTGTTCCCATTTCCGAGCAGAGTAGGGCAGACCTGGGACAAAAGTAACAGGATATGAAGGTAACATCCCTCCCCTACCTTCCCATGTAGCTCCGAAAATCATGTGATTCAAACAATGTATTTCCTTCATGTTTCCCAACTGCCTACCAATTGTTGGCCAGTATTGGAGAGTCTTTGTTGAGTATGGCGCAGTAAAACGTTTTATCTGTGTCTCACGTAATTTTTCTCAATTTCCTTAGTTCTGTGATAACGGTCGCATTACGCTGTAAACGTAAGTGTACTGTAATAATTCAACTATGTGAAAACTTCAGTTTTATGCCACCATTATCAACTTTTTTGTTACTTGTATAGACTTTGTCTAAAATATCAATTAAACAGAAAAAGTAAAAGTGTTTCTTTCGTCCCCATGACTGAAAAAGTATTAGCTGCAGCTCCCATGTTTTTTATTTTCTTATTTTTTTCTTAGCGAACAGTAAATTGCGCATGATATTGTTGGGAGTAACGGTGTCTTGCTGAACAAACTCGTTATTACTGAACAGACACGTTATTTACTTAGTTATTTGGTTACAGGGAATTATGCCACGAACACGGGTTAGGACGACTACAAGAGGACTAACTCCTACTACTGTATATCAAACTGCGGCAGATGATATTGCAAATTATAATATAAGTATTAGAGCAGCAGCAAAGAAACGCAATGTATGCCATGTGACATTGCATCGATACATTAAAAAGAAAGAAAAGCATATGCTTGATAGCAGCACACCAAAGCCTCGTGTTGGATATGGAAGTGTAAAACGAGTGTTCTCTGATGAACAAGAAAAAGTTATAACTGAATATGTGATTAAAGCGTTGGGGATATTTTACGGACTTTGCCCTAAGGATACCTGTAAATTAACTCACTGACTGGCAACGACAAACAGTATACCAATTCCAACAACTTGGGTGGAGAATCAAACTGCTGGTCCAGACTGGTTTTCAACATTCATGAAGAGAAATCTCCAGTTGTCTATTCGTTCGCCTCAATCCATAAGTCTTGCTCAGGCGACGAGCTTTAATCCAACAAATGTGAATGCCTTTTTCTACAACCTGGCTATCACTATGGAGAGATATAAGTTAGAGACCATGGACATCTGGAATATGGATGAGACAGGTGTCTCCACTGTTCAGGAACCAAACACAATTGTCGTTAAACGGGGAATAAAGCAGATAGGAGCTAGCAAGTCGGCTGAAAAAGGCTCTCTTGTAACTGTTGCTATTGCCATCAACGCTCAGGGAAACAGTACACCACCTCTCTTTGTATTCGCTTGCATGAGGTATCATGACCATTTTATTCGAGATGGTCCTAGGTCCTATTGGTTGCATTGGAGCAGGAAATCCGAGTGGCTGGATGCAACAGGAAGAATGTTTCTTATTCTTGCATCATTTCGTAAAATTTTCTAAACCAACTCCTGCTCCTCGACAATCACGAATCTCATATATCCATCTGAAGGCCGAATTTTTGCGAAAGCAAGTGGAGTGTTATGCTGCCATTTCCACTGCACTGTACACACAGGATACAGCCTCTAGACTGTTCAGTTTATGGTCCATTTAAAAAGATGGTAATGCTTTTGCTGGCAAATGGAACAAGAATCATCTGGGAAAGACCATGTCAATTTATGACATCCCTTCAATTGTAAGGGAAGCACTCCCATTTGCTGTAACTCCCAAAAACATTGCAGCAGGGTTTCACTGCACACGCGTAGTACCATTTAATAGGAATGTGTTCAGTGAAATCGATTTTGCACCATCTTCTGTTACTGGTCACTCAGCACAAGCTTCCAATTATGGAACGCAAACTATGTCCTTAGCAGAACCATTAGCGATTTCTAGTGATCAATCTGAAGCTGGAAGGACATATAATCCGGATACAGTAGCAGTGTGGAGAAAACACTTTCAAATGTCACAGCCTGTGATGCAGAACTAGTGGTTTACAAACATTTTCTTCAGTTCACACAGACTTTTCACACGAAGGTGATTATTCATTACCAAAAGCAGGTCCAAGGAAAGAAACAAGAAAAGGAAGAAAAAGGAGAATGTCTGCAATTTTGACCGACACTCCAGAGAAACTGGCTATAGAAGAAGAGCTAAAGGCCCGTCCCCAGGTGAAAAAAGCAGAAAAAAAGCTAAATCTAAAAAGCAGTGGGCCAAGAGTGCGAAAGCAGAAAAAACTTAAAGAATCGTCATTGAAAGACAATGATAGCTATTGCCTTGTATGTGTTGAGCCTTTCCTCATAGTTGTCCCAAAGAGAAGTGGACTCAGTGTTGGGAATGTAAGAGTTGGTCTCATGTTGCTTGTACCAAAGAGGGGAGGGGGGGGGATATTTACATGTGCCACAATTGTGAATGAAATTAGCACTAAGATATACATTACTTTTCTCTTTTATTGACTCACTGAACATGTACTCATAAAACCTGAATTCGTTCAGTGCAATTAATTGCTATTTCAATTAATATAACAAGTGTAAATGAATGAGAATTGAAGTTTATATTGATGCTTAATTAATGTTTTGTAGTGGTAATGTACATTAAGTTAGTGTATGAGTCCTTTACGTAATAAAATTTGACTTAACTTATTATGTTACTTTTGTAACCTATCTGTGTTACTATCATCCCCGGTAACGGGGACAATAGTAACTGGTACACTGATGCTTTAAAATTAGTTTTACGAATACCAAATGTATGTAATTTTGTGGAAACTAAATTCATTTGTATTAGGAAAGCTTCAGAGAACACACACATTAGTACCTTTTGTTTCAAAAGTTTATGGGGAGGTAATAAAAAATTGCAATTTGCAGAATGTTACTTTGTCCCTGGTCTCACCTATATTTTAAAACATAAGTCTGAAGTGGCCAAACACCTGGAATATTTAATAAAAACCTGTAACAAACAAGATGAGCATGGAATTAAAATGATCAGAACTGATAATGGACTAGAAGTTATTCATCAAGAGAAATACAAAATAATGCAAAACCTTGGCACAGGCACAAAAATGAGTAGTCTACAATCCCCAACAGAATGATGCAGCTGAATGGGAGGAGACTGCAAAGGCAATGCTTCAGACAAGTGGACTGCCAATACAATTATGGGTTGATGCCATAAACATGGCAACTTATCTCTTCAACAGGAAAGCCATAAGCAGTGTTAATGGAGAAACACCTACAAGTTATGAGCTGTATTGAACTGTGATGTGGCCAGATTCAGGATCTATGGATGTACAGTTTACATACATATTCCAAAGGAGAGGCAGCAGATATAGGACTACAAAGCTGTAAAAGGTTTTCTGTTTATATATGACACATATGTGAAAGGATATTTTTTGGTTCACTCATAAGATAAAGTTAGAATGCATCATGACGTTATTTTTGTGGGCAGATTATAGAAGGATTGTCACTCTGATAAAATTGTCAAACAAGGTGATGAACCATTCCTGATCATTGAGGGTGAAGAGCAGTGCTGGTTATTATCCAGGTTTTCAAATAGAGCAGTCTCAAGACGGTTATATCTTCTTAAGTGAAGTGGCATATATGAGGGATATGCTGGAAGGGTAAAAAGTGTAGAATTACAATGCTGTGACAGTATCTGCTGATTGTGGTCAGGTGTAATCAGTTAAGAAACATTCAGTGCTCCATAACTTCAGGCTGTTGGAAGCTTGCTCTATCAGTGTCAATGAGACGTGACATCACCTTTGCAGCGGTCCGCAGCTCGTGGTCTGGCGGAAGCGTTCTTGCTTCCCGCGCAAGGGGTCCCGGGTTCGATTCCTGGCGGGGCAAGGGATTTTCTCTGCCTCATGATGACTAGGTGTTGTATGTCTTTCATCATCATTTCATCTCCATCGACACGCAAAGTTGCCGAAGTGACGTCAACTCGAAAGACTTGCACCAGGCGAACAGTCTACCCGACGGGAGGCCCTAGCCACACGGCATTTCCATTCACCTTTGCAGCGCACGTGCTAGTCATCATAATGAAAAACCGGGAAAGACACACTAGAATGCTGTGAAGAGAATCTTAAAATATCGAAAGGGAACAATCTCTTATATCTCATATTATCCACAGAGTGGGAATATTCATTTGTCTGTTTTCAGTGACTTGAAGTATGCAGGATATGTTCTTACCCAAAAATCAACCACCCTGACTCTAAGAGTGGTATACAGTTAATCAAGAAACCTGAACATTATAAGTGAACAAAACACATGTGAAGTATCATTTTATATGAGAAAAAATCGACTTGGACTTCTTCCACCTGGAACATGTAAGCCCTGCTGACCAGCAAGAAGATGTTATCATCAAGCTAGTCACTAGAAACAACTTGAATAAACTAAGATAAGTGCTCTCTTGCTGTACAATTGAAGATAGTAACGACAAAAGACAGCAGAAGTGTTAAACATTTATTAATTGAAATGGTCATTTTGTAATAATCAATTAAAAATGTTCAGTTTTGTTTGTTTCTTCTATATTTGTAAATAATATTATATGTCAAGTGTTAGTAATTGGTGAACTCTGCAGTTGCATATACCATGGTGCCATCTGGAACTTGTATAGTGAAATTACTGGCATGTGGTTGCGTGCATTACACGACACATTTTGTAAGCGTTTAGCAATAAAACATTGTCCTGCAGTGAGACTTTACTGTGACTCCTTCAACATATTACAATTACCAGTAGAGAAACCATCTCAAGCTGCGTAGGAAGTTTTCTTTATTTATTGATGACTATTTTCGAACAGCATGTCCATTATCAAATTGTCAATGTACATATGTCTTGCATTACAACTAGATGTGCATGAACATCACTGTATGTCAAAGTGTCATACAGTGATGTTCGGCCATGACACTAATTTTATTTTGCCGCATTTATATGTTTTGTGGCCAGTATTTTATATGCATGTATGTTTGTAATGTAAGACGTAATAAACATGGATGATTTGATAATGGACAAGCTGGTCAAACTAGTCATCAATAATTAAATAAAACTTCCTATACAACTTAAGATGGTTCCTCTATCAATTATTGTAAAAGCAGAAAAGCTTAACTCTGCTTTCAAATATTTGTTCACAAAAGAACTAATGCCCCAGTTAGTTCCCGTGCCACCAAAAAGACAAGTGAAGTAGATATTAGTGTCAGTGGGGTGGAGACATAGTTGAAACCATTAAGAGAAAGCCCCAAGGCCCATCAGAATCCCTTTCAGATTCTACACCTGACTTGCTGCTGGTAACTACAACTTCTTGTAGATGCATTGAACCTGTCTAAAATTTGGGTAGCATTAGTGAGCCACAAAATTAACTGTGGTGTCACCACCAGACACCACACTTGCTAGGTGGTAGCCTTTAAAACGGCCGCGGTCCGTTAGTATACGTCGGACCCGCGTGTCGCCACTATCAGTGATTGCAGACCGAGCGCCGCCACACGACAGGTCTAGAGAGACTTCCTAGCACTCGCCCCAGTTGTAGAACCGACTTTGCTAGCGATGGTTCACTGACAAATTACGCTCTTATTTGCCAAGACGATAGTTAGCATAGCTTTCAGCTACGTTAGTTGCTACGACCTAACAAGGCGCCAGTATCAGAATTATTGATATTGTGAATCATGTACCATAAAGAGCGATGTTCGTCATTAATGGATTAAAGTTAAGTATTCCTCCAGCTACGTCCGTTTTTCTCAATTCTAATTCCCTTGTCATGTTCGAGACATCACGCCAGCCTGCGTGAGCTGAAACGCGTGCATTTCGGCCTCCTTCGGCTCTCCAGCCAACCACAACACTAACATCCAATATCCTTGACATTGAGTTGTTGTAGAATCTTATAACATATTCTAAGCTCAAACAAAATGAATTATCACGAACAGAAAGACCTCCTCCATGCCAACCAGTGTGGATTTCGAATACATTGATCACATGGAACTGAAGTCACGCTTTTCTCACATGATAACCTGAAAGCTATTGATCAAGACTGTCATGTAGTTGTAGTATTTTTCCATTGCTGAAAAGCATTTGACTCAGTTTGACACCAATACTTAGTACCAAAAGTATGATCATATGGGATATCAGACGAAATTTATTATTGGACTTAGGATTTCTTGGTAGGAAAGACATAGCATGTTATTTTGGAAGGAGAATCCTTGACACATGTAGAAGTAACTTCGAGCATACCTCAGGGAAGTAAAATGGGTCCTTTACTCTTCTGGCTGAACATTAATGATCTTGCAGACAATATTAGTACTAACCTCAGAGTTAATGCAGGTGATGCAGTTATCTCCAATATTCTGTGAGACCTCTGTAAGATTTCAAAGTGCGGCAAAGATTGGCAACTTGATTTAAATGTTCACAAACGTAAAGTTGTGCACTCAACAAAATGAAAAATTATAGTAGGCATATCCTACGAGTACTGAACAAAGCTCCAGGGCTTGATGGAATCCCTGTCACAGTCTGCACTGAATTTGTTGTTGAGTTAGCCACTCTTCTAACTACGGTCTATTGTAGATTGCTCAAAAATTGTGCCCCTTAGCTGGAAGAAACTTCAGCTCACATCTGTTTATGAAGGGGTAGCAGATGTGATCCACAAAACTCCCATCCAATACCCCTGACATTTATTTGTTGTAGACTCTTAGGACATATTCTCAGCTCAAACATGATGATGTAGCTCAAATACAGTGACCTCCTCCATGCCAACCATGGTAGATGAAGTATTTCTCAATTTCTGAAAAGCATTTGACTCAGTACCACATCTGTTTTTATCGTCAGAAGTACAATCATACCTGTGACTGGGCTGTGGGTTTTTTGGAAGGGAGGATGCAGCATGTTATCTTGGATGGAGAGTCATTGTTGGATGTAACAGTAACTTTGGATATTCCTCAGGCATGTGTGCTAGGATTCATGCTGCTTGTGTTGTATATTAATGCCCTGGCTGATAATATTAATAATAATCTCAAATGTTTTGCAGATGATGCAGTTCTCAGCTGTGAAGTAATGTCTGAAAGAAGTTGCATAAATATTTAGCCAGATCTTGATAAGATTTCAAAGTGGGGCAAAGATTTGCAACTTGCTTTAAATGTTCAGAAATGTAAAACTGTGCACTTCACAAAAGTGACTATAATGTCAATGAGTCACTGTTGGAATCGACCATCTCCTACAAATACCTAGATGTAACACTTTGTAGGGATATGAAACAGAATGATCACAGAGGCTTAGGTAAGGCAGGTAGTGGGATTTGGTTTTTTGGTAGAATATTGGGAAATTGCCATCAGTCTACAAAGGAGAATGCTTCTGTAATGGTCATGGAACACATTCTGGAATACTGCTGAAATGTGTGGGAACCACACTAGACAGGACTAACAGGGGATATTGAACGCATCCACAGAAAGGCAGCACGGATGGTCACAGGTTTGTGTGATCCATGGGAGACAGTCAGAAAGATTCAGAAGAAACTGAGCTGGCAGTCTCTCGAAGGTGGGCGTAGAATACATCAAGAAAGCCTACTTACAACATTTCAAGGACTGGCTATAAATGATGACTCTAGAAATATACTGCAACTCCATACATATTGCTCCCATAGGGATTGTGACATAAATATTAGAGTAATTACAGCACACACAAAGCCATTTGAAGGATCATTTTCCCCCAATTCAATATGTGAATGGAAAGGGAAGAAACTCTAACAACTTGTACAATGTGGGATGTACCCTCTGCCATGTGCTTCACAGTGATTTGTGGAGAATAGATGTGGATGTAGAATATGATATCACTGAGTCACAGTTGGAATCAGTAAACTCTTATGTTTCGTCATATTCAGTAGGTGCACGAAATGGAAAGATCACATTGGCTCATTTGTAAGTAAAGCAGGTAGCAGGGTTTGTGTTATTGGTAGACTACTGTGGAAATTCAGTCAGTCTACAAAGGAGATTACTTATAGATCGCTTGTGCAATCCACCCTAGAATATTGCTCAAATGACATACCAAATACAACTAGCAGGGACATTGATCATATATAGAGAAGGACAGCATGAAATGTGACAGGTTTGTCTGACATGCAAGGGATGAAGATGGAAAGTATCCCAAGAAAGCCTAGTAACAAAATTTCAAGAACTGCCTATAAATGATGACTATAGGAATATACTGCAGACCCCTAGATATCATTCCTATGGGGATTGTGAGGATAAGACTGGACTAATTATTCCATTTATAGAGGCATTTAAACAATCATCTTCCCAGAATCCATATAAGAATGGAATGGAAAAAAGCCCTGAAAACTGGTGCAGTGCGACCTGCACTTTATAGTAGATGTAGGTGTTAATACGCCATTGATAATCGATTTTACAGTTAAATCACGCCAGTTGTTGGTTCTAAAAGCGGATTCTCTGTGGCTGTTGCACTAAGTCCTTCAATCCTCGTTGCCATGCAAAATAATGCAAACTGTACATCAACAGTTCTTTGTGTCCTTTGTTAGTATTACTGGACAGAAAATGATGATGTAATTGCCCGCAAACAATGATTCTCTATCATAGAATGTGAGCCTCCACTGCTGGCATTTACCTTTACAGGCAGAGGCTCTTTGATCGATATATAAAACTATATCCTAACCTTTCACCTTTTATTGCAGGAGACAGCTTTAGAGATAAAACGGCAACTGAATCAAAGGCTTTAAGATCTTTTGCAGTTATGGAGATCAATCTCTCTGAAGATGTCTCCCACAGTCAGAGGCAAAATATCATGACATATTTTATATTTTGGCCATGGCTTCTCAGCTCAGAAATGATTTTCCAGTGAAGTCTGTGTGATCTTATTAACATAGTTTGTAGATACTTTATGGAGCTTAAGGTAATTTCAGCAATTGGCTTGTATTACAAGTTTTTTATTTCCTGATCCACTACTGTGACACAGTAGTCAAAGAGCTTTTCAGAACTATTTTCATTAACCTGAAGAGCCTGGGACTTAACTACATTTTTTGGTTATATAGCCACTCATCTTTTCTTCTGATTGGCTCTACAGCAGTGTGATATTAGCCTGTATCCATTGTGATGGTCTGTTAGCTTTAAATGATTTCCACGTGATATTCTGATATGCACACAAGTCTATTAAAATTCCAGTTGTCATTTTATTTTGTTTTATGGATAGTATATGTATGAGACATTCATCATTTTTTATCAATAAGAATTCTGATGTTTTGATAGAGGGCAGTAAATTAAATTCTTTAGTATCTCTGACTTTGACCAATATACAGTATTTTGTTTTACTAGTACCTGTGGCTATTTCAACTGTAACTGTATTTATTCTACAACTTTATCTTTCAGATGTACTCACCCTAAAAAAAAAAGCTTAGAAAAAGCAATGGAAATCACTGACATGTGATAAAAAGATGGATACTGCTATTGTCAGACAGAATGCTTGTGGCAATTAGCAGTGCAAGTAGTGACTTACAAGAGGCATTCTGATGCAAATTATTGCATGCATGAGACTGGTAAACAAGCTATTTTCTTCTGTATTGGATAGTGTTTATCTGCCCTTTCAACTATTGTGTTTTACATATGCAACTGCTTTTGTATCAGTAATACTTCATAACAGTATAACTATCAATATCATCTCGAACTAATTATCATTTTATTTATAGATAATTACTCACTGATTGACAGTAACTTCATGCAATGGCAAATGTTTATCATCAAATTTTATATTTATTTCTGAAACATGTAGATAAGGTATTAAACAAATATAACTAACATCAAGTTAACCAATTTGTGTTGACACTTGCTCCCAAAAATGATCTGTCACATACAGCTTCACAGTTGAAGTTCAGTGTAATGTGACAATGTATATTGCTGTAATATTATTTACAATTTGTAATGCAGTTCCCAAATGAATTCCATTTCTTGATGACTCAGAATTTCTTTGTCCAGAAAATCATTATGTAAAGGCACTACATAGTCTTATTTTGAGATATATTTGGAATACATATTTTATACACTTGGCTACATATTTGGATTCATTTTTGGATATGTTTTAGATACATTTGAATACATATTTGGCCATATATTTTGGATATATTTATATACAGTTTGGTATGAAGTGCTGCCTTGTAATTATTAACCAATATCACAAAACCTAATGTCCTTGAACTAGGTGTCTTATGTGCAAAAAATATGGTGCTGCTAGTTATTATGAACAATGATGTTCTTTGTACATTTGAACTTTAAGAAAACTTCTCACGCAATAAAGACCATGCAGTCATGCAAAGAGATGTCCCTGGTGTTCTGTATGAATTCTACATTTTTGTGAGATCTTAAATTCAATAAGTATGTCACTCCCTAATGCGCTCTGGACTCTTTCTTTATGTCATTCAGTTTTCTTTCTATTTCTTCTCCATGTTTAGCAAAAAACATCTCAATGCAATACTGAGGCCTCTGTTACAGTTATTAAGGCAAGTCTGTAGACTTTACACTTATAGTCATTGACACTAACAGCGTATTAAATAATATGTTGAATTATTGAGTTAAAAATATTACAGTGCGACTTACATGTCTAGTACAGATGCACTGATTTATAACATTTTATGTTCTTGAATACATCATGTAACATATATTTTGTTGAGAAATTGGGCCACTATCATAACTGTTCTATGGTATGGAATTTTGTAATGTTTGTGACCTCTTCTGATTTCTTACTAAGTGTCAGTAAACATTTTAAATTGTGTTTGATATATTCATTATGATATTTATCTTATGGAGAAACATGCAGATAATATGAGACTACAGAACTCAAAAAACTAAGCCTCCACTTCTGATATTTACACCAGTTAAAACTTTAAAGGCTGACAGTCTTTAATCGATATATAAAACTATATCCTGACCTTTCACCTTTTACTGCAGGAGACAACTTTAGAGATAAAACAGTAACTGAATCAAGGGGTTGAGGAGCTTCTGCATTTATGGAGATGAATCTCTCTGAAGAAGTCTTTCCACAGTCAGAGACAAAACTTGTTGATTTTGATTGTAGCACCTATTATAATCTTTTTTGATGCTGCAGGAGGAGGAAGCTATATATCAATTTTTATTTTCAAAGAACTTATGAGTTTTAGAAATTGCTTTAAAATCTCTGCTGGAGTCTTTTATATTTCTTGATTTGTTTTTAGTTATCATAATTCTTTGTATCGGGGCATGAAATTGACAATAATCATTTTTCAATGAAACATTTTGTTGTCTCCTGCGTTCTGTAGCACTGATGTAGCTCTCAAGTACTGAAAGCAGGTTGTCAAATGCTGCCTCTTTATCATTTATGTCAACAGTGACATTATTATCCACTATTCCAGTGTCATAGGGGACAGTTTTAATAAGCCTGTCTATTTCACTGGTGCATGAGAACATATTATGAAGAGAGTTTTGTAAGACAGACTTCATATATGATAGTTTCGCTTTGTGGATAAGTTTATATTCTGATATTTCAAACCCCTTATAAAAAATTTCATCAGGTGCTTTTTCTTCACTTTTATATTTATTTTCAGTTTTAAGACAGTTGATTACAGTGGAAATCATATTTCGTAGCCTTGTGGTTTCTTTTCCTTTAGATGCAAACTTTTTAGAATGCAAAAATTTTAATTGTTCTTCTGTGACAAGCTTCATCATAAATACCTTCTGAAGTGGTATTTTAATTACATTTGGTAATCGATCTGCCTTATTTGTTATTGAGAAGGGAACTAAATGTGGCACTACTTTTCTCTTGCATGTTTTCCTTTCACCACCTCCACGCAACCTTTTTGATGATGACACATCCCTTCTTTTAAAGCAGTTTTGGAGTTTACTCTTAATACATTTATAGAGGGTAAAAGTACTAAACATGTTTTGTCTCTGCTTCACTTCCTTGTAATGCACTATTATAGTCACAGTAAACATATTCATGTAAATTAGTGTCAGAATGGCACCACAGATGAAGAAGATTAGTTTAGTGGGAGACTCTGTTTCAGTCATGTGTTTGCAGACAGTGCTCTTCGATACCTCCAGTCCTCTCATTAGCAAACTAAAGCAAGATGTACAGATATATGATAAATTGGTTGGTACTGAATGAATGATGGAACAGCAGGAAAAGAAAAGTGCTACATTTAAAATCAGTACCATTACTACCATAGTTGAAAGGACACATATAATAGAGATAACTGTCTTTTCAAATAGAACAAGGATGTGAAAATGTTGTAAAATTCTCCAAAATCTTATTACTGAAAGAAATAATAATATACCTGCAACCTGCCTAAACAATACTTCCATATAACAAGGAGTATGAAAGTTGATAAAACAATTTTTGTCAATATTCTCCAAGTCTCTGAGAAGTGCTGCAAGAAGCAAGTTTCGAAAATGAAATATACTAATCCATAAAATGAAAAACATGACAATTGTCATATCTAGTAGAAAGGCCTTTGGTATCCAGACCTCCCAAAATGAATTTGTAACTCTCTTTATCTGTTGGTACAGAAGCAGCAGCAGAATGGTTATTACACACATGTTTGGTGTAGTGCACCAATAATCCATACTAAATCTTGTCAGTGTTATTGTGACCGTGTTTATCTGCAAAAAAGGATAATATTACAAATTACACTTTAAAATTATTTTATTAAATGGAAATTTAACTCTGATTCATAATAACTGAGATGACCTTGCTTGGAACAAGTTATATGTATTGTGAAGTGGTAAAATCTGCAGGAGAGAGAGTATTCATGAGAACGTAATTTGCTAAACTAGGCGAATACTAGCAGAACACAAATTATTATGAACTTTACATCATACATCATACTTGATTTAAGTGAGTTGAAAACAAGAAACCCACAGAGTGCTCAAGCAATGGAAAACAATAGGTTCTTTCATATCCCTTCTTCTGTACTTGGGGTATAGAGAATTCAGGAGTTACTAGGACCCTGTTTAAAATTCGGTATTAAAAATGTGCTTGCAAAAGTTATTTAAGAATTTTCATGGCTTTTAGGGCGAGGTGCTGTTATGAATCACAAAAATGATCAACATCGTTCATTGTTAATCTTGCAGATAAGTTTGCAAATATTCAAAATTTAATCAAAGAGTAAATCAATAGAATGCTTTCTCCAACCAAATTTACCATAGTTACAACATTGAACCCTGTCTCTTCCAGGTAATATCACCATTCAACCATGATCCTCTTCACCCCCATCCCACCTAAATACCTGCTGGTCACCTTCCAGGAATTCCTTACTTCCAGCTTAGCCTCACCATCCCACCCCAGGCCCCTTTCCCAGAATACCCAACTTTCAGTAGAAGAAAGAACAGCCATACAAAACCTTAGAACATCCTACCTGCAGACAAAGATTTCACCACCGTTTTCTGAATTGCAGTAACTACCTGGCAGAAGGTCTCTGCCAATTGTCTGTCTCCTCCATCTATAAACTTTGGCAGAGGGATCCCATACCAGAAGTCCAACATAAACTTCAATCCCCGCTTAAACCCTTAGCCCTTCTCAGAACCCACATTTGTGGCACAGCCATGGGCATCTGCCTGGAACCCTCCTATGCGAAACTTTTCATGGGCCATCTAGAGGATACCTTCATAGCCTCCTAGTCTGGTTCATATTCATTGATGATATCTTCATGATCTGGACCCTGGACTACGACACTTTATCCTTATTCCTTCGCAACCTTAACACCTTCTCTTCCATACACTTCATGTGGTCCTTCTCAACCCAGTGTGCTACCTCACTAGACGTTGACCTCCTCCTCTCTGATGGCTCCATTTGCACCTCTGTCCACATTAAACCCACCAACCACCAACAGTACCTGCATTTTGATAGCTGTCATCCCTTTCACACCAAAAAATTCCTCCCATATAGCCTGCCTACCTGGGAACAGTGTATCTGCAGTGACAAAAACTACCTTGTTCAGTATGCTTAGGGTCTCACCGAGGCCTTCGGAGACAGGCAGTATCCACCAGACCTAGTCCTCAAACAGATCTCTCGTGCTATTTCCCCTCACGACCCAATTCCTCCCACAACCCAAAAAACCAGCCTTAAAGGAGTGTCCCCTTTGTTACCCTGGAACAAATGAACCATATTCTTTGCCAAGGCTTTGATTATCTATCATCATGCCCTGAAATCAGGGAAATCCTACCCGAGATACTCCCTACCAGTCCAAAAGTGGTGTTCTGTCACCCACCCAACCTCCACAACATCCTAGACCATCCCTATGCCACTGGCAATCCCAAGCAATTGCCACAAGGATCATACATCCCTGTGGCAGAACCACGTGCAACAACTGCCCAATCCACCTATCCAGCACTTCCTATTCCTGTCTTGTCACAGATTTGTCCTACATCATCAGGGCACCTGTGAAAGCAGCCATACTATTTACAAGCTCTGCAGCAATTGTTGTGCAGCTTTTTATATTGGTAGGACTACCAACCAGCTGTCCACCAAGATGAACAGCCACCGCCAAACTGTGACCCAGAGCAAAGCAGACCACTTGGGGCACAATGTGTAACTGAAAATAACACACTTGGTTTCAATGGCTGCTTCACTAGGTGAGCCATCTGAATCCTTCCCTCCAGCACCAGCTTTTCTGAACTGCTCAGATGGGAGTTACAATATTATGAAAAGGAAAGTTGCTACTCACCATATAGCAGAAATTCTGAGTCACAGATAGGCACCACAAAAAGAGTGTCACGAATAAAGCCTTTGGCCGAGTGGTGACTGGGTGGGGATAAGGAGGAGGAAGGGTGGGAATGGGGAGGGATAGTATGGTGGAAGTGAGAAACAGTGAAGTGCTGAAGGTTAGATGGAAGACAGGGGAGAGGTGGGGAGGGGGTGGGAGAATAGTGGTAATGGAGAAAGACAGAGTGTGATGGTGGAATGATGGTTGTGTAGTGCTGGAATGGGAACAAGGAAGGAGCTGGATGTGTAAGGGCAGTGACTAATGAAGGTTGAGGCCAGGAGGGTTATGGGAAGGCAGGATGTATTGCAGGGGAAGTTCCCACATGCACAATTCAGAAAAGCTGATGTTGGTGGGAAGGTCCCATATGGAATAGGCTGTGAAACAGTCATTGAAATGAAGGATGTCATGTTTGGCAGTGTGTTCAGCAACAGGATTGTCCACTTTTTTCTTGGCCATGGTTAGTAGGTGGCCATTCATGCGGACAGAAAGCTTTTAGGTTGTCATGCCTACATAGAATGTAGCTCAGTGGTTCTGAATTATGAGGGAAATGCTCCTCTGTGGACAGACAGTGAGACTTAGTGAGGTGGTAGGACACTGCAAAGATATTACATGTAAAAATTTTTTTTGTACGATGTTAGAAGGATAATTACAGACTGTGAAGGCTTCAGTGAGACCCTCGGTATATTTTGAGAGGGACTGCTCGTCACTGCAGATGTGGTGACCATGGCTGGGTAGGCTATATGGAAGGGACTTATTGGTATTCAATGCATGGCAACTGTTGGAAGTGGAGGTTTTGCTGGTGGTTACTATGTTTGATACGTATGGAGGTACTGATGTAGCTATCTTTGTAGTGGAGGTCTAGGATGGTGGCTTGATTGAGTAGGACCAGGTGAAGCAAATGGGGGCAGACGTTTCTGAGTTTCTGGAGGAATATGGACAGGGTGTCCTCACCATCAATACAGATCACAAAGATGTCATCAATAAATCTGAATCAGGTGAGGGGTTTAGGATTCTGAGTTTTTAGGAAGGATTCCTCTAGATGGCCCATGAATAGTTTGCCATAGGATGGTGCCATGTGGGTGCCCATAACTGTACCCTGGATTTGTTTGTAGGTAATGCCTTCAAAGGAGAAGTGATTGTGGGTGAGGGTATAGTTGGCTGTGGTGACTAGGAAGGAGGTTGTTGGTTTGGAATCCATTGGGCATTGGGAAAGGTAGTGGTCAGTAGCAGTAAAGCCACAGGCATTCTGGATTTTACAGGGAGATGGCATCAATGGTGATGAACAGAGCACCGTGAGGTAAAGGGATGGGAACTGTGGAGAGTCAGTGGAGGAAATAGTTGGTATATTTCATATAGGAGGGTAGGTTCTACGTAATAGGTTGAAGGTCTATGAGAGCAGTGGCGGCACATTAGCGGGCCATAATGGGGTGTCCTGGGTGGTTAGGTATATGGACTTTAGGAAGCATGTAGAAGGTAAGAGTGTGGGGAGTGGTAGGGGTGAGTAGAGAGATGGACTCCAGGGAGAGGTCCTGGGATGGACCTAAGGATTTGAGTAGTGACTGGAGATCCTGCTGGATTTCTGGAATGGAGTCACTGTGGCAAGGTTTGTAGGTGGAAGAAAGCTGCCACTCATTCCATAAAAAGAAGTCCCTTCCATACAGCCTAGCCAACCTTGGTCATCGCATCTGCAGTGGCGAGCAGTCCCTTTCAAAATATATCGAGGGTCTCACTGATGCCAACATTGACTGTAATTATCCTCCCAGCTTTGTGCAAAAACAAATCTCTCGTGTCTTATTTTTCCAGTCTCCCTCCACCTTACAAAGTCCCACCATCTGACCACAGAGGAGCATTGCCCTCATAATTCAGCACCATCCAGGACTGGAGCAACTGAATTAGATTCTCTGCCAGGATTTTTCCTATCTCTCATCATGCCCTGAAATGAGAAATGTCCTGCCCAGTATCCTTCCCACCCCTCCCACTGTAGTATTCCACTGTCCATTGAACCTACACAAGGTGTAGTCCATACCAATTCAAGCACGCCAGGAAACAATCTTACCTTCATCGTCTCAGATGTTATTGAATTTAGCATATGTTAAAATAAAGGAGTATGTAAGGAATCATATTTTTTTATTTTCTCCAAAAAAATTACTGCTCCTAGACACAGCCCTCCGAAGAGGACACTGCGCATACCATTTTAAAGATGCGAATTTTGTAAAAAAAATTTAAAATGCTGTATCTCTAGAATAGTTCTAGATATTTTATTGTTTTTATTATTTGAAAGATAATTGCTTTATGATTACAAGGAAATCCTCATTTTCTTTTACTATAGTGTTCTGAACTTTTTTTATAATTTATGGAAAAAAATGTTTTTTTTAATGCCAATCCATAAAGGTTTGATTTTTTCTATTGATTAGTACCATACATTTCTACATTTCCTGAAAAGGAGAGCTTCCACTTTTAGGTTGAACAGGTTTTATAAACAATTGAAATTTCTTCAATACATAAAATCTGTTTTATTATCATATCATGACACAACAGGCTCATAAAATTCAAAACCTAACCTTATTTAACAAAATTTCAGTTTTTAAAGATGAGTAAGAGACTCTTATTCCAAACATTTTAAGTGATTCCAAAATGTATTTGAAAGGTCCAAAGACTCAAATATTTCAATTTATTCAACTTCTGTACACTATTTTTTGTACTGACATTAGCCAGTCAATGAACTAAAATGTGTTTCACTGCTTCGGTACCTTTCCCTTGATATAGAGTGATGCTTTGCTGTTGAACCAATAGGAACTGGAGCAGTTACAACTTCAAAATATTGTAAACTGGACTTGAGCACTGATGGCTTTGTTGCTTTCCTTCAGCTGGAAACCTATATCCAGCAGCTGGTCCATGTAGTAACATAAAGATCATTAGAATTTCGTTTAACTCATAACTGCTGCCTATAATCTCTGCAGTGCACCAGTCACAGTCATACACACAACCCACAAACATCCCCCTTCTTAGGTTGTGAATCTCAATATTATTCTGCTGTTTCTGAGGTGTTGGCTGAATGAAAGAATTTTCTTCTTTCTTCCTCTTTAAAGTGCTTGCAATATGAGTTTGTCCATCACTTTGAGTCCAAAAATGTGTCTTCTGAATTCCTTTAACAGGAGTAGTTTGTTTGGGACCATTCTTCTCTTTTCTGCTCAATAAATACTTCACTTTCCTCTTTGCACAAAAGAATGAGGGCTGTGCATGTGTAAGATTTCATAACTCTCATAAAATCCTCAGCATTCAGAATTGCAGCTGTATTTAGTCTGGAAAGATTATTTTTTGTAGCATCGCGCTTCAGGAGGCCTCCTACACCATCACAAGGCCCCTTCCCATGACTAGTAGCACAGTATATCCAGTCAATTGGCACTGGCGACTTACTCAGCTTAAACAGCTGCTAATGATTTTAAAAATGACTAGGAGCACCACCAGAAATAATGATGATCTTCTATGCTCCTGTCTGCAGTTGAAGAATTTTGAGCATTGCCAGCAAAGCATGTACTGAGTCATGTCCTGTGTCATCACCTGTAACTGCAAAACTTGTGGTCTTGTTTTGAAAATATGTCAGTCCTGTAGAAACTGAAAACTAGTTCTGCAAGGTTCGCAGAAGAGCTTCTGTAAAGTTTGGAAGGTAGGAGACGAGATACTGGCAGAAGTAAAGCTGTGAGTACCGGACGTGAGTCGTGCTTCGGTAGCTCAGATGGTAGAGCACTTGCGCGCGAAAGTCAAAGAATTACAGGCCAGTTCTACGCAAAATCACAGTGAAGCACTAAACATAGTTCTTCAGCTTGTACACACCCTTTCACTTCTGCAATGTGTTGTTGCAATTTCACGAGATGCAGGTGTGTTATTGCTTTCACTGACCATTTACCAAATTCATGAATGAAACTGTCAAAGGCAACAGTTTTCTTGATTAGTTTGTTTTCCTCCCATGTTGCATACGTAATTTTTGCTGAGTTATCTGAAACGTCTTCCAGGCCAAGTGTGTGTAAAGACAGTCCTTCCTTTCCAAGGCGGTCACCACGTTTTTAAAACAAACAAGTCTCTCGCTTACGTCACAGACTACTAAAGACTTCACACACTCAACCAAGGTGTCATATGTCATTTGCTCCAACAAGGTCTTCAAAGTTACCATATGAAGTTCAAAATTCGCGCAGTACAGACATAAACAGACATCTCTAGGTGGGTGTGGAACTACCCACTTAGGCCGTAGTGCATAAAATTTTGATCTTCCAATATGTGAAGTTGTATAGTTGCTCTTATAAATTACGAAAGTTTCTTTAATACTGCGAGTCATGTACCTGTTCACTTTCACAACTTTATGACATTCAACTGTTACAGTAATAGTGTCCTTTTTGCTGGCCCTCTGGTGAGAACAGTTCCATTTATCTTCCAGATAAGATGACTGCACTATATGAACTTGAGCTGCTTCTACAGGATGACCATAATAGGGATCTGGTCTTCCAAAGACTCCTTTTACAGGCCTTACATTTCTTGATTTGTCTGCCATGTACTTTGATACTGATGGAATGTGGTTCAGAATAATTTTCTTCTCAAATGTCTCTGGAATAATAGTTTAAACTTGCACAATTTCACTGTAGCATGCACAATATTCAACAGCTACAGTCATATTTGTGAAAAAATCCTGGCAAGAAGTTCAAAAGTGCTTTGGTTCATTTTCTTCTGAAGATGGAATTTGTACTTTGAAGAGTGTGGTCAGTTTTGCTGTAGTGTCTTCATCCATAGCTTTGGTAATATGTCAGCATTGTCTTGATGGATAGAGCCCGTGACCGTACTTCACTAACCTTTGTTTCTTAACAGGACGATCACCTACCTCTGTAGCTGACTGATTGAGGGTATTTAATTTTTCCTCTATTGTTGTACAAACTGCATCTTCTGCACCATTGGAGGCTTCACCTTCTTCAGATACTATCGTTGTTATTCTGTCAAAACATTTAGAACACAAAAAGTCATAACTGGAAACAACTTCAGTTTGAAACAGAATCTTCAAATGACAACACTTATTCCCAGCCTGAACAAAGTGTGTTTCTTTGTTTGCCTTACATATCACTCTTTCATGGATATGCAGATAGTCAGCACACTTCACTCTCCCGTGGCTCCAGTCGGAAGAGATTTCAATCAGTCCCTTTTCACAAAACACACTTCAACTGTGTCAACTGACAAATTCCTCACAAAAACACAGAACTCACTGGATGGTCTCAGATTTCTTAGAAGCCTCTTCAGTAAACAAATTAGCAGTAAATAACTACAACACGGAAACCTGAAATGAAAAACCATGACAAAGAAACTGACAAGAAACTACAACAAAGTGTAAGAAATATTTGTAACAATGAAAGTGAAAAGACATAACTGCAACCACGAAAGTGATAAGAAATAACTGCAACGAAGACAATAGAAATAAACATTTTAACAAAGAAATTAGTAAGAAACAACTTCAGTGAAGAGATACATTACTCCTGCTTTTTGAAAATAAAACCTGCTTTTTGAAAATAAAACCTGTCCAACTTAAAAGTGGAAGCCCTCATTTATAGAGAATATGGTACTAATCAACTGAAAAAAGTCTATCTTTTGTGGCTTGGTATTTTTGATAGAAGCATTATTTCTGTAAATTATAAAAAAATTCAAAAGGCGTCAGTAAAACATTTTTGACAGATATGTCCAAATGGAAGATACCATTGCAATCATAAAGCACTTATCTTTCAAATAAATAACTGTAACAAAATATCTAGAACTGTTACAGATGTACAATATTGTTTTCGAAATTCTCATCTTCAGAATGGTGTTCGCAGTGTCATCTTTGGAGGCCTGTATCTTAGGGCAAGAATTTTTTTGAGAAAACAAGTAATACGTTTTTCTTACCTACTCCTGAATTTTAACATGCTAAATTCAATAACATCCGAGAATATGAAGGTACCCCCCTGACTGAAGGGATACGTATTATGCCACAATATACATACTTACATAACCACTACTCCCAATTCCTTACCTCATGGCTCATACTCCTGCCATAGACCTAGATGCAAGACTTGTCGCATACATCGTCCCACCTCCACATATTCCAGTCCGGTCAAAACCATCACCTATCCCATCAAAGGCAGGGCTATCTGTGAAATCAGTCGTGATCTACAAGCTAAGCTAAAGCCAATGTGGTGCATTCACTGTAGGCATGACAAACCAACAAGCTTTCTGTCCACATGAATGGCCACTAACAAACCATGTTCAAGAAACAGGTGGACAGTCCTGTTGCTGAACACATTACCAAACATGACAATCTTCATTTCAATGACTGTTTTACAGCCTATGCCATATGGAATCCACCCACCAATTGAATTGTGCGGGTGGGAACATTCCTGCAATATATCCTACCTTCCCATAAACCTCATGGTGTCAACGTTTTTTAGTCAGTGTCCTCACCCATCAGCCCTTTTCCTGCTCCCATTCCAGCACTACACAGCCGTCATTCCAGCAACACACTCAGTCCTTCTCCTTTCCCACTAGTTCCCCCCCTTCCTGCCTCCCCCTTGCCCTCCATCTAACCTGCAGCACTTCACTGCACTGTCTGATACCCCCACAATACAATCCCTTCCCCTCCCCATCCCACCCCCTCCTTACCCTAAACAGTCACCACTCCCATCATCCACTGGTGCTGCTCCTCACAGTGTGGTTAAAGTTGCCTGAGACTGCGGTCGTGTATGAGCTGCGTTTGCTTGCGCGCGCGCGTGTGTGTCTGTGTGTGTGTGTGTGTGTCTACATCTATTGTTGACGAAGGCCTTAATGGCCGAAAGCTTTGTTTGTGACAGTCTTTTTGTCTCAGCATCTCTGCTATAACTTGAGTAGCAACTTTCCTTTTCATAATATTGTTGTATTAGTACCTGGATTTTCCATTGTCAGATGGGAGTTATCATTACAGCACATTCTCCACTACCGTAATTATCTCGGCCTGAACCTATGCTAATATACTGTCCCCACATCCTCCATTCAACAGTTTCCACCCTCTCTATTCTATCATGTCCTCTCCATTCTTGTCTCCTCCCCTGTTTATTTTCAGCCGTCTGATTACGCATCTGACCATCTTTCTCTGCTCCTCTCCATTTTTGTTCCTTTTTTCCACCAACTCCTTGCTTCACACCCTCCTGAAGCTGTGCCTGCCGGCAGTGTACTCCCTGTCCACTTCACCAGACACAGACGTCTCTCTCCCCACTGATAAACTACTATCCCTTTCTCTCCCCACTCCTCACAAATTGCTGCTTGCATTCCATGTGATGTGACTTTGCGGCCTGAGGTGCTGGAGTTGGCACTTGTGTGTGTGTGAGGTGTACTTGCTTGTGTGTGTGTGTGTGTGTGTGTGTGTGTGTGTTTTTGTGTGTGTGTGTGTGTGTGTGTGTGTGTGTGTGTGTGCGTGTGCCCTTACTGATGAAGGCTGTGGCCAAAAGTTATATTGGTATATGAGTGTCTTTTAATCATGTCAGTCTGCAACTTGACGTATCTTGTTTATGGTAAGTTACAATCTATCTTTTTCTACATTGTAGAATGTTATATTTATAGAAAAGGAAAATTTTGGGCACTGAAATGTACCATTATATAATCATTAGAACACAAGTTACATGAAGTGTTGACCTCAGGTGTCAGGCTGCCACTTTTACAGGGTTATGTAAATTTTGTAACAATCTTATTTGATTTATCTGGTCATTTTAGAACCCGATTTATTGTACTGATACAACCTGTCAAATTTCACTTTGCCCTCAGAAGCATACACATCTATGAGACCAAGAATGGGGCGGAAGTAAATCGCGAGTGAGATATTCCTGCTAATAAACAAAGAAATTGCGAGAAAATGTGTGAAAAGTGCAAACAATTCAGCGTTTACTGTAATAATATGTGCATGGTGTGTCATATTGCCGGAAAAACAACCGATATAAAGACTAAGGAAATAGAAAAACGCTATAAAGACAATGCCTGCATCCTACAACAGTGATATGAACGTATTTCTATATTCCGGTTATTGCTACTGTGAAAAGCGAGCTCACAAAGGAATAACATGTGTGAAATGTAAAACAGTATTTCATTTTCAATGTGCAAATGCGACTTCAAAATGGAAAATATGGTTATGTGCAAAATGTGATCAAAATGCATTGAATTGTAAACTTAAAAAGGGCTGTAAAAACGAAATTATTATGGCATTAATAGAAGAAATACATATATTAAAATACAAATGTGATGAACTTTCGTATATGATAACAGAAAATCGTAGTACAACTCACAATGATAAAATACTAGATCCAAACACCCAAGTTACAAGTGATGAAATTTCGTCTCGTTGTTAAAAGTTGCAAGAAAAAAGTGAAAAGTGGTGTGAAGTGCAACGAATTCTGTCTACTATTTCACTTTAACTGTGGAAAAGTTGATCCATCCCTTACAGAAGACATTAAATTGTTGACAAACTGGAAATGTGAGGAATGTAGGACAAGATCTAATGCTATAAGCCAAAAGGAAGTTTACCATAGAGAATTTACAACAACAATGGACACACTAAATAACGAAACACTGTCCCAGTCCACAGATCAAACACATTTTCAGAAAAGTGGCACAGGATGGATTATACCTCGACCGCCACGTAAGGTAACAAACAACACAAAAGTGAATCTTAATCTTTGTACAATCCCTGAACATTACAATCGATACTCAGCTCTGATACATGTAAAGAATGGCAGCGATCATCAAGTGACAGTCTAAAGAAGACATACCCCAAACAAAACTGCGATAAAACAATCTCATCAAATGAACACAAAGGTATTACAAAAAAATTAACAGTATAATAACCTAAAAGTTTTTTTTCAGACAGTTTTGGAAGGGGGTCAGCTATAAAATTGAAAACAGATGATGCAGCAGGAAGGTTCAAAATTCAGTGACTAGTAAAACCAAAATGAAGATAAGCCAAATCGTTGACAGTGTTGAAGAAGAATGCAAGAATCTATCATCAAAGGACTATGTAGTAATTATAGGAGGTGCTAATGATGTGTAACACAATGAAACAGTTGCAGCAACAAAAGCACTGAAAGAGTCACTGGGTAAGCTAACACATACCAATGCAATAGTGGCTAAAATACCTCATTGTTATGATCTAATAGAACAATCATGTGTGAACAACGAAATTAAAAAAGCACATTACCTATATTATTCAGTATGCAAACACTTCAAAAATGAAACAGTGATTGACATAAATGATATTTCAGACTGCTGCCACACCACAATTGTGCCTCTTAACAAACCTTGTCACTGTAACAAAGCTTCACATACAAACCATGGACAGCATCTAAATGGCTTAGGAAAGTCACTTCTAAGCAAAAAATACTTGGGATTGTAAGAGAAAAATTAAACTCTGCTAATAAAACAATTAATAGGCTTTAGTTCAAAGATATGGTACCGGGAAACACCCAGTAGTGACCAAATCTAACACAAGTTAGATTTGGTCACAACAGTTTGTAAGGGACAGTAAAGATAATGCAACAGAAAAAAAGCAACAAGTATTCCTCCCAGTAAGAAAAACGATTTAATGTTATTTCATGTTAATGTACGATCCCTATGACATAAGGTTAATAAGTTACAGAACCTGACAGACAAAATTAACTGCAGCATCTGTGTATTAATGAGCATTGGTTGCATGATTCAGAAATAGATTTGTGTGTACCTTATGGCTACATATTTTCCACAAAGTATTGTAGAACAAATATTGCAAGTGGTTGAGTTGCAATCTACATCAAAGAAAATCTGCAGCATTCAGTGATAGACCTGTACGAACATTGCATTGAAGGTGTATTTGAAGTAGCAGCCATAGTACTGCATACCCAAAAAATTATCATTGCTTCTGTGTACCGTACTCCAGCCTCTAATGAGGAAGTTCTTATAGATAAACTAAATTCACTAATCAAATTATTCACTAAACACAAAAATCACAAAATTTGTATTGGAAGTGACTTCAATACAGATATAAGGGAAAGTAGAAAAATGTGAATGACATGGCTAACAGCCTAAAGGCACTAAACTGCTACTGTATAAATGATAAACCTACTAGACTAGATGCGTGCCTTGACAATGTAATTAGTAATGTAAATCAGGATCAACTAAAGCATGATGTGATTACGTTAGAGTTATCTGATGATGATGGGGTATGGGTCAGAATAGGCAGTATGAACCCCGAGAGAACTAAACAGTTACTCACTTTCAGAAAACTAAAAGAGAGCAATATCGTACAATTGAAACATGAACTGAAGGTGGTACATTGGCCAAATACTCTACACAATATAAAAAGTCTTGTTGAATGTTTCTCTACATTTTTATATATCATTAAAAATGCAGTAGATAGTCGCTGTCCACTTATCACAAAAAGATGCACCCCTAACAACAGAAAAAAACCTCAACATTCTAACAAGTGCTACACTCCAGAGCTCAAGCAAATGAGGACACTGCTACTTATACTAAAAAATTATGGTGATAAAAATGAGGAAGCCAGGAAACACTATGTGACTCTTGAGAAGTTGTACAAATATGAAATAAAATCAGCTAAATGTAATGTAAATGATGAATATATTGTGAGCTCAAAAAATGAAGGTCAAGCAGCTTGGAATATAATAAAAAGTGAAATCAATATGAGCAAACACGAAGCCACAGTGCCTATAGATTGCAACATCCTTAATGAGTATTTTATAAATTGTGCCAGCTCTCATTCTTCTTCTTCTTCTTCTTTTGGTAAAAATAATTCTGATAATATTTCAGCTGCTGTAACACTTCTTAAACAACAAGCACCAGCAACCAAGAAATTCTCTTGGTCAAAAATCACCTCCCGCCACATTATCAAATCTATAAAGAAACTTAAAAACTCGTGAACAGAGGACTATTACAGGATTAGTAATAGTATTGTTAAACACATAACCACTGCAATCTGAATGTCACTAACATATCTGACGAATCGCATACTTGAAGAAGGAGTATTCCTTGAATGTCTGAAAATGACAGTTACACTCCCAATCTATAAGAAATGTGACAGAAAAATGCCAAACAATTATAGACCTATATCAATAGTTCCCATTACATCAAAAGTAATAGGAAACTGCATACATGTCCAAATTAACAATTATTTTTAAAGTAATAAATTATTGAGTAAGAACCAGTTTGGCTTTCGATCTGATCTATCTACAACCAAAGCAGTTGAATGTCTCCTTACTATTATATATGAAGCATATGAAATGAGGTACTCACTTGTGCTATACTGTTAGATTTAACAAAAGTCTTTGACTCAGTTACACATGAAATAATGTTTAAAAAACTAGAACATAATGGTATATTAAATAAACCATTACAATTTTTTCAATTATACTTAAGCAATAGGGTACAATTAGTAAAAATAAACTATCAAAAGTCAACACCCATGAAAGTAAAGATCGGAATTCCAAAAGGTTCAGTGCTTGGTCCTTTGCTGTTCATTGTTTACATCAATGACTTCTCAAATTATATGCCATGCAACAATGTACTGTATGCTTTGATATGACACTAATAACGAATGGAGAAAAGCTGCAGGATGTCATCGAACACAACAAAGTGGTAACTGAAATGAGTAGTAACTGGTGCAGAGCCAACCATTTATCTATAAACAAATTAAAAACTCAAGAAATTTACTTCATCCTGAAAGCAATTGAACAGGATACAAAAAATATGAAGTTACTAGGTTTACATATAGATCAAAAACTTACATGGGAGAGAGACACAAATTATCTATGTGGTAAACTTGCTCAAACTCTCTTTCTATTACACAAGCTGAGACATGTTATCAGTAAAAATCTGGTATCTCCACATACTTTGCTTTTTTCCATTCACAACTGCAATACGGTATACTTCTTTGGGGTAACTCAGTGGGTTCAAGTACCATCTTCAAGTGGCAGCGGAAAACAGTCAGGTGCATTTTCGGACTAGCACCAAGACAAAGTTGCAAAAATCATTTTAAAGAACTAAAGATAATGACACTACCTAGTATATACATTTATAATTGTTTAATATATGCTAAATAGAATGTACAGAACTTTAACATAACATCTGAAGTGCATGTTCACAATACTCGAAATAATAGTAACATAGACCTACCATACACAAGGCTGAGATTAACACAAAAGAGCAATAAACACCTTAGCTTGCAATTTTATAACAAAGTCCCAAAATCTGTGAGCGATCTACCGATGAATAAGTTTAAGCAAACAATACAAGTGTGGCCTAAATGTACGCCACATTACTCACTTGATGAGTTTCTAAACAGTGACACAAAAGAGATATGCTACCTGAAACAAAAAAACTGCTAAATGAATTATACTTATATGTTTGTGAGAGTAATGTACCAACAAAGACTTTTTATGTGGATATGTAAGATGTACTATAAATATATCTTGATACTATAGTATATTTAACTGCTATGGTGTATCATTATTATTATTATTATTTCTTTCCTTTCTCAGACATTATGTCTGGTAAAAAATGGAAAGTGGTGCGGACCTTGGTCAAACGTGACTTCCTTTTAATTGTACAGTATATGTTACATTGCATTTAGGAACCCTCAGGTAATTGAACATGTATCAATAATTACAGATTTCTGTAGATGTATATATACATTTGGATGTCGCTGTATTGCGTTGATGTACTGGTGGATACTGTGTGATATGACTCCTATAGTTGATAGTATAATTGGTATAATGTCAACTTTATCCTGATGCCACATGTCCTTGACTTCCTCAGCTAGTTGGATGTATTTTTCACCTTTTTCTCCTGTTTTCTTCTGCATATTTGTTGGCTTGGGTATGGATATTTCGATTAGTTGTGTTAATTTCTTCTTTTTATTGGTGATTATGATGTCAGGTTTGTTATGTGGTGTTGTTTTATCTGTTATAATGTATCTGTTCCAGTATAATTTGTATTCATCATTCTCCAGTACATTTTGTGGTGCATACTTGTATGCGGGAACTTGTTGCTTTATTAGTTTATTTTGTATGGCAAATTGTTGATGTATTATTTTTGCTACACTGTCATGTCTTCTGGTGTGTTCTGTATTTGCTAGTGTTGCACATCCACTTGTGATGTGATCTACTGTTTCTATTTGTTGTTTGCAAAGTCTGCATTTATTTGTTGTGATATTTGGATCTTTAATAATATGCTTGCTGTAATATCTGGAGCTTATTGTTTGATCCGGTATTGCAATTATGAAGCCTTCCATTTCACTGCGTGTATTGCCTTTTTCTTAGCCATGTGTTGGATGCAACTTGATCGATGTGTGGCTGTGTTAGATGATACAGGTGCTTGCCATGTAGTGTTTTCTTTTTCCAATTTACTTTCTTCGTATCTGTTGATGTTATGTGATCTAAAGGGTTGTAGAAGTGGTTATGAAATTGCAGTGGTGTAGGTGATGTATTTATATGAGTGATTGCTTTGTGTATTTTGCTAGTTTCTGCTCGTTCTATAAAGAATTTTCTTAAATTGTCTACCTGCCCATAATGTAGGTTTTTTATGTCGATAAGTCCCCTTCCTCCTTCCTTTCTGCTTAATGTGAATCCTTCTGTTGCTGAATGTATGTGATGTATTCTATATTTGTGGCATTGTGATTGTGTAAGTGTATTGAATGCTTCTAGGTCTGTGTTACTAAATTTCACTACTCCAAATGAGTAGGTCAATATTGGTATAGCACAAGTATTTATAGCTTTTGTTTTTTTTCTTGCTGTCAATTCTGTTTTCAGTATTTTTGTTAGTCTTTGTCTATGTTTTTCTTTTAGATCTTCTTTAATATTTGTATTATCTATTCCTATTTTTTGTCTGTATCCTAGATATTTATAGGCATCTGTTTTTTCCATCGCTTCTATGCAGTCACTGTGATTATCCAATATGTAATCTTCTTGTTTAGTGTTTTCCCTTGACTATGCTATTTTTCTTACAGTTGTCTGTTCCAAAAGCCATATCTATATCATTGCTGAATACTTCTGTTATCTTTAGTAATTGGTTGAGTTGTTGATTTGTTGCTGCCAGTAGTTTTAGATCAACCATGTATAGCAAATGTGTGGTTTTTTGGTGGTATGTTCCTGTAATATTATATCCATAATTTGTATTATTTAGCATGTGAGATAGTGGGTTCAGAGCAAGACCAAACCAGAAAGGACTTAATGAGTCTCCTTGGTATATTCGAGGCTTAATCTGTATTGGTTGTGATGTGATATTATTTGAATTTGTTTGGATATTAAGTGTGGTTTTCCAATTTTTCATTACTATGTTTAGGAACTGTATCAATTTAGGATCTAGTTTGTATATTTCCAATATTTGTAGTAACCATGAGTGGTGTACACTATCAAAAGCTTTTTGGTAATCAATGTATGCATAGTGTAGCGACCTTTGTTTAGTTTTAGCTTGATATGTCGCCTCTGCATCTATTATCAGTTGCTCATTACATCCTCGTGCTCCTTTGCAGCAGCGTTTTGGTTCTTCGTTAATAATTTTGTTCTGTGTTGTATGTATCATTAATTTCTGTGTAATGGCTGAAGTTAATATTTTGTTTACTGTTGGTAGACATGTTATGGGGCGATATTTTGCTGGGTTTGCTGTGTCTGCTTGATCTTTAGCTTTCAGATAAGTTATTCCTTGTGTGAATGTATCAGGGACTGTGTATAGGTCTGCAATGTAACTGTTAAATAATTTAGTTAGATGTGAATGTGTTGAGGTGAACTTCTTTAACGAGAAATATGCTATTTTATCTTTCCCAGGGGCTTTCCAATTGGACATAGAATTAATTGGTCGGGTGACTTCATGTTGCAAAATTATCACTTCGGGCATTTGTGGTATCATCTTGTATGTGTCTGTTTCTGCTTGTATCCACTGAGCATGTCTGTAATGTTGTACCGGGTTTGACCATATGTTGCTCCAGAAGTGTTCCATGTCTCTTATGTTTGGTGGATTGTCTGTTTTAATGTGTGTGTTATCTACTGCCTGGTAAAATTTCTTTTTGTTTGTGTGGAATGTTTGGTTGTGTTTCCTTCTATTTTCACTTTTTTGTATCTTCTAAGTCGTTTGGCCAATGCTTGTAATTTCTGCTGCTTTCTCGTTTTTTGTCTGATATTTCATTTCTTATAAATTATGTTAGCTGTCCAATGTCTTTTCTCAGTTTTTTTCTATTCTGATCTGTAGTCTGTGTTGCCATGCTGGTTTTGTGGGTTTCTTCTGCATGTTGGTTGGTTCTGATCTCTGCTAGTGTGTATATTTAGTGTATATAAACCAGTAGTTGTAACTCTTCCATAGTTGTGTTTTCATTTATTTTGTTGTATATGATTGTGTTGATAGTTGTTATTGTTGTTTCAACTTGTGGGTTATTTGGTGGTCTATGCAAGAACGGTCTAATGTTTGTATTTGCGTCTTTGTATTCTATATGTGTCAGCTGAAATTTTTCTTCTATATCTAACACGTGTGTCACCTAGTGTTCTACTTGTGGTTGTTCTGGTGGCTGTCTCAAGATTTCGTTTCCCCCTGAGTGTTAAATTGATGCATGATTTTATTTGAATACCGAGGTGCATTGTATTTGTGTAAATTAAAGATGAAACCCTGTGAGCCATTTTTCATAAAACCTAACTGTATTCTTGTTTCAGAAAGAGGTGATGTTGAGAGAAAACTGCAAAAAATGAAGAGCAGAGGACTATAGAAAGTGGTTGGTGCAAGGAAAGGGAAGAAACTCTTAGGAAGACTGTGAAATAACAGTACAATTTAAGAAAACAGATCCATGACAGAAAAGTAAATATTTCACAGTTCAGAATTGGGGTTCTTGTGAAGACCAATGAAAGATCTAGAAGAGTTATTAAGGGTATTAAAAAGATTTTTGACATGTTCATACGGCTAATTTAATGATATCAGATCCTCATTTAAATGCTCACAGATTAGTTTATCTGAAGACAAGAAAATTATCTGGGTTAAGGAATGTAATTCAACTAAAACTTTACAAATAGAGAGTCAGAGAGTAAATTGTCATGTGATATGGAGTAAAAAAGTTATAAATCTTTTACATACTATTTTTTGAATATGTATAGCATGATATACTATTTTTTTCAACATTGCCGTTATTCCCTTGGGAAAATGTGTTTCCTTTGTACATCAAGAATGTGGAAACCTCTAAGGACACAGCCCTATACCATTTGCTTCTCAAATTTAGTCTTCTCATACCACAATCATTCTCCAACTATTATTTTATTCTATCCTTGCTGTTGACGTCTGACTTATGAATGTCGATTTATATTTTACTAATATGTAAAATTATGGTCATTTTGCATATCTGGAACAATAAAGCTTAAGTCAGGTAGAAACAATGGATAAAATGTTAATCTGAGACAGAATCTCAGTCTGTACACTGAAACATAATTTTTTATTAATTTCTTCTTATTTGTATTACGTGAATTCTCACAGTTATGTCACAGGTAATATTACATGTATGAAACATATTTTGCTTGGCCTTGGCATAGTTTGTTGAGGGACTGGATTGTACACATTTAGTTGTGTATGTTTATATGCTGTTTAAAATTAAACTATGCTAAGTTGTTTTAAAGTGAATCCTGATATATGCACACAGAATTTTATACTTGAAATTGATACTGAAAGATGTATTTATTTAGATTGACATATCAACAATATAAGGAAAAGATAGATTGCTACTCCACAATTAAAACATGCTCACATATTAGCATTTGGCCACAGCCTTCATCAGAGAAAGAAAGTACAGCACACACACATTCTTTCACACAAGCAAGCACACCTCATGCATTCCTGACCACCATCTCCATCTGTTTGCACCAGAACGCAGTCACAACAGTGTGTGAAGCCATTTAGTCAATACGCTTGTCAACGTGTTGTCAGCAGCTGGCTGTTGATATGCTCTTGACCGAGGCATTGTGGTGGGCTTACCGGTGGGAAGCTGCATATTCAAATATAGAATCATGTGGTCTTCAGACTGAGTCTGGTATCAGAAAAAGAAAGAAAAACACACACACATTAATTCACAAAAGCAAGCACATTCCATGCACACATGACCGCCATCTCCAGTAGCTCGGGCCAGCATGCAGTTGCAGCAGTTTGTGAAGCCACTTAGTTAACACTCTTGTCAGACATACACATTCTTGTATTTGTGAGTTGTTCACTGTTCTTGTATTGTAAGATTAATGGACAATGAATATGATGATTGGAGTGTTTTGTTGTGTACTGTGTTTTTTTTTAAACAAACACTTCACATTTTACTATCGTATAGACATATAGGCTCACTGGCATTCTTATAAACCTATACTTAAGTTCATTTGTATGTCAAAAGATGCAAGTGTACACACAAATTTCACTTTCACTGCATTTTGAGATGTGTGAAATAACATAACTTATGTAAAAATTATGTGACATCATACATGTGTTGCAGACAAGTATACTATTGAACCATGATGTACAGACTTTATAGTATGTTATGTCAAAAGAATATTTGATTACAGACACAATGAATGCTATTACACAGTACACTTAAAGGAATTTGAACGGAGGGTTGCTTTGGACGAACAGTGGGAAAGGATAGTTGTTGCCTTAGTGTAATGTAACTTTGTTGGATCAGAAATGGAGTTGATTGATTAGTAAGTACATATAAGCCATCATTTTTAGAGACACACCTGATTTCATTAATAATGGTTAATTGTATCATTTGCATACCAAACATATTGATCTGTCATCATATTAAGTTTTATTACATGTCAAAGTGAGGAATACTTGCAGAAAAGCATGTGCCTGCACAGTATTCATTACCTTAGGCGGTCACAGTTCTATTGACTATGAAACTGAAGGAAGGAATTTATTAACTGACAATTTATTACTTAATGAACATACACATCGTTTTACTGGCAGGATAGGGACATTAGTACAAATGCGTGTACCTGCACAGTGATTCCTTGTTCTCAACAAAAAAATGTTATTACTTAAAATCTTGATGTTTTATGAGTTATGCTCTACTTTGTAAAAGAAGCAATTGTAGTGTCAAAATGAATATAAAATCATGCAAAGATATAATAACTTATATGAATGAAAACACAAACTAAACATCATGCTATCCACTCACTGTTTTAAGTTGTATTCAGCCTTGGAGGCGATATTTGGGAATTTACATCTTATCCACCAGTGTCACTTAGTGAAGGCATGCACCCATGTTGGTAGAATTGACCAAAATTTGTCTTGCTAGAAAGCTACTGTCTATGAACCCATATGTGTGCAGTGATAATGAGATTTGAAACTATTTAATGTAAGCATTATATCTAAGTATTTGAGCATCAGCCATATGTAATTATTTCCTGTTCTGTTTCTCTGTACCGTATGTTGTGTATGTTGGGGTGTGAACTGGAATCTCCTCAAGCAATGGATATGCCTATAACACCAAAGAATTTATAACTTGTTTTATGAATATGTGTAACTGATTCTTTTATTCCTTTTCCAAATTATATGGAAACAGACAAGGTTTAAATTAGCATCTGTTTGCTAACCTATGCTTTGAGCATGTACTCATGGTTATTGGACATTTGATCTGCTACACTCACCATCACATTTTATGTCAATTGAAGTCAACCTCATGTTCTGCTGAATGATAACTTTTCGGAATTTTTATACAATGTTTCTGGCAATAGGTTAAAGTTTAATTTTGGAAGAATAGCATGTCATTCTCTCCTACGATACTCTGTGGGAGGAGGAAGGCATAGAGAGGGAGAGGTGTTGAAATGTAGCAATATATCATTGTTAAAGAATGGAAAATCCAGGATGCAATGTACCAATATTATGAAAGGGGTACTTGCTAATCACCATATAGCGGAGATGCTGAGTCTCAGATAAGCACAACCAAAAGACTATCAGAAAATAAACTTTCAGCCAACAAGACCTTTGTCAAAAATAGACAACAGTTACACACACATGTGCATGCAGACACACACACACACACACACACACACACACACACACGCACACACACACATACACACACACGCAAATTCAACTCACACTCACATGAATAAAGTCAATGGCAGCTGAAGCCAAACTACTGCTCTGCTGCATCTGCTCATACTGTGGCTTAAGCGGCCAGAGACTTTGGTCATGTGAGTATGAGTTGCATTTGCATGTGTGTGTGTGTGTGTGTGTGTGTGTGTGTGTGTGTGTGTGTGTGTGTGGGTGGTCTATTATTGATAAGTCGTCGTTGACTGAGAGCTCATTTTGTGACAGTCTTTTTGTTGTGTCTACCTGTTACTCAGCATCTCTGGTATATGGTGAGTAGCAAGTATCTTCTTCATAATCTACATCTACATCTACATCTACATCCATACTCCGCATGCCACCTGACGGTGTGTGGCAGAGGCTACTTTGAGTACCTCTATCGGTTCTCCATTCTATTCCAGTCTCGTACTGTTCGTCGAAAGAAAGATTGTCGGTATGCCTCTGTGTGGGCTCTAAACTCTCTGATTTTATCCTCATGGTCTCTTCGCGAAATATACGTAGGAGGTAGCAATGTATTGCTTGACTCCTCAGGGAAGGTATGTTCTCGAAACTTCAACAAAAGCCTGTACCGAGCTACTGAGCGTCTCTCCTGCAAAGTCTTCCAATGGAGTTTACCTATCATCTCTGTAACGATTTTGCAATTACTAAATGATCCTCTAACGAAGCGTGCTGCTCTCCGTTGGATCTTGTCTATCTCTTCTATCAACCCTATCTTGTATGGATCCCACACTGGTGACCAATATTCAAGCAGTGGGCGAACAAGTGTACTGAAACCTTCTTATTTTGTTTTTGGATTGCATTTCCTTAGGATTCTTCCAATGAATCTCAGTCTGGCATCTGCTTGACCGATGATCACCTTTATATGACTATTCCATTTTAAATCACTCCTAATGCCTGGACCTTTTTTAGATTGAAGTCTGTTCTTAGGTATACCTGCTTAAAGGATGTCTCTCTAAGGGCTCACCTTCAGAGGACGTCATGTTTCAAAGTAGAGGAGGAATTAGCATATTTCATCAAAATATAAGAGGTATTAGAGATAAAGTTAGTGAACTGCATATAGATGTTGACTCTGAAATTACTGGTATGTGAGAGCACCACTTAAATAATTTGACTGTTCAGAAGCTTCCTTTACCAGGATACAGATTAGCTGACTGTTTTTCAAGGAATTCCTAGCGGGATGGGGGAGTAGTTATGTAGTAAAAAACAGTATTCCATTTGAGTCTATAGTTCTTTCATGGCTGTGTTTTCAACGGATATTTGAATATTGTTCAGGGGCAGTTGAATTTAGTGAAACTGAACTTCTAATTGTTGTTGTTTATAGGTCCCCTAACTCTGACTCCAGAGCATTTCTGCTCAGTCTAGAGAGGGTTCTTGATTCACTTTGTAGGAAGTACCAGAAATTACTTGTGTGTGGTGACTTCAATAGAAATTTTGTATATGATGGTGCAAGAAAAAGTATGTTGGGAGATCTCCTAAGTTCATCTGATCTGATGCAGAAAAGCTGTAGAAAATATTTTTATTCATTCTTCACTACTAGATGGGCATTCTGTTTAAAAGTGTGAACGGCCTTTCAGACTATTATACACTAATTTTAACACTAAAAGTCTTTTGTACTCCAACAAATGTCACATACAATTACAAACTATGTAGGAAAGTTAAAATAATAGCAATAGATAGTTTTTAAAACCTTGTCAAGGAACAAGAGTGGCAGGATGTTTATAGTGCCGATTATATAGATGACAAATATAATGATTCCCTTAACACATTTCTCATGCTCTTTGGGAGTTGCTTCCCATTAGAATGTTCTAAATGGGTTACTAGAAGTAAGAGGCAGCCCAGGTGGGTGACTAGTGGGATAAGGATATCGTGTAGAACAAAGCGGGAATTATATCAAAATGTTAGAAGTAGTCACAATCAAGCTACAGTAGCCCATTACAAACAGTACTGTAAGGTCCTTAAAAATGTTATGAGCAAGGCAAAAAGTATGTGGCATGCAAATAGAATAGCTAATTTGCAGGATAAAATGAAAACGATATGGTCAGCAGAACAAGGTCGACAATATAAAGTCAATAAAGTCAATTTGTATAAAAAAATATTTCTGTTACTGATATAGCAGATGTACTTAACAATCATTTTCTGAGCACTGCTGGTGAATCAAATAAAAATGTAGTTTCTACAGGGTATCATATAACGTTCTTGGCAAATGCCTTTCTAAAATTGATGTCTGAAATATTCCTCTGTGATACAGACAATGGGGAGATTGAGTCAGTAACAAAATCACTGAAGACTATGCACTCCAGTGGATATGATGGAGTCCCTAGCACAATATTAAAGTACTGTGCTGCACATGTTAGCCCTGTATTTAGCCATATTTGTAATTTTTCCTTTAGGAATGGTCAGTTTCCTGAACGATTAAAGTATTCAGTAGTAAAAACCCTTTGTAAAAAGGGATAATGTAGACAATTTTAGACCTATTTCTATGCCATCAGTGTTTGCTAAAGTTATTGAAAAGGATAATTGATTATTTTATATTACACGATTTGCTATAAAGTGTAGAGTTCGGCTTTAGAAGTCGCTTAACAACTGAAGATTCTATATTCTCTTTTTCTGTGTGAGTTACTGGATGGGTTAAGCAAAAGGTTTCGAACGCTAGGCATACTTTTTTTATTTAACTAATGCATTTGTTTGTGTTGATCACAAAATATTTCTCCAGATGTTGTACCATTACACAATACAGGGAGTAGCTCAAAATTGATTCACCTGTTACTTTAGAAACAGACAGCAAAAGATTATTATTCACAATGTTGAGAATGGCTGTTTTGTGGGGCCTGAGTGGAGTACACTCAAGTGGGGGGTGCCCGAGGTATCAGTGCTCGGGCCACCCCTGTTTCTTATTTGCATGAATGGTATGCCCTCTAGTATAATGGGTAACTCTAAAATATTTCTGTTTGGTGATGACACAAGCTTGGTTATAAAAGATGTTGTGTGGAACACTGGCTCAGTTTCAAATAGTACAGGTCAGGACATACGTTTGTGGCTTGTAGAATATAAACTAACGCTAAATCACAATAAGACTCAGTTTTTAGTTTCTAACACACAATTCAGCAAAACTTGATGTCTTTTACAGAATGGGCATATGATTAGTGAAACTGAACAGATCAAATTTCTAGGCGTTTAAATAGGAAAGCTCATGTTCAGGATCTTGTTCAAAGACTTAATGCTACTATTTTTATTATTTGAATGGTATCTGAAGTAAGTGATCACTCGACAAGAAAATTAGTGTACTTTGCTTATTTTCATTAGCTTATGTTGTGTGGTATTATAGTTTGGAATAACTCTTCCTATTCTAAAAGGATATTTTTGGTTCAGAAATGGGCAGTTCAGGCAATAAGTGATGTGAGTTCATGAACCTCTTGTCGACCCCTGTTCACAAGCCTGGGTATTTTGACATTGACCTCTCAATACACATATTATTTACTGTCATTTCTTGTTAACGATCTTAGCTTATTCCCAAGTATAAGCATCTTTCATTCAGTTAATACTCGGCAGGAATCATAGCTGCATTTGGTCCATATGATGTATCATGCAATATGAGAGGAAGCAATATGACTTGAAATGACAGTGCTAAGAGAGATAGTCAAAGATATTCTTTATTAATCTGTGGCGGTTAGCATTCAGATAATTATTCTTAGTGTAGGAAGTCTTTGTTCTTCTTAAGAATTAATTCATTAAGATTGTTCATTCTTGTGAAGCAGACATCGACGCCATTGTGACCTTTTGAAGGAAATAATATTACATATATCTTTTTAAGCCAGTCAACAGACAATTCATGTTACAGGAAGAATTTCATTGACACAAAAGTCAATAAAGGATTGTAGATGTATTAACTTCTTACTCTTTGAAATATAGTTACCATGGATACCAGGGTCTCAGATTCATCCCAGGATAGAGTACGCAATAATTAACAAAACTGCTGAAGAAACTGTTAAGTATAGGAACATAGACTTCCATTACTCAGACCACCTTGCAGAACAGACAGAATACAGAAAAAGAGCTCCTGAAATAACCAAAAACTTTTGAAAAGACATGCGTTATGAGCAATAATAATATTAACTCACTGAAACTTATACTATCTGTGGAGAAACGGGATAGAATCTACTATGTAGAAGGATTACTTAACAAATGGGATGTGTCTTATAACATCCTACTGAAAGAATTTGATTACTGTTGTCCGCTTAAAGAAATGCAGAGTGGAAGAAATAATAAACTCAGTCTTCCAGCCAGCCTTTTTAAACTGAGGCAACATATTGATGAGCTGGATATCCTGTACAAGTCAACAAGACTGCACATTTTCAAACGAAAAAATAAGATAGCTAAGAAAACATTTAATATAGAACTTTCAAACCTTAGAAAACAAGTTCATACAAATATAAGCAAGGAATGCTGGAAACTGTTTAACAGGTGCTATAAAACCTCCACAACTAGAGACAGCAAACCCTTATGGGCTATACAGTATGGTAATATAAAAGAATCCAAAGAATTATGTAACCTTTTTGATATACATTTTGTATCATCAACAGGAAATCCAACACACACTTTAGTAATGGAGCAAGAGATACCAAATCATGCCTCTCAAACAGTGAGTTTTGAATTTAATGAGGTTAAAGAAAATACAAAAATGTGCAGTTGGGATTTCAGACTTCCAGTTGATCAGCAGTTTTTGCAGGGTAACCTACAGAGGGGGTAGAACATGTATATATGTAAGAAGAGCTATTAAATCAAAGGAAATTAGGTTTAAAAATGTCTGCTGTATTGAAAAAGTTTTTGAATATTGTTTATGTGAATTAACAGATAGTAAAATTATAATTGCATGTATATATAGGTCCCCATCGGGGAATTTTCAATTTTTCTCCGAAAATTTGGGAAATCGTCTTAACTATCTAAATAGTCAGTCAAAATACATAATTGTGCTTGAGGATTTCAATGTTAATTTCAAGTAAAACTGTAAAAATGGATGGCAACTGGTTAATCTTCTAAAAACATACAATATTGATATGTGTAGAAGCATTCAGCAGCCAAAGTGAAAGTACTATAGACAAAATATTAATTGACAAATGAAAATGTGGCTTTAAACCTGAGGTATTCGATAAAGGTTTGTCTGATCATCAAGCAGTTAAATTGACATTAGAAAATTTTTGAGAGAAGATTAATTGATGATGAGAGCATTAGGGTCTTCAATCTAACGTTAAAAAATGTAAACAGTGACATGAAAAGCAGGAGTTCTGTAGATATAAAATTCAACAAGTTCTTGTGACATTATAAATACTGCTATGATATTTCATTCCCTCTGAAAAGAACGAAAATAAACAAAAAATCAAGTTCATAGATAACAAGTGAAATCAAAGAGTTATCAGAATGTCTTAGAAAACAATATAAGTGTCCAAAACGAAATACTGCCTAGACCTATGTGTAAAGGGTTATAGGAAAAAAGCACAGGGAAGCTTTGGTAGCTGCAAAAAAGAAGCACAATGATTCAGATATCAGAAAGGGCAACAATAGAATGAAATCTATGTGAAACGTTACTAATAATCACATTTGCAAACATGAACATGCTAGTTATAAAATCACCATAAAACACAGAAGTAAAATTGTTGATGATCCACCTCTAATAGGTAATATATTTAATGATAATTATTTTAATGTAGCTCCAAAAATTGATCACCACTAAATATAATCCAAAGGCAATAACTCCAACAAATGAAAGGACAATGTACCTATATCCTAAAATGGCTATCAGCAAACTAAATAGTAAAATGAAATGCGGATTTGATGGTAACCCTGACAAAATTACGAAATGTAGAACCAATAATGTTGTTTCTCAACATGTGGGCATTATCAGCGACTCCTTTGTAACTGGTGATTCCAAGTAAACTCAAGCAGTCAACAGTAATACCAGTTTATAAAAGTACTGACAAGTTTGAAATTACAAATTTAAGACCACTATCATTATTGTCTGTATTTTCGAAAACAACTGAAAAAAATAATGTATGACCGAGTTCTATATTTCCTAAACAAAAATGAAATTCTTCTAAATGCACAGAATGATTTCAGAAAATGCAAATCTACACAAACAGCTTTTTCGGTTTCGTAAATCTTGTTTATAAAGCTCCTGAGGGCAAAGAACTGATCTGTAGGTTGTCTTTGGACCTTTCCAAAGCATTTGATCTTATAAATCATAATCTACTACTGTTAAAACTGTATATAATTATGGTGACCATGATATTTCCTATGGTAGTGGTACAAGTCGTACTTAACTGATGGGAAACAAAGAGTACAAATTTCTCAGGATGGAAATATGTACCATTATGAATATAAAAGAGTTAATTGTGGCGTGCCTCGAAGCTCAGTATTGCGACAATTGTTGTTCTTGATTTTTATTAATGACCTATCTGTATGTACACTTCTGGAAATTGAAATAAGAACACCGTGAATTCATTGTCCCAGGAAGGGGAAACTTTATTGACACATTCCTGGGGTCAGATACATCACATGATCACACTGACAGAACCACAGGCACATAGACACAGGCAACAGAGCATGCACAATGTCGGCACTAGTACAGTGTATATCCACCTTTCGCAGCAATGCAGGCTGCTATTCTTCCATGGAGACGATCGTAGAGATGCTGGATTTAGTCCTGTGGAACGGCTTGCCATGCCATTTCCACCTGGCACCTCAGTTGGACCAGCGTTCGTGCAGGACGTGCAGACCGCGTGAGACGACGCTTCATCCAGTCCCAAACATGCTCAATGGGGGACAGATCCGGAGATCTTGCTGGCCAGGGTAGTTAACTTACACCTTCTAGAGCACGTTGGGTGGCACAGGATACATGCGGACCTGCATTATCCTGTTGGAACAGGAAGTTCCCTTGCCGCTCTAGGAATGGTAGAACGATGGGTTCGATGACGGTTTGGATGTACCGTGCACTATTCATTGTCGCCTCGACGATCACCAGAGGTGTACGGCCAGTGTAGGAGATCGCTCCCCACACCATGATGCCGGGTGTTGGCCCTGTGTGCCTCGGTCGTATGCAGTCCTGATTGTGGCGCTCACCTGCACGGCTCCAAACACGAATACGACCATCATTGGCACCAAGGCAGAAGCGACTCTCATCGCTGAAGACGACGCGTCTCCATTCTTCCCTCCATTCACGCCTGTCGCGACACCACTGGAGGCGGGCTGCACGATGTTGGGGCGTGAGTGGAAGACGGCCTAACGGTGTGCGGGACCGTAGCCCAGCTTCATGGAGACGGCTGCGAATGGTCCTCGCCGATACCCCAGGAGCAATAGTGTCCCTAATTTGCTGGGAAGTGGCGGTGCTGTCCCCTACGGCACTGCGTAGGATCCTACGGTCTTGGCATGCATCCGTGCGTCGCTGCGTCCGGTCCCAGGTCGACGGGCACGTGCACCTTCCGCCGACCACTGGCGACAACATCGATGTACTGAGGAGACCTCACGCCCCACGTGTTGAGCGATTCGGCGGTACGTCCACCCGGCCTCCCGCATGCCCACTATATGCCCTCACTCAAAGTCCGTCAACTGCACATACGGTTCACGTCCACGCTGTCGCGGCATGCTACCAGTGTTAAAGACTCCGATGGAGCTCCGTATGCCACGGCAAACTGGCTGACACTGACGGCGGCGGTGCACAAATGCTGCGCAGCTAGCGCCATTCGACGGCCAACACCGCGGTTCCTGGTGTGTCCGCTGTGCCGTGCGTGTGATCATTGCTTGTACAGCCCTCTCGCAGTGTCCGGAGCAAGTATGGTGGGTCTGACACACCGGTGTCAGTGTGTTCTTTTTTCCATTTCCAGGAGTGTACATACAAAATTTTTATTGTATAATTAAACAGAATAATGTTTTTGTTATAAAGATGTGTTTATACCAGTGGTAAGATCTTGTATGTGGTGTTACACTGTTCTGTACTTTGACAAGGTCAATATAACGAATGTGATAATATGGGCTCTAAACAAATAAATAAATAGATGTAAGAAAAATAATTCTTACATTAAAGAACAAGTACTCAGGGGGATAGGACAGGATGACGATTTTAGTAGTTAAAATGCATAGAAGAAATAGTTTAACCACTAAAACACTCCTTAAACAGTAGTATTAGAAAACGCAGCACTTATTCTAGTAGTCTAAAAATAAGCATTGGTAAAGCAATGCAAAAGAAGAGAAGTACGAAAGAGGTCCCAAACTACTGCACAATATCATTGATCCCTACGTTTAATAAGGTTTTTGAAATGGTTATCCTTTCTCAGCTCTCCGCTTCTGATACAGAGAGCAAATTGTTAACAGAAACACAGCTTTAGAAACACGTGGTGTAAAACTACTACAGTTACTGAATTTCTCTATGAAGGGAACATCCTCCTAGACAAAGATACGAAGGCTGCAGGCATTTCCTACAAAAGGACTGTCCATACTGTACATCACGGATTATATGTGGTAGGGGCACATTACCCTGAGTACTTGACTATCTGGTGTTTAGCGACTGGCCTTGGTTTTTGAGAAAAATGATTCTGAAGTTCACTGCATGCTTTGTATACCTGTAACATTACACATATTTCGAGCAAGTCAGCGAAGCGTAGCGGTAAACGTTCGCAGCTACCGAGATGGAGGTACCATATTCAAAGCCTGCTCGTGTACCTACACGACTAGGTTTCGAACATGGCACCTCCTGCACTACGCCGACCTGCTCGGAATATATGTAATGTTACGTGTATACACACCGCGCAATGAACTTAAAAATCATTTTTCTCAAAAACCAAGGCCCGTCGATAAAAAAGTGGATAGCCAGGTACTCTGGGTAAGTGCCTCTACAACATATTTGAAGCGCATCAAAATCCGTGATTTAGAGTATGGAGGGTCTCCTTGTTAGATCTTTCCAAAGTCTTTGACTCAGTCAACCATGGGTTGCTCATTAAGAAATTGAAGGCTTACAACAACAAGGACTCATGTATGCAACTACTGAACACATGGCGCCATGCAGTAAAGTTGTGAGTGAAAACTGCACCAGTAAAAACGAGCTTAAAAGTGCAACCAACTGCAAGATTTGTGACAAGAAAGTATTAAAGAGTATCCAGTGTAGCAACTGTCGCCGTTGATTTCATGAGAAATATTCCGAAGTAAGCATGAAATTTGTGACTGACGATTTTACATGATCTTGTCTTATGTGCGTTGGTGATGCTTGTGAACGCAGATTTAAAGACATAATCAGAAAATAGGACGAAATAGTCAGAGCACTTCAAAGTGATATGTTTCCTCTAAACAAAAAGTATAATGCTCTAAAGAATAAGATTGCACTTTTGGAAAAGAAAATACATTTCTCTCCATCGCTACAAGATCACAATAAAGAATCCGATGTTGATTCACCGTACAAATTGCACTTCATCAAAACAAGAGAGCCATCAACACCAGGAAACCGAGAAAGACATCTCAGCGTCGTGTAATAACGGTTTTTCAAAGTGATATGCTAAGTGTTCGTCAAACAACGGCTCAGCTGTGGAAAAACGACTACAAAAGACGAAAGTGAAACTATTTGGCGATACTCATGCACGAAATATTCCGGAATTATTGACGAACAATATGAATGACAGTGTTCAACTTTCTGGCATTGTAAAACCGAGAGCGAATTTCAATAGCGTACAGTAAGTGTTAATGAAGAATTTTGATTTCACAAGGACTCATAGGGGGCGCTAATGAGTTCTACAGGAACGAATCTAGTTCCTTTATTAAGAAACTTTAAAGTGCTGCGGTTCCTGTATTTCGCCAATGTCATTGTAACAACATCCCCAATAAAGTACGACTTACCAGACTGGTCATGCGTAAATAAAGAAATTAGACTTACTCATTTAAAGCTGAGAAACTTCTGCGCAAAGTTTGTGAATGTTAAGGTGACAGACGTTACTAACTATGAAAGAAACTGTTTTACATACCATGGAATGTAATTCAACAAATACGGTAAAAGGATGCTATGAAAGTAGAAGTAACCCTGTTACTGTGTTGCTCCACCCTCCACAGGGAAACTAACAGAGTGGACCAATTCCCATGGAATTTGGTGCATGAGATGCAAAATAACAGAATGAAATTTATAATTAAGGACCCACTCAGTTGCCACATTCGATCACCAACTAAATGATTCTTTGTTTGATTTAAAACGTAATAATTTCATAATGCATCTTAACATAGGCGGTGTACCAGTAGGAATGATGAACAAATTGTGTGAACTAGAAGTATTCCTGGAGGACACAAGTTCTGTAAAAGTTATATACTTAAACGAGCACTGGCTTAAAAATAGAAATATAAACTACATAAACTCACTTTCAGGTTACTATTTAGCAGCGAGTTTTTGAAGAAAAAACTGTTCTGAAGGATAGTGCATTCTAGTAGAAGAATCAATAAGCTTTGAAAACAGGCAGGCTCTTAATTGCTTGAATGAGGAACTATTATTTGAAACATGCTGCATTAAACTTTTGGAATCTGGTATATTAATGATTAGTATATATCATATCGCTGACTATTCCACTACGTGTGCATTTTCAGACAAATTTGAAACTTTGTTGTATAGATTACAGGTAGAAAAGTTATGTAAAAAGGTCATAATTTGTGCTGACTTCAACATAAATGGAAGAGCTGATGACAGGTTTGCTGTTTCTCTGAAGGACATGGTATCTACAAATGGCTTAACAGAAAACTTTAGTCATTACACTAGAATAACAACAGCTTCTGCAACATGTATAGATAACATAGTGAGCAGCATCAACTATGGTACTACAGAAAAGTTCATCTTAGACTCAGGTATGTCTGACAATTCAGACCTTTTCATCTCATTGTCAAATATAGATAAAACAATAACAATGAAACGATTCCGGAACTTCAGCCAACACAATGTGAATACATTTGTCTAAAGTCTAAATGAAACATTCTGGTATTTCAGCAAGCAGTAGTTAGGAAACACAAACTACAATGCTTTCATATCAGAATTAATGAGTGTTTTCAGTGACTGCTTCCCCTTCATAACAGCACATGACAAAAACTGTAAAAAGAACTCGTGGATAACTGAAGGCAAAGGATCTCTAATATTAGAAAGAGGATACTGCACTTGCAAGCAGAGAACAACCATGACACAAAGTTTGTCAGCTATGTAAACAAATACAAAAGAATATTTGGTAGAGTAGTTAAACAGGCAAAACAATGACTAATAGTAAATACAGGGTGTTTCAAAAATGACCGGTATATTTGAAACGGCAATAAAAACTAAACGAGCAGCGACAGAAATACACCGTTTGTTGCAATATGCTTGGGACAACAGTACATTTTCAGGCGGACAAACTTTCGAAATTACAGTAGTTACAATTTTCAACAACAAATGGCGCTGCAAGTGATGTGAAAGATATAGAAGACAACGCAGTCTGTGGGTGCGCCATTCAGTACGTCGTCTTTCTGCTGTAAGCGTGTGCTGTTCACAACGTGCAAGTGTGTTGTGGACAACATGGTTTATTCCTTAGAACACAGGAGTTTTCTGGTGGTGGAATTCCACCGCCTAGAACACAGTGTTGTTGCAACAAGACGAAGTTTTCAGCGGAGGTTTAATGTAACCAAAGGACCGAAAAGCGATACAATAAAGGATTTGTTTGAAAAATTTCAGCGGACTGGGAACGAGATGGATGAACGTGCTGGAAAAGTAGGGCGACCGCGTACCGCAACCACAGAGGGCAACGTGCAGCTAGTGCAGCAGGTGATCCAACAGCGGCCTCGGGTTTCCCTTCGCCGTGTTGCAGCTGCGCGCCAAATGACGCCAACGTCCACGTATCGTCTCATGCGCCAGAGTTTACACCTCTATCCATACAAAATGCAAACGCGGCAACCCCTCAGCGCCGCTACCATTGCTGCACGAGAGACATTCGCTAACGATATAGTGCACAGGATTGATGACGGCGATATGCATGTGGGCAGCATTTGGTTTGCTGACGAAGCTTATTTTTACCTGGACGGCTTCGTCAATAAACAGAACTGGCGCATATGGGGAACCGAAAAGCCCCATATTGCAGTCCCATCGTCCCTGCATCCTCAAAAAGTACTGGTCTGGGCCGCCATTTCTTCCAAAGGAATCATTGGTCCATTTTTCAGATCCGAAACGATTACTGCATCACGCTATCTGGACATTCTTTGTGAATTTGTGGCGGTAAAAACTGCCTTAGACGACACTGCGAACACCTCGTGGTTTATGCAGGATGGTACAGCTGAAGCAGTACATCTCATCTGCACGTGAAGCCATTCCGCCAGACACGTTGTCAAAGGTTTCAGGTAATTTCATTCAGAGACTACGCCATATTATTGCTACACATCGTGGATATGTGGAAAATATCGTACTATAGAGTTTCCCAGACCGGAGCGCCATCTGTTGTTGACAATTGTAACTAGTGTAATTTCGAAAGTTTGTCTGCCTGAAAATAAGCTGTTGTCCCAAGCATATTACAACAAACGGTGTATTTCTATCGCTGCTCGTTTAGTTTGTATTGCCGTTTCAAATATACTGGTCATTTTTGAAACACCCTGTGAATATCAGAAGCCGCAAATAAATCAAAAGCTGTATGCCAAATTGTCAGGTGTGAAGTAGTTGCAGAAAAAAACAAAAAGTTTTCATCATAAATTAGAAATAGATGAGAGATGATTACAGACTCCAAACATATTTGCAAGGAAATCAACAGGTATTTCATAAATTTTAACAAAATTGACAAACTCCCTCCCCCACACGAAAGTCCCAATATAACGCAGCACAGATCAGTAGAATTGAAATTCACTCATGTATCCTACTATGAGGTGGCTAACATTATAAAATCCCTAAAAAATCTCAAATCTATTTGCTGGGATGAAGTGCCGAGAAAAATAACAATGGCAGGAGGTGATAATATTGCACCCAACTCTGCCATATAAAAAAGCAATCGTTTGATGAGGGCTGCTTTCCAGATATGGTGAAGTATGTGGAAGTTCGACCTATCCACAAAAAGGGGAGCCAAGAGGAGACAGGAAATTTTCGCCCAGTATCAATATTACCAATTATTTCTCAAAAATTTGAGTGAGTAGTGTGTAACCAACTAGAAAAAAATAACAAAGAACATAACATTATTCTTAACAATCAGTATGGATTTAGGAGGAAAAAAGCACTGTGCATGCTATTAATGAACTTATCACTAAAATAAGTAAATGCCTCAATAACAAGGAGAGCATATCTGATATCTTCTGTGACCTCAGTAAGGCATTTGATATGGGTAACCACAAAAACCTGCTCCTCAAATTAGCTTCTTATGGTTTCCATGGAAAATCTTTAAATTGGTTCAAGTCATAACTCAAAAATAGGAAACGAAGAGTAGTTATACAACATAAGGCTGAGAAAGCTTGGTCTAGTTGGAAGGAAATACAAGCAGGTGTACCCCAGAGGTCCATACTAGCCTCATTACTATTTGTATATTATATAAATGACATGCCAGGTAAGGTAACTTCAGATACGATTCTGTCTGCAGATGACTCAGCAGCAGTAGTCTGCTGTAAAAAACACTGAATAATTGGCACAGAAAAAAAGACTCTTCTAGAACTAGAAAATTGGATAAATAATAATAATATGAAACTAAACTTAACAAAAAGACAAATTGTACACTTCACACCCAAACAATCTGTTGAATATGCAACACAATTAAGCTGTGAAGGCAGAGAACTGCAAACTGCAGAATCTGTCAGATTTCTGGAAGTGACCAGAAACAAAAACTTGCCATGGACTGATCATGTGGGTTGCTTACTGAAGCAGTTAAATAGTTTGGTTTACGCAATGAGGGTTCTGAGTAAAGTAATTGACTTAGCTGTTAGGAAAATTGTGTATCATGCATGTTTTGTATTAGTAGTAAGATAGGGCATAATTTTTTGGGGAGTTGATGAAGGAAGCCTCCTCAGAGTGATCAAGATATAGAAAAAAAATTATCAAAGCTACAACTGGAACAAACAATAGACAATCATGCAAACCTTTTCTTGCAAACCTTGTCTTACTTACAATCCCTTCAATATATATATGATACACTTATCTTTGAGTTAAAGAACCCACATCTTTTTGAGGGAAATTCATTTACACATACTTATAAAACAAGGCACAAACAAGATTACATGTTACCTTGCCACAGATTAATATTATCTGAAAATACTCCCCATTACATGACTTTGAAGCTTAGCAATAAAATCCATTCAAAGTTGAAAGACTGCAAGCTAGAATCCACCTGTGCAAACACTGAAAAGTACTTAAAGAGAAAATGCCACTACAGTAGGGGAAGACAAGTAGGGGATATTACATCTATTTTGTTTTCCTGTTTTTTCTACAATATGTTCTATGTGTATGCTTATGTTCCCTTTTAACGCAGGTATATTTTCTTTTTATTTGTGTCCATACTTACAAACTATGTATGATGTGAACTATGTATCTAAATATCTAGATGTAATCATATATACTACTTTTATGAAAGTATGTCTTCTTTGAAGTATCTCCATATTTATGAACAAAACAAACGAACCTGAAAAATACTTTAAAGGATGATTTCAAATCACTGTGGAAATTTTAAGAAAAAGGAAGAAATCTAACATGTAATTACCTTTTAATGTTGTAATGTGCTGCTGGGAGAATCCAAATGCATTATTTTAATATATATTGTTTTAGGTATACTTATATGAGATTGCACTCTGTTGTAACATGTAACATAATTAGAACATTAAGATGAATGTGTGTACCACTACGTGTTATCTATAGTAATCTTCTCAACCTAGATTTGTACAAGACATCAACTTGAAGGCCTACATGCAAAAAATGCAGGTAAATAAACAAATAACTGCTAATCATTTCCAAATTCATTCATGTAGAACATTTCATGCCAACTCTATCATTGTTGCTTGCTTCATAAATAGTGATATAATTTTAATGGCGAGCATTGTATCACTATTTCACATTCTTTTTATCATACCTCATATAGTTACTTTAATTGCTTGGAATAATTACAAGGTATTTATTATGAGTTATTTAGAATTATGTCTATGATATTGACCAAATCATACATTGTAATGGTGATATATCTGTAGCTTGGAGGTAAAATAGTCCCCCATTCATATCTCCGGGCAGGGAATACTCAAGAGGATGTCGTTATCAGAAGAAAGAAAACTGGCGTTCTAGGGATCGGAGTGTGGAATGTCAGATCCCTTAATCGGGCAGGTAGGATAGAACATTTAAAAAGGGAAATGGATAGGTTTGATATAGTGGGAATTAGTGAAGTTCGGTGGCAGGAGGAACAAGACTTCTGGTCAGGTGACTAGAGGGTTATGAATACAAAATCAAATAGGGGTAATGCAGGAGTAGATTTAATAATGAATAGTAAAATAGGAATGCAGGTAAGCTACTACAAACAGCATAGTGAACGCATTATTGTGGCCACGATAGATACGAAGCCCACACCTACTATAGTAGTACAAGTTTATATGCCAACTAGCTCTGCAGATGACGAAGAAATTGTAGAAATGTATGATGAAATAAAAGAAATTATTCAGATAGTGAAGGGAGACGAAAATTTAATAGTCATGGGTGACTGGAATTCGAGTGTACGAAAAGGGAGAGAAGGAAACATAGTAGGTGAATATGGATTGAGACTAAGAAATGAAAGAGGAAACCGCCTGGTAGAATTTTGCACAGAGCACAACTTAATCATAGCTAACACTTGGTTTAAGAACCATGAAAGAAGGTTGTATACATGGAAGAACCCTGGAGATACTAAAAGGTATCAGATAGATTATATAATGGTAAGACAGAGATTTAGGAACCATGTTTTAAATTGTAAGACATTTCCAGGGCAGATGTGGACTCTGACCACAATCTATTGGTTATGACCTGTAGATTAAAACTGAAGAAACTGCAAAAAGGTAGGAATTTAAGGAGATGGGACCTGGATAAACTGAAAGAACCAGTGGTTGTACAGAGTTTCAGGGAGAGCATAAGAGTACAATTGAAAGGAATGGGGGAAACAAATACAGTAGAAGAAGAATGGGTAGCTTTGAGGGATGAAGTAGTGAAGGCAGCAGAGGATCAAGTAGGTAAAAAGACGAGGGCTAGTAGAAATCCTTGGGTAACAGAAGAAATATTGAATTTAATTGATGAAAGGAGAAAATATAAAAATGCAGCAGGCAAAAAGGAATACAAACGTCTCAGAAATGAGATCGACAGGAAGTGCAAAATGGCTAAGCAGTGTGGAATGCATACCAAGTAGGATCAAATAGGACTCACATGGGATAAGGTAAAGCTGTTATTATTCTGAAGGTTATTTTGGATGCTGTAGTACTTTACAAGGCATGTTCATATTGGAGACTGCTCTTGCCTTCTTCTGACATTCAGTTGATTTACTGACCCATAGATGGACTCTGAGTTGTGGTGAAAATTAGAATTTTTCATATTTAGAAACATTTTCAGAGGTGAAAGAAGGGATAAGGATAGATAAAAATTCAATGACTTTGCTAAAATTAATTTAAATTTGAGCTGAAGTCTAATATCCTGTCTCATCTACAGAATCATAATAGTAATGAGAATTCCTCAGAGTGCTCTTTTTCTTTGCATGCAAATACTGTTTATTATATGTTGATTGAACTGGGACGACATGAGGATATGATAGTTAAAAACACAGAAAGCCAAGTTCACTATAAAACTGCTACAACGAATATTGCATAGTGTGTTATTATTATGTACATTAAATGATGGTATTGGGTTTGGAGAATACAAACTTGGACTTAGATTTGACTGAATCAGAATATTTTGAAAGTAATTAATGTATTCTTACTAGTTTTTAATTAATTAGGACTAATTAAGATACTGTTGTTGGTGGAAAATTAATTGCCTGAATTTAGGATTTTAGTCCTTTGATTAGGTAGCTCAATGTTTAAAAAGGCTGTTGTTAAAAATTGTCAAAAAGTTATGGATCAGAACTCTTATGTCACACATGAAGGGTTTAAGCATAGGAATCTAGACCTTATGAAATTTATTAGTTCAGTGTGAAAAAATATTAATAATTTTGGGTGTAATTGCTGAAAATCAATGACAAATATATCATTGAAAATAATCAGTTTCTGAAAATATCATTGGGTAGATTTATTCATTAAGCAGTTGCAAGAGAAAACATGTATGAAAGTTAAAGGAATGTACTCCTTCTTGCAGAATGGTTGAAGAGGAAGAAGAGGGATAAAGAAAAAGGACTGATGAGGTTTAGGAACTGGGGAGAGTTCAGAAAAGTAACCCAGAATCTCAGGTCAGACTAGACTTACTGGATAGGATCAGAAGGAAAGAGTCTTTCTCATCCTGTCTGGTAACTCTCCACTGACCTGTGATTTTGGGCGACTATTCTGCAATCTCGTCATTTGCTAAACTTTAACTGTCCCCTTCCTTCATACCTCTCCCTTCCCCTTCAACCCTTCTGCTAGAAGATGGAGTCACTGGTTCCAAAAGTTTCTTCAACCAAGATATGTGTTTCCTTCTGCCACTGCTTGGTGAGCAGCTTTTTTTATTTGTACTCTTATAGGGTGAGAAATGATAGAGTAATTAAAAGTAAAATCGTTGGCACAAAAAATGATGAATAATTTCAAGAAGTTTTATATTGTACCAAAAAGTATCAAAACCAACTTTTATTGTGTGAGGTGGTTGCAACAGAAGTATTTTATAACTGTCAATGATGTATTTTGACTTATTGAGCAAAACTTACAGATAATGTGAATGCATACCACGTGGAATCTGCAGCTGTATTAAGTTGTATGTAAATTCATGAGTAATCCATTTCCTTCCCTACACCTTCAATTTACTCATTTACATCAAGCCTGCACTATATTAACTGATTAAAATAGTTAATACAAATTATATTTACACAAATGACACAACTGAGGGTGCACGTGACTCCTGTATAAAGATAATGGCAATGTTGCTAGTGATGACCAGGAAAAATCTACTGTTTTCTGGACACTTTACTGTATGAATTCAATACCCCAACAATGTCCTTGGTATAAAGGGAAAGTAGTATAAATGTGGAGTGGTAATGTTGAGAGCAGCACACAAAACAATTACTGGCAATATCTGAATTGGCAGAGTCCAATATTCCCTCAATTCCCATTGGATGTAAGCAAAACGATTGAAAAAAATATCTACTATTACAAAAATATTTTATCTCTTTCTTCTGCAGCTTTCTCATATGCCACTTTCCAGGCACATAAAACTACACGTTGCATTAAAGAAAAGAAAACAATGACTAATTATTGGAATAAAGTTCAAAAACTATTTTAGAATCTGAAAAACACATAAGCAATGGCACCATCTAAAAGAAAAGATGAACTTATGATTGCCAATGATTCAGATTTCACTGTTAACAAGGAGGCAAGACATTCAAAAACTGTAACTATGACAAAGTACTCTGGTGGAATAAGGTCAGGGACCAGTCAGTTGATGAGAGTAGTGACCACATCAGTCAGAAATTATTTGAATAAGTCAAGGAGTCAAAGAGCTAATTTTGTTACTTCATTTACTACCTAAAAAATGAAATTATAGAACAGTTTCTAACTCTACAGTGACAATACTAATGTGTTAAGATATAAAAAGCCATTGTATACAGCCCAGCACTTCATTGAAACGCACCTATGATAAGAACCTGTTTATTGATCTGAAAAAATTGCTAAAACAGATGTTGTTTAATACGCTACAAGCAGTGGCCAGTGTACAAAAAGGCAACCAAGAAGTTTTCAGTTAATGTGTTTTATTGATTTTTTGTTATGGAGGAAGTATTACAATATGAGGAAAAGTGGTTAATGGTTCAGTGTAATCCATGTGCTCTTCCCTGTTCCGAAATATTCCAGATCCTGTCAAAAATCTTTCTGGTCCATTTTGTTACTGTTTTTTTCATATCCAAAGAATAAATCCTTCTTAAATAAAAATGTATTGGTGAAATCTGATATTGTGTGTGTGTGTGTGTGTGTGTGTGTGTGTGTGTGTGTCTTTCTTGACTGAAGCAGAACAGTAGCACTTGTTTCCTGTTAAGCTGGTTTTCAATTATAGAAAAGATAGGTAACTACCTTGCAACTTACAGAAGGGTATGTGATGTGAATTCCCGTTCTCTCTCTCTCTGTCAAAAGTGATACCGCATTGAAAACATAATGATTGATGTTATATGTTGTTAATTCAATTACTGTAGATTGTGTCATTTCATCAAACCACTTGTATTCATTCAAAAATTGCAATATGGTAAGAGAGTTATTTCTTGTACGGCCAAGATTTGTAATATAACCGCCTCCACTGTATGATGAGAGGTAATCTGGAAAAAAAATCAGATTCTAAGAAGAAACAGGTATGTTAAAGAATTTTAATTTTCATGACCAGGTACATTGTTCTCCCTTCTTACCTAAAAGCGTATGGTTGTGTGCTTGTGAAGTCGACTTGTATACCCATGGTAACATTGAGCGAAGGCTAATAATTTCACTTGCACTGAACTCCTTCCATCCAATGCTGTAATTCTGCTTGTCCACTACAAATAATAGTAACGTTACTGATTACAATTTCTTCTCCCAGTAGTTGTTGACTATATATATCACTCACACACATACGAGGTCTGTTTAAAATATGTCAGAACATTCGTAATTTTGCGCCTATGGTGTCTTGGAGTGAAATACAGTTGGCATCACTGCACACATTTGTGTTTAATGTTAACTGCCAGGAGTTTTATTATTGGATGTCCATTAGTTATTAAAAAAAAACTTAATTATTAGTGTCATGCAATATTTTGTGTAATGTAATTTCTTGTACAGACATCTTTTATTAACCTGACACGTTCCACATCATTACGAAGTGTCGTATTCATGATCTATGGAACAAGTATTAATCTAATCTAATCTAGTGATGTATTGAGTAGAACATTGTGTCGCACAGTTGGCAAATTTCGAGACGGAAGAGTTAGAAGAGTAATGCATCTGCATTAAATTTTGTGTGAAACTCAAGAAAACCTTTACAGAGACGCAACAAATGATGTACAAAGCTTACAGTGACGAGTGCTTAAGCCTTAATTGGTGTTGTGGATGGTTAATATGGTTTAAAAATGGCTGGATGAGGGTTAAAGAAGACACTCGTTCAGGACGCCCTTCGACATCTACCAGCGATGTTCATGTCAGGAATGTCAATGAAATTTAGTGTGCATATTGAAGATGACTGTCCCAGAGATTGCAGAAGGATGTAACATTTCAGTTTGATCACGTCATGAAATCCTGATACTGCATCTCGAAATGCATCATGTTACCCACAGCGCTTAAGTCAAGACCAGTAAGAACTTTGCCTCACAATCTGTGAACAACTTTTGGATTACGCAAATGAAAATGAGATGTACATTAAGATAATCATAACTGAAGATGAAACTTGGGTCTATGGTTGTGATACTGAGACCAAGTTCGATCTTCACAGTTGGTTGGGTAAGTTCCTCCAAGACCAAAAAAGCATCTCAGGTCAGGTGAACTGTCAAATCGATGCTGATAGTTGTCTTTGAGTTTGAAAGATTCGTTCAGCTTCAATTCGTGCCACAGGGACATACTGTTAATGGATGGTATCATTGGGATGAGTTGCAAGACCCGTGAGAAAAAGTGAGAAGGATATGGGCGGAAATTCAAGATTCATGCATCATGATAACTCACCTGCACATTCATCCCTGTTGGTGCATGACAAGTGGACAGAATATGAAATCACTGTGGTGCCTAGTCGTTCATATTCTCCAGACCTGGCCCCTTCAGACAATTTTTTATTTCCAAAGATGAAAACCCCATTAAAAGAATGAAGATTTGCAAAGATGGACGAGATAAAAGAAAATTCTCAGATGGTGCTTCCAACAAGAAGTGTACTAAAACTGGTTCCAGAAGTGGAAGGGCGTTGGAAGCATTGTATCAATTGTGGAGGAGGGTATTTTGAAGGAGCCCATGCACAATAAGGAAAAGGTAAGCAGAGAAAAATTCGTGTTCAAAGTTATGGAATTTTTTGAACAGACCTTGCATTTAATGTTGGTATCAATGCACGTAACTTATAAAACATTTTCAGAGAAAGACTATATCATATGTAATGCAGTACAGCAATGGCAGGGCTACACAATAGATGTATCTGTTATACAAGCCAAACATTCTACATTAGAAGGTTTGCCTGGTCAGAATATTTTGGTATAAAAGATTATTTGTGTAAGCATGTTTTTTTACTATCAAAATTAATTTTCTTCTGTCATAATGGTCATAAAACAATGGAATAAAATCTAAAATTTGAGTTCTGAATCTGTGGTGCTAATGAGCACCTGAACTAGCCAGTTACAGCTCTATGGTAAATTATTATTTTTGATTGATAATCCTACTATACTCGGTATTGGGGTAAAACGAATCAGCTAGCTCACATTTCCAGCTGTTTAAACCCAATAAACAGCCCTTGGGATGTATAGGATCCCCTGAATTCATAATGTTATAGTTTTTAGGTAATTAGTTGCATTTTTGAATCTAATGTTCAGCCAAATTGAAGAGACGTAGAGTATTCCTTGTTACAGTTAACTTAAAATTTAGGGAAGACAGATTGGAATATTGTCAGCCAAAGTAGTTAAACGTGGTCGATTGTAGACCAGCTGAGGTTCAAGAAGTGCTGTTTAGGATGATACAGTTACATTTTGCCATACCTAATGACCTGATCACCAAATATGTCGACCATTTTGTGATGACAGTGGCCTTTTTCGCATTGTCCTGAGAGAATCTGTTAATTCTTGAATTGAAGTTCGAAATTTAGTGGAAAGCATAATTTATTTTGATTTGTCTGTATTCACTGAATTTTTCAAAATGATGATTAAAGAGGATGAATCTGTGTCTAGTTTCCAGACAGGAAGAAGTGTTTAGGCAGTAGATAAAGACACAGGACCTGTTACGAAAAATGTAGAGAAAGGTTGATCCATTAAATTGGAACCAAGTGTCAAAAGAGAAGAAGATGAAAAGTGTGGAATAGAAAGTATGTTGGCACTTTGGGTAGTGGAAGAAAACAGAGCGAAAGAAGAGCAGGAGGAAATGAAAGAAAACATTGCATAAGGATAGAAAGAACTGAAGGAACAATTAAGTGTGCAGATAAAAACTATTAGCAGAAAGACAGATGAGTGTTTACAAAACAGGATGATTAAAAAAACTACAGACTGACATAAAATTTTTTCTATTATTGTTAGGATAATTTAAGAATTTAGGAGTAATGAAAAAGTTATTCTGACAAGTATTTCTCATGATGAGAATTTGTATGTGATTCTGACCTAAGCTCAAAACATGGGAATGCTAGTTTACATTATGTTGACTTACATGAATACTAAGAGGACACAAACTACATATTACATCTGCATTCGAGGCATTTTATCATGTGAAGTCTGAGAGACTGTCATATGCTAATGGGGGGGGGGGGGCGAGGGTGGCACATGTGAAGATAATACTACAAACTGACATACAATTCTTTCACTTTTAGTACATTTTCTTTTATTTTCACCATACATTGAAAAGGTTGTTTGAAATGAGCTTTGTAAAATTAATTCTTGTCAAATGTTGTATACTTTCTTGTTTGTTAACATTTTATTTAAATTCACTTTCTATGGACAGTGGGATGTGAAACAGTAATTTCATGTAAAACTCTAAACTGATATAATAAGGATCTTTGAAAGGGTTACATGAAGTGAGGTGTGTGAGCAAAGTAGAATCTTATCAATAGACTGAAACAGGAGGCATCAACAAAGAGTTGGCAGTGAGAAGAAAATAGTGGAGGTGATTGTCATGATTGCATATGTACTGCTACACATTGTGTGCATGGCTAGCGAAAAATATTGTTTGGACAGTACTATAGCTATGATCTCAGAGTGATTAAAGAATTAGTGACTTTACATGTCACATTGCTGATTAGCTGGAACAGTGTTTTGACTCATTAAGTATAACACTTTGATATGGAGACTGGTAAGTTATATGCATGTCATTAAGACACAGTTTTCAACTTTAGAGAGCACAAACTCTTTAGCGCATACCATGGACAGTGAAATGAAACAGGAAGTATGGTAACACATTGATATGTCATATACTGATACAAAGAACTTTAACTACGAATGTGCTGGTCACCATGAGATGGAAGTGATTGTGTAGAAAGTGTGCACAATACTTACTGCTCTGAGAAAATCACAGGTACAATTGACTTGATTTATTTTCGAAGTGTAGATGGATACATTGGAACATGCATCATGATTGTTGTTTGTTGTAGTCTTCAGTCCTGAGACCGATTTGATGCAGCTCTCCATGCTACTCTATCATGTGCAAGCTTCTTCATCTCCCAATACTTACTGCAACATATGTCCTTCTGAATCTGCGAAGTGTATTCATTTCTTGGTCTCCCTCTATGATTTTTACCCTCCACACTGACGTCCAATGCTAAATTTGAGATCCCTTGATGCCTCGGAACATGTCCTACCAACCGGTCCCTTCTTATTGTCAGGTTGTGCCACAAACTCCTCTCCAACCCTATTCAATACTTCCTCTTAATTATGTGATGTACCTATCTAATCATCAGCATTATTCTGCAGCACTACATTTCGAAAGCTTCTATTCTCTTCTTGTCCAAATTATTTATCGTCCCTTTTTCACTTCCATACATGGCTACACTCCATAAAAGTACTTTCAGAAACGAATTCCTGACACTTAAATCTTTATTTGATGTTAACAAATTTCTCTTCTTCAGAAACGCTTTTCTTGCCATTGCCAGCCTACATTTTATATCCTCTCTACTTCGACCATCATCAATTATTTTGCTCCGCAAATAGCAAACTCCTTTACTACATAAAGTGTCTCATTTCCTAATTTAATTCCCTCAGCATCACCCGACTTCATTCGACTATATACCATTATCCTCGTTTTGCTGTTGTTGATGTTCATCTTATGTCCTCCTTTCAAGACACTGTCCATTCCATTCAACTGCTCTTCCAAGTCCTTTACTGTCTCTGACAGAATTACAATATATTCTGCGAACCTCAAAGTTTTTATTTCTTCTCCATGGATTTTAATACCTATTCCAACTTTTTCTTTTGTTTCCTTTACTGCTTGCTCAATACACAGATTGAATAACATCAGGGAGAGGCTATAACCCTGTCTCACTCCCTTCCCAACCGCTCTTCCCTTTCATGTCCCTCGACTTTTATAACTGCCATCTGATTTCTGTACAAATTGTAAATAGCCTTTCGCTCCCTGTATTTTACCCCTGCCACCTTCAGAATTTGAAAGAGAGTATTCCAGTCAACATTGCAAAAGCTTTCTCTAAGTCTACAAATGCTAGAAACGTATGTCTGCCTTTCCTTAATCTTTCTTCTAAGGTAAGTCGTAAGGTCAGTATTGCCTCACGTGTTCCAGTATTTCTACGGAATCCGAACTGATCTTCCCCCGAGGTCGGCTTCTACTAGTTTTTCCATTCGCCTGTAAAGAATTCGTTTTAGTATTTTGCAGCTATGGCTTATTAAACTGATTGTTCGGTAATTTTCACATCTGTCAACAACTACTTTCTTTGGGATTGGAATTATTATATTCTTCTTGAAGTCTGAGGGTATTTCGCCTGTCTCATACATCTTGCTCACCAGATGGTAGAGTTTTGTCAGGACTGGCTCTCTCAAGACCGTCAGTAGTTCTAATGGAATGTTGTCTACTCCCGGGGCCTTGTTTCGACTCAGGTCTTTCAGTGCTCTGTGAAACTCTTCACGCAGTATCGTATCTCCCATTTCATCTTCATCTACATCCTCTTCCATATATTTTCTCCTTTCATCAATTAAATTCAATATTCATATTCACCTACTATGTTTCATTCTCTCCCTTTTCCTACTTTCGAATTCCAGTCACCCATGACTATTAAATTTTCGTCTCCCATCACTACCTGAATAATTTCTTTTACCTCATCATATATTTCATCAACTTCTTCATCATCTGCAGAGCTAGTTGGCATATAAACTCGTATTATTGTTGTAGGTGTGGGCTTCGTGTCTATCTTGGCCAAAATAAAGCGTTCACTATGCTATTTGTAGTAGCTAACCCCTCCTATTTTTTTTAATTCATTATTTAACCTAGTCTTGCATTACCCCTATTTGATTTTGTATTTATAACCCTGTATTCACCTTACCAAAAGTCTTGTTCCTCCTGCCGCCGAATTTTACTAATTCCCACTATATCTAACTTTAACCTATCCATTTACCCTTTTTAAGTTTTCTAACCTACCTGCCCGATTAAGGGATCTGATATTCCGCGCTCGTATCTGTAGAATGCAAGTTTTCTATCTTCTGATAACGACGTCCTCTTGAGTAGTCCCAGCCAAGAGATCTGAATGGGGTACTATTTTACCTCCCGTATATTTTACCCAAGAGGATGCCATCATCATTTAACCATATAGTAAAGCTGCATACAGTAAAGCATCGTGATTGTAAACCATAAATCTGAAAACTGTGGCTAGAGCTTGTAACAAAAATTATTACATCAGGGTACATCACATGTAAGTGGACAGAAGCATGTTATATTCTTGTGGTTGCATGCATATACATAGACTGGAAGTAATTCTGCAAATATTGAGCATATCTGTTACATTCATAACTGTTACTCACACCCAATCAGCAAAGCAACACCAGTTGTTGGATTTCATGCTCAAAGATCATGGACTAACAATGAAGATGTACATGACTCACCAGCAGCATCAGCTAACTAGAACTTGTTTGAAAGAAAATTGACTGAGAGGCACCATGAACTATATTATTTTAATCAGTGATGTACATGCTGTTTATAACGGTGCAACAATAACGTTTCTTGATCATTCATTTTACATAATTATAAATTAACATATTGCAATACTATTGTGCTGTATTTTCAATAACATTGAGAAGAGTTATTGTTGGTTTTATTTCCATTCGTTTTTAATTGCCAATGTTTCTTAATTTATGTAGGCTGTAAGTGTTTACCTACATTTGCGTGTTTTATTGTTCTGTATTTAATCTGTGCTCTGTCAATGTATTTTACATGCTGTGCATTGACAACCAGTGTATTAGTGGCTAGAAATACACCATGACTTATTCAGTTTGTTTAGCAGGATAGTTTAAAAGTGGCAATATGTTTGATTCTGGCTAATGGATGATTATTTGCAATGTTATAGTTTTTGGGCAATTACTTGCATTTTGAATGTAATGGTCAGCCAAACTGAAAAAGTAGAGTATTCCTGGTTCCAGTTAAGTTTTAAATTTCTGAGCGTGGTAAATTTAGGCGAGATGAATCAGATTATTGTCAGTCTGAGTAGTTGAACACAGTCTGTTCTAGCCTAGTTGATGTTTGAGAGGTTCTGCGTCAGATGATACAGTTACATTGTGTGAAATCCTCTGATCCATTATTGCCCTCATGATGTACAGCCTCAATATGTTTCTAGAAAGCAAACATGAACTTCATGCAGCACCTACTATGAGATAATGATGTCTGCTGGTGAACTTCAGCTGCTGCACACTACTCAGTGAGTACATCCAACAAATAACACAGTACAAAGCAAATATTTGAATATATACAGGGTAAAACATACACAAAAGTAAACCACTTCGGTGGTGTATAACTAAACTTTACAATAAAATTATTTGAAGACCCACCAATTCATTTTCGATGACAAGTGCACAGGGAATTTTTCGTCTTAAAGCTTATGAGATAAATTCCATATTTAATTCAGCTCAGTTCTGTACCCTCACACTCTGACCATCAGTACAAAGTTTGTAAGTATAGAGAATGGTACTGTAAGTACACATAAAATCTTGAATATTTTCTGATTTGTACTTTTAATATTCAGTGAAATTTGTGTCACATAATTGAACATTGTGATTGTGATTGTGATTTTATTGGTCCCACAAATTACGTTTTGTACAGGTATGCTCTATGTAATATAGGACATGTCATTCTGCTTACGTTTAGACAATATATGTATAGTAGGTTAGACACGAAAAAGTTAAAATAGATGTGCACTATGAGAAATGATTTATACCAGTGCTATAAATACATTTTTACTAATCTTATGTTGTACATCCATAGTTTTAATCCTAGATTACACTGTTACACTGATTTGAAACTCTAGGTTCTCTTAATGTTGTACATAACATTTATCACTCCCTCCATGAGCAATTTCTCATTGTCGGCTCATGTATTCAGCCACACTGTAGAGTTCATCTATTAGAAACATTTCAGGGAGGCAGGGAACGTCTTCTTAGTTTTGAGATTTTGTAAGTCCCTTGGCAACTATTAGATTATTAAGGCCCTTTTTCAAAAATCTGACATTATGTGAAATGCAACGCAGTTGTTTTCTGTTCATTGTGTTATGAGGATGAACAGTGTCATTGGTCTCCAATTTTTGTGGGATCTTGTACTGCTGTCACAATGGTCTGGATCATGTTAAAGTAATTTTTTTTATTAACGTATTTTAAAAAGAACTTTCGTGCTAAATGATTAATCAACATCATATATGAGCACAATGTGTTGTTTATCACTGTTTTTTATTTGAGTCACACACACTTTTACTCCTGAGAGTTTTTTAGAAGCTCTTTGGTCAAGTGACTTCTTGTGTAAACAGTGAACCAGATTCAGAAGTAAATCTAAGTATTTGAAAACCAAACTCACCACCTTTTGTCAGCACCTGTTCTTCATTCAGAAGAAATAAGTTTTTTTTTCGTCAACAAAATAAATAGGTTGTGGGTCCCAGTTAAGTGTGTAAAAACGTATGCAGAAAGGACAGACACAGTTTTTTTAACTCGTATTTGAGAGTATCTTTTTGGTTTTAGAGTTGAAATGGATTTGGTAAAACGTATCAAGGCGTTGAATAGTTAACTGGTTGGCCAATGTGGAAGAGAAAAATACGAGATCTAATTGACTGTTATGAAGGAGCTTTAGACGTAATTGATTGCAAGTCAGTAAAACCTGAGACACTGTCTGAAGGTGCTAATGATTCAGCAATAAGGGATCAGAGAGCCAAGTCAGATTTCTATCGTAAAGCAAACAGTTACTCCAAGTCGATGATTACAAGTGCAGTTACGGACACGGTGTATCAGAAGATCATGGACAAAGAAACGGCTCATGAAGCATGGGCGGCATTGAAGTAGAATTTCGAAGCATCATCAAAGGACCAGCTGTTCTAGATTTGTTCAGATTTCTTTGCATTTAATTGGGCTCAGGGAGAAGATGTCTCCACACACATAGCGAAGTTAACAAGTCTGTGGAATGAACTAAACAATGTGGTTGAAGTAAAGGGAGAAACTGTGATACCTGATCTGATACTGGTATGTAAGGTTTTACAAATACTACCTGCAAGCTTTGAGTCCATTAAATCGAGTTGGATGTTATTAACAAAAGATGATAAGAAAACAGTTGATGAATTAAAGGAACAATTGTCCATGTTTGAGACAAATTTCACAGAGCAGTGAAAAATCGAACAAGAGGCATTAGTAGTGAAATCAGGTGTCGAAATAAAATAAAACTAACAAATTCAAAGGTAAAGGAAGATGTAACTATTGCAAAAAATTGGACCACTGTATCAGATATTGTAAGAAGTGGAGTTCTGATTGAAGAACAGCTAAAAATACAACTGTGCAGAAAAACATGGACAAAACTGTAGTAACGTATGTACCACTGTTTACTGTTTCTGGCGACGTTTATTCGTTAGAAGCGGGTGTATACAACTGGTGGACTGAAAATGGTGCAACGAAACATACGACAAATACTTCTGATTACTTTGTCAGCTTTGAAGCATTCAACAATCCCTGCCGTATAAAGGCCGCTGGGCAGGAGTTTCTAGAAGAAATAGAAAGAGGATCAGTTCGGATTTTGTCAACAGTTGGCAGCAGATGTGAAGAGCTGACCCTGACTGATGTCTGGTATGTCCCAAAAACTTCCAAAAACCGTTTTTCTGCTTTAGCTGCCTTAGATTGTAACAAAAATAGTATATTTCAGTCAAGCACCACATATTGCTCTTTGACAATTGGTGGTAGAGTGAGACTGTATGGAAATTTTAAAGTTGTTGGCACTTTATACAAAGCAGAATTTAGTCCCTTAGTGCCAGAGAAGGGTGCAACTGCAAATATTTCAGTGGAAGATAGATTTAATGTACTTGAACTGTATCATGAGAGATGCAGTCATCAAGACAAGCATCATGTTAAAACAAAACTCAAAAAGGAATTTAACATTGATGTTAAGGAAAGGGCAGATATTTGTGAACCATGCAGATTTGAGAAAGTGCATCATACACCATTTGGAACTAGAGAAAAGTCAACAAGGCCTGCTGAGTTGATATCAACTGATTCGTGTAGATCTTTTTATAAGTCATTCCAGAAGAAACGTTACCTCGTTTTGTTCAACGACAATTATACCAAGTTTCGCTATGATTATTTTGGTGCAGAAAAATCAGAGTTGAGTAAAATTCTCAAAGATTTTCTTTCACATACAAAGGCATTGGGGTACTCTGTTAAAGATATGCTCAGTGACAATGGCAAGGAGTTTGATAACAAAGAGGTTATATCAATCTTAAGTTCAAAGCGATTGACTGCTCCCTATACTCCTGAGCAAAATATTTACTAGAACAGTTGTTGAGATGGCCAGGACACTTAAGTATTCAAATCCATATGTCACTTATCTAGAACGGATATGGGCTGAACTGGTTAACACAGCAATTTATATCTTGAAAAGGACAGGGAAGTCATCTGTAGAAGGTGTTAACCCCTACGAGTTGTGGGAAAGGAAAAGGCTTTGAACTTAACATCTTAGAATTATTGGCTCAATATGTTATGCACACATTCCAAGTGAAAAAAGAAGAAAAATGGACTAGAAAGCTGTGAAAGGATATCTCATTGGTTATGATGGTGATGAATGCTTCAAGAGTTGGATAAACGAAAGTAATTCAATTGTGCTGTCCAGAGATGTGCAATTTGAAGAGAAACTGGGATGCTGCACTGAACAAGTTACACTACCATTTCAAGATGTTGAAACGCCCATTGCAGGTCCAGATTATATTAAAAATAAATCAGAGAGTGAGGAAAACACACACTCAGAAGATAGAGTGTAGTATGAAACTAGTTCAGACCCACAGTCTGATGATGACATTCTGGAAACTTGCAAAGAGGAAATAGGAGTGGAGTTAAGAGATCGTTCATCATTAAAGAGACCAAAACACCTTAATGATAAAAGAAGATTTCTTTGTCACAATTAAGGTCCTCAAAATTATAAGGCTGCACTTAGACATGCAGACAGCATCAAATGGAAAGAAACAATGGACAGAGAAATGGAATCTCTGATTGAAAATGAAACCTGGGAGCTTGGAGACTTACCGAAGGGTGCCAAGGCAATACCACATAAATGGGTATTTCGACTGGAAACAAACGAAGAGGGTCAGATCGAAAAATTTGAGGCCTTACTGGTTGACAAGGGCTTCAGTCAACGAGAATGTGTAGATTACGTCCAATTTTTTGTCCAGTAGCAAAAATGACAACTTTTCAGTCTATTCTGAGTGTAGCTGCAACTAAAAGAATGTATCTCGGACAGTTTGATGTGTCAAAGGCCTTCCTGTATGAAAAACTTGAGGAAACAATTTATATGACACAACAAGTAGGTTATGTAGATGGTATCCACAGAGTTTGAGATCCATGCTTGTACGTTCAAAATAAAAATGGTAAAGAAGTTCTGGTAATTTTGTATGTTGACGATGGTTGGTAGCTGCCAGTGATTCAAATGGTTTGAGCATTTTCTATCAACAATTGCAAAAGGAGTTCAAGACCACAATGGCACCTGCAAACTACTACTTAGGTCTGCAAATTGAACATGACGAGGATGGCTGTATCATGATTCACCAGAAGGCTTATGCACAACGAATTTTAAAACGTTTCAACTTTTCAGAGTGTAAAGTAGTTTCTGTCCCAATGTTGAAAATTACTGATGTTTCATAGTCAGGGAAGGATGATACGGTATAACAGTCTTTTCCATATAGAGAAGCAGTTGGAGCATTAATGTATCTAATGCTTGGCTCAAGACCAGACCTAGCCTTCAGTGTAAGTGTTCTGTCAAGATCTCTCGAGAATCCCACCATAGAACACATATTAAAAGCAAAAAGGGTTTTTCGTTATGTATCAGGAACGACTAAATATGGAATCACATACAAATGAAGAGGAAAGAGCACAACTCTGGAATGCTGCAGTGATGCAGATTTTGGAGGCTGCTAAAAAACAGGTAGATCAACAACAGAGAAGTAGTCAACTACCCAGGGAGGGTGATATCATGACTGAGTCTGTAACAAGCTATGGTAGCAACATCTACAACTGAAGCTGAACTAGTTGCCACAAAAGAATCTGTCAAAGAGATTATTTGGTTAACTCGTTTATTTGGAGAAACAAGAAGACTGTCTGAAATTCTAGTTGGCCAAACTGACAATTCAGCAGTAGTGAAGTTGGCAGAGAATCCAGAATTCCATCGCCAAACGTACAGCCCTCAAGCATTTCTTTATTTGTGAAAAACTTTATGAAGGAAGAATTAGCCTTCATCAAATCCCATCTGAAGAGCAGGTAGCGGACATCATGACCAAAGCTCTACTGGAGAAACATATGAAGAGATTGTGTAATCAAATGGGACTGTTGTAAAACTCAGTTTTGTTTTGTTTTGTGGGTTTGTCTGTTCGTTAATTTCTATTTAACAAGGAAAAGTGTTAAAGTTAATTCTTTTATTAATGTATTTAAAAAGAAGTTTTGTGTCAAATTAATAATCAGCAACATGTATAAGCAGAATGTTTTGTTTATCTCTGTTTTTTATTTTGAGTCACAACACTCCACTTTTACTCTTAGGCGTTTTTAGAAGCACTTTGGTCAAGTGACTTCTTGTGTAAACAGTGCCTCCAGATTCAGAAATAAATCTAAGTATATGAAAACCAAACTCGCCACTTTTTGTCAGCATCTGATCCTTATTGAGAACAAATAGTTTTCTTCCACAACAAAATACAATAGAACATATACATTAATGGAAACATCAAAACATTAAAATCTTTGAAGCAGTTTCTACAAGATGCATTTACTTCATTTCAGTATAGTTTAACTGCCTTTCTTCTGTAATATGAGTATTCTTTTCATTCCTGCAATGGTTGAGCTCCCCATACTGCGATTCAATATCACTTGTCTGGCTCAATAAGTCCATGTACACAATCACAAGTGGTCTTGATGTGCATGCTCAGCCAGTCGTTCTATTACAAGCTTAGTTTGTTGGATACAATATATATCTTCTGATTGAAGTTTAGCTTACTGTCTATTGTTATGCCTACAACACTGACTGAAGTTATGTTCACCTAGAAGAACATCTGTGTGTTCTTCCTTTGGTTCAGTATTGAAAATCATGTACATTTTTTTCTGATTAATGAACTCATTGCCCAAGAGTCGCTGTGCTGCATTATTGAGTGACTTGAAAGTGTTTTTCCCAGGTGCTTCAAAATCGTTGGAAAGATTTAGCACAGTCATATCATCTGCATAAAGTACCTTATTTGCATTTTTAAGTGTTTGTACATTATTCACAAATAAGTAGAAGAGTATAGGAAGTTGTATCTGTGTACAAAAAGTGAAAGTGATGATCCTAATAATTACAGACCAGTATCCTTAGTAACAGGCTTCTTCAAAAAATAACAGAAATGCTTAGGCTCAACAGACTATCTGCTTACCTGGCAAAGTATAGTATACTAACTCCAGCACAACTTTGATACTAGATACAACTTCAGTTAATTTAAGTTGATCAGGAAACACTTCTTCTTGGATTGAGCGTTTGATAATATCCAACAGTGGTGTAACTATTTCTGCTGCAATGTACTTGATTAGATAGTATGACATTTCATCACACTCTTTTTAGACACTGGTTTCAGAACTACTGAGTGGCTTGGCTTTCTTGTGTTGTGGTCTGCTGAGTGCCTTCGTTATTGCGTCCATGGTTTAGGTTCTCTACTGTATCTACGTAGTCATTACTCAGGATGTTGGCAATTTCTTCTCACTTTCATTTTCTGTTTCATTGGTTTTCTGTGTTTCTTTTGTTGTTACCCCACTCAGAGTTAATTATAACCCCGACTGTGTTCATCTTATTTGATGATTTAGAAACAATCTCATTAATTGGTTTGACTTTTTCATGTCCTGTCAACTGTCTGTACTTTGTCTAGTGTGGTTTGTAGGCTTTAATACTTTTCTTATGTTTCATCACTTTTAAGATAACCTTCTGTTCTCTGATTTCCTTTGTGATCCACTGCTCGTTTTGGAGGATATTTCTTTTCCTCTTGGTTTTTCGAAATGCTATATTCAAGTAATGTGTTAAGACATCTGGACAAGCATTGTATTTTTCATCTGTTCCAAGAGCCTAAACAACGTCTGCCAAATGTTTTTTTCTTCATATTACTCTAATATGTCGATGTTTTGTTGGCTGAAAAGCCTAATATTTCCTTTGACATTCTCATCTTCTGTTTTTGAGTTTAGATTTCCATATACTGCACATAACTGTTCAAAATGATCAGGAAGTCGTATCTGAAGAACCTTTGTTGTATATTGATTGCTGTTTATGTTAGTGATAATATTATCAATAACTGAGTCAGTTGCCAAACTTACTCTTGTAGGTTCAATTACATTTAGCTTCATGTTGTACTGGATTAGAATTTCCTCAAATTTTAGCTTTCTTTGTGTCTTTCTCCCCCAACGATATTAAAATCACCACATATTACACAATCATTGGTTTTTCTCTAGTAGAGTGGACTTTATTTAAGGAAAGTATTTATTTTGCCACTTGGTGATCAGTACACGCAGAATACTCTACAACACCTGTAATTTCAAAATCTTTTCTCTACTTCTGGATAAGTTTTTATGTATATCATTCACACTGCTATCAAACCAACAAGAAGATGGCGGCTAGTGTTGATATACATAGTGTTCGTGCGGAAAAAAGTGAATATTACACTGATAAAAACAGCGTGTGCACGAATTGTAGTGATGAAATCAGAAAGTTAAATGATCGTTTAAGTAGTGTGCAACTAACCATTAACACTCTGATGAGCGAACTGAAAAAACTCACCGCCGGAAAGTGTGAACCTACGTCAAACTTGCCTCACAGTAACCACGAAATACCAGGCAAAGTGAAAAACAAAGTGCCTCATTCTCAACAAAGGTTATTGTAAGAGCCTAATACCGCGTTCACCAGCAGATTCAGTGTGCAATCAACCGTGCAAGGTAAGAAACATTGTGCATGTGATAAAACTAATTTCCGAGCTGAATATGAAAATACAAATACGCGGAGTGACACATCCAAAAGAATGCCTAACAAGTCAACTACTGTTATGAAAGGAAATGAAACTGAAAGACCCGAACACTTGCGTGACACAAATATCAAGTATTTGTCCAGCGCTGATACTAAATTGTTTGGCCATAACGACGGTGGACCCTCTAAACAGGCAGAGAACTCTAAACGAAGATAAGTAGTTTTGATGGCAGACAGTCATGGTCGTGGATTTGCTAGTCTTCTGAGCCGTCAGTACAGTTTACAAACAATCGCTTACATAAAGCCTGGTGCTTCTATGTCGGAAGTTTGCAATCATTTGCGATCCACAGACGTTACTGACTTATCCTCTGAAGACTTTGTTGTGCTAATTGGTGGGTCAAATGACGTATATAAAAACGAAACCCACAAAGCAAAACAATAACTAAAAAGGTGCTTAGGACAGTTGACACACACAAATGTTTTAGTGCTGAACATTCCACATCGGCATGACTTACCTTCTTGGTCATGCGTAAATAAAGAAATAATCAATGCCAACCAACAAATTTCATTACTTTGCAAACATTTCAGAAATGTAGAACTCGTAAATGTTAATAATATTGGGCGCAGATTCCACACATTACATGGATTGCATGTTAACAACATGGGGAAAAAACAGCTCGTCGGAAAAATCGAAGAAATTATCACCAAGAGGCATCAAACACTCAAAAGAAAAATCATCCTGGATTGGCCCCCCAAATATTCGAAGGAAACAACGCCAGCAAAACCTCACTCACCAACATCAACAACAAAAGAAGGAACTAGGTGCCTCCAATATCCAGGCACAGTGAATGCAGTAACAGCTCTACCAATTGCAGACCCAACTCTATCACCAGCAGCAATATTATCAACAGTAAGAGCAACAGCTGAACAACTACCAGGGGAGCCAGACACAGAAGAAAATTCTGCTGCAGATGACAATAGAAGAATACATGCAGTCGGGAAAAGAAAAGCAGTACTTCCAGCACACCTGAATGATTTTTTATTGACAAGGTAAAGGTAAGTGATCAATTAAATATGCCAAAGCCTAACAAACCCTTTAATTTCATGCTGATTCATCAAAATGTCCAATCATTGCTAAACAAATTAAGTGAAGTTGAAATTTTATGTACTGATGAGATAAAAAACATTTCTGTAGTGTGTATAACCGAACACTGGCTGCCTAAAGATGCAATGTCAGTCACAAAACTTGCAGACTTCAATCTTTCTTCATCATTTTGTAGAATTACATCCAGTCATGGAGGGTCATGTATATTTGTTAAAAGTGGCATTGATTATTTTAACATAAAACCCATTGAACTGTTAGCTGAAGAGAAAATTTTTGAAGTATCCGCAGTTGAACTCTCTGCATTAAAATTAATAATCATCTGTGTATATAGGAGCCCTGATGGGAACTTAAATGATTTCTGTCACCAACTAGAAGCAGCTTTAAACACTATAAAAAACTTCAACAAAACAGTGATCATATGTGGAGATTTTAATATAGATTTTCAAGAAATCTCAAAAGACCAGCAAAGCTTGATGACCCTACTGGAAACATATAACATAAAAACCACCATTGACTCTCCTACAAGAGTTACACCAACAACTAGTGCAACAATTGATCAGATATTAATAAACACAAATGTAAATAACAATTTCTGGGCCGGAAATCTTAATACTGGCTTCAGTGATCACTATGCACAGTTTATTGCTTTGCACACCCCAAGTGAAACAACTGAGAAAGAAGATCTTGTAAAAGAAGCAAGGAAATTCACTAACAAACAAATAAACATTTTTGTACTGAGACTAAGTGAAGAAACTTGGTATGAAGTGTATACTTGTGAAAATACTAACAAAAAGTTTGAAAAATTCATGGAAATCTTCATGTCATACTTTGAAGCTGCATTTCCATTAAAAAGGCAAAAATGTCAACCTAACTTCAAAAAGAACAAATGGATCTTGTGCAGAGAAAAGAAGATTACACACTATAGCAAAGATACAGAACATGCCTCCTGAATTTCATTTGTACCTGAATAATTACAAGAGGATCCTCAAAAATGTTGTAAGAAAAGCTAAAACAATGGCAAATGACAAATACATTGAAAATTCAAAAAACAAATCTAAAGCTATATGGGAAGTTATAAAAAATCAAACAACAAGTGAAACTAAACAATATAAAAATATGAACTTATGTTATGAAGGACAAATGATTTCTTGCCCAACAGAACTTGCAGGGACCTTCAACAAATATTTTGCAAACGTAAGTGAACAGTTGGTGAGTGGACTGGAAGAACACAACAAAATATTACCTCCACCATGCAATAGTGTGAGAAATATGTCTACATCTTTGTTCCTTTCACCCACAAATTCTGAAGAAATTTTATCAGTTATAAAAACCTTGAAAACAGGGTACTCATGTGGAATTGATGGAATACCAGATGCAATTATTAAACAATGCTGTCTTGCCTTAGCTGAACCCTTGACACATTTGTGCAACAGCTCACTGGCATCAGGAACCTTCCCTCATACTTGAAAACAGCAAAGCTGAAACCACTGTTCAAAAAAGGAAATCCAGAATGTGTTTCAAATTATAGACCAATAGCCCTACTGCCTGTATTTTCTAAAATTTTAGAAAAAGTTTTTTATAAGAGATTGTCTGATTTCCTAAATAAAAATAAAATTCTATCTCCTTCACAACATGGCTTCAGGAAAGGCTATTCAACTGAAAGTGCAATATTTGAATTTCTTAATGAAATTTATGCTAAACTGGATGCAAGTGAGTTTGTGACAGGCATATGTCTTGATTTATCTAAAGCTTTTGACGTCATTGACCATAATGCCCTACTGCAGAAGCTTGACCAGTTAGGAATTAGAGGTATATCCAATGAGTGGCTCAAGACATACCTATGTGGTCGCAAACAGGTGGTTGAAGTGCAATATACTGACCATAACAAAATCAGCTACTTCTATTCAGGATATGAAAATGTGAAATATGGTGTCCCTCAAGGATCAGTATTAGGACCCATCTTGTTTCTCCTCTATGTCAATGATCTTATGTACAACAAGTATTGCCAAACTACCCTCCAATTTGCAGACGATACAAGCTTTCTTATTAGTGGTAAAACAGAAGAAAAACTAAAAGACTCCGCTATACAAACAATGAACAGTGTAGATCAGTGGTTCAGATACAACAAGCTAATTATAAACAAAGAAAAGACGGTAGCACTGAACTTCTATAATGTAAAAGGAAGACACCGCCCAAACATAGAAATAGAACTTAGGGACAGAGTTCTTGAAAGTGTTAACAGCACTAAATTTCTGGGACTCTGGCTCCAGAACAACACAAAATGGGAGGTACATATTGAATATTTGCAAAGAAAACTAAGCAAAACCTGTTACATGATACAGATCTTAAAAACTTGTTGCAGCAAAGCCAGCCTATTAAATGTGTACTACTCCTATGTGCATTCTGTAATTAAATATGGCATAATCTTCTTGGGTAATACAACAACAAATATTAAACTTTTCAGGATGCAAAAGAGAATACTAAGAATTATTGAAGGGGTAAACAATATGAAATCGTGCAGACCTATATTCAAAAAACTGTCTGTTCTTCCTCTTCCCTGCATTTTTATCTACGAAACATCAGTTTTCATCAAACAATATATTGATAGACATGCAGATATCTTATTAGAAAATGAAGATATACATGCACACAATACAAGGCCAAAATCTGACCTTCATGTGGAACAGGTGAGAACATCATTGTGCCAAAAAGCCACACTACATACTGGGATAAAGATTTTCAATAATCTACCTAAACATATTAAATCAATAGGTAAACTCTGTAGTTTTAAGGCTGAAGTAAAGACATATTTGATTGATCATTGCTTTTTCAGTCTGACAGAATATATAAAAGCCAAAAAACAAAAATAAAGATGCATTACTAATATTCTACTTTGTATTTGCCTGTGATGTTTGTTGTATTTAAGAATCTGTGCTAAATAACCTGACTATCTAGTCCTTAGCATTGCAATACAAACTGCATTTTTATCTTGTAAATACCTATAACCATGTCCAATATCCTGTGATGTTTGTTGTATTTAAGAATCTGTGCTAAATTACCTGACTATCTAGTCCTTAGCATTGCAATACAAACTGTATTTTTATCTTGTAAATACCTAACCATGTCCAATATCCTTGTATATATTCTATACATATAGGATTTGAAGGACTAAGTAAATAAGTAAATAAATCTCAGCTGTTTTAACAAATAATGTTAGCCCTCCACCCTTATATTCTGACCCATATAAGTAGTTTGTAAGAACATAATCTGTTATAGTATACTTGCGTTTTTCATTCTCTTTTAATCCATGTTCACTTATACTCGTTATGTCTGAACATGTTTCATTTGTAACTACTTCTGCTTCTAATTTTTTATTGCTTATGTATTGTATATTTTGACACAGAATACTGAGAATTATTTCTTTTTCCTTAGTGGTGAAATTCTCAGCATTTCCTGCTACTAATATCAACTTCCACTTTTTTTCTTTCTTTGACTGTACATATAAAATCACTGGGCAGATGTTGAGATGCCATCCTTTCTCTTGCTGGAAGTCTTGTAGCAATATTTCACTTAGCTTTTCTTTCTTCCTTTGTGCAACTGCTGCTTGCTGCTGCTCATCAGCTTTGTTGGTTTCGGTTTTTTGACTTAGTTCCAGTGGTATGTGGTCTCCTTCTACAGAGGGTTTTGGGTTTTTATTTACTACCTTCATTTCTATCAAGGATGAGTTACAATTCAGCTTAGCCTCATTAAGAAAAACTGTTTGTTATTGCGTTTGTCTACTGGATTAATTTGCAGTGAGACTGTTTCTTCTTACGAACCAGATTTTGGATTTTGGTATGGTATCATATTTCCTTCTATGGAGACCTCACAGTTCAGGTCATTGTTCTCAAATAAATGTTGGATAACTGTTTTCCTTCCACAGATATACTTATTGCTCTTGATGATGAATTTTTCTCTGTATCCCTCATCAGTTCTGTTTTCAGAATCTTAGAAAAAGAAATTTTTCCTTTATACACCACATGCAGCCCATTTCTTGTACACTCATTTCTGCTGAGGAAAGCGTTTATATCAATTAACGTAACATGATCATGTTCAGTTGCTGCATTAACTGTTTGGTTGTTTCATTTATACATACAGTAGTTTTTCTTGGGATGCTGTATCTGCATAGGATTGTACATATTAACTTCGTAAGAACTATTTTGTATTACTTCATTAACAGCTTATTGAAACAGATGTGGTTTCTCTTCATATAATTCACTTTGTCCTAATTTCACAATATGTCTCTGTGTTGGCGCTGTTTGACAATATAATTTTATCATTTCTTCCAAGCAAATGCCATGGTTATTTTAGATGGGTGTACTTGTCATGGAACTCCTTATCATTTAATCTGGTTTTGATCTGTATATTCGTAGGATCCTGGCAAGGGTTTTATTTATTTATTTTCTAGTTCCATGGGTCCTTGATGCAGGTGTCACTTGGATGTAGAACATGTCACATTATTACTGCACTAATCATATGTAAATGGTCATGAGGCTTACAATCTGGATCATATGTAAGTGTTCAAAAAACAACAAGGGATATTGTGGTAATGATGAGTACACAAATAAATTTTATGGCTTACATTCTAATTTACAATTAAAAGCTTTCTGTCAGCTACTTATATATCACTGCTATGTAGACATTTCTTATGTAGACATTATCAAAATATTCCTGTAATGAATAGAAATTTTAGCTATTTTTTGAGCTTCGTCTTATTTCCAATGACTGATTTAACATAAAATGCAGGTTTATTGTATACTTTTCCTCTTGACTAACACAAGCTTACTCCTTTTCCTACTATGCTGCGATTTTTTATATCTTTGTGAAGATTGTATTTACTTCTTGTATCATGATCATGATAGCCACTGTTTTTTCTGTAAATTGTATGATAATTGTTCACAAAACACATTAGTGAGAAAGTGCACTGGCATGGCATGATAAGTATTCCCAATTGTTTGAGTGAATTTATGCAAGAAATGTAGGGTGTACTCTACCACAATTCTTTTGACTCTCTCCTGTGACTGTGATGAAGACCTTCTTCCAAAACTTTCAAGTCACTACTGAGACTGGTAATTACAGGTTTCACATGTAATACCTTTTCTTTTATTGTTTTTGTAGTCTCATTCACTGTTGAATTTTGTACTATAGTCTCATACATGAATCTTTTATGTGTTCTACTGCTATGGTCCCAATCCTGGTAGTATTTTTTAATTTGGTATGGAGTATACATTAGATGGAAACTTCTAAAATAAAGATGCAAGACAAAAAATGCAAATCCTGCTCAGTTATCAGAAAGTTTTAACATTTTTTCATAATGGTAATAAAATACAATGTTGATGTAGGTGTACACTCCTACCAAGATGATGTGACAATAGTTTGAAAAGGAAAGTTGCTACTCACCATATAGCAGAGGTGGTGTGTCAAAGATAGAAACAACAAAAAGACTGTCACAAATAATAGCTTTCAGCCAATAAGGCCTCCTTCAGAATTAGAAGGTAAACACACACATACACACTCATACAGACGCAACTCACATACATGCGATTGCAGTCCTAGGAATTTGAGGCAACACTGTGAGCAGCAGCACTGGTGCGTGTTAAGAATGGTGCTTGGGTGGGGATAAGGAAGAGGCTGGGGCGAAGAGGCGGATGGATAGTAGGGTAGACATGATGGGCAGTGATGTGCTGCTGGGGAGTGCAGAGGGACGTGGTGGAAAGAGGGTAGGGCAACTACGTGCAGTCAAGAGGTTAGATGGTGTGAGCAGAGAGGTGGCGAGGGGGTGGGGGGGGGGGTGATAGCGGAAAAGGAGAGAAGTAGAAAGACTGCGTGTGATGGAGGAATGAGGGCTGTTTAGTGTTGGAATGGGAACAGAGAAGACGCTGCTTGGAAGAGGACAATGACTAACAAAGGTTGGGGGCAGGAGGGTTACAGGAATGTAGGATGTATTGCAGGGAAAGTTCCCACCTGCACAATTCAGAAAAGCTGGTGTTGTTATGAAGGATACATATGGCGCAGGCTGCGAAGCAGTCCTTCAAATGAAGGATGTCATTCTTGGTAGCATGCTCAGCAACGTGGTGTTCAACTTGTTTCTTGGCTACTGTTTGTCAGTGGCCATTTATGCGGACAGATAGCTTGTTGGTTGTCATGCCCACACAGAATGCATCACAGTGGTTGCAGCTTAGTTTATAGATCACATGACTGGTTTCACAGGTAGCCCTGCAACTAGACCTGAGAAGGTGGTGGTGGGAGGATGTATAAGACAGGTTTTGGATCTAGGTCTATTACAGGGGTATGAGCTATGAGGTAAGGGCCTGGGAGCAGGGGCTGTGTTGGCATGGACAGGTATATTGTGTAGGTTTGGTGGACAGCTGAATACCACTGAGGGAGGGGTGGGAAGGATAGTGGGCAGGACATTTCTCATTTCAGGGCATGACGCGAGGTAGTCAAAATCCTGGCAGAGAATGCAATTCAGTTGCTGCACTCCTGAATAGTACTGAGTTACGAGAGGAATGCTCCTCTGTGGGTGGACTGTGGCACTTTGTGAAGTGGTGAGGGACTGGAAACATAAGGAACAGGAGATTTGCTTTTGTACAAGGTTGGGAGGATAGTTACAATTTGTAAAGGCTTCAGTGAGACCCTCAGTATATTTTGAGAGAGAGCACTTGTCACTGCAGATGTGATGACCACGGTGGGGTAGGCTGAATAGAAGTGATTTCTTCATATGGAATGGCTGCCACGTGCCCAAGTGGAGGTGGTGGTTTGCAGGTTTGATAGGGATGGAAATACTGATGTATCCATCTTTGATGTGGCGGTCAACATCTAGAAAGGTGGCTTGTAGGGTTGAGTAGGACCAGGTGAAGCATATGTAGAAGAAGTTGTTGAGGTTCTGGAGGAATGTGGATAGGGTGTTCTCACCCTCAATCTAGATTGCAAATATGTCACCAAATATTTGAAGCAGGTGAGGGGTTTAAGATTCTGGGTTCTGGGTTTTTAGGAAGATGGCCCATGAATAGGTTGGTGTAGGATGGTGCCATGCAGGTATGCATTCAAAGGAGATGTAGTTGTGAGTGAGGATACAATTGGTCATGCCTGCTAGGAAGGAGGTAGTTGGTTTGGAATCAGTTGGGCACTGAGTAATAGCGGTAAGGCCATAGGCATTAGGGATATTAGTGTTAATGAAGATGACATCAATAGTGACAAGGAGCGCACTGTGTTGTAAAGCTACAGGAACTATACACAGGAAATGCTTGGAATTTTTTATATAGGAGGGTAGGTTCCGGCTAATAGGTTGAAGGTGTTATTCTGTGAGAGCAGAGGTTTTCTCAATGCAGGCACAGTAGCTGGCCACAATGAGGTGTCCTCGGTGGTTGCGTTTATGAATTTTAGGAAGCATGTAGAAGGCGTGAGTGTGGGGAGTGGTGGAGGCGAGCAGGGAGAGAGATGTTCTGGGAGATGTTCTGGGAAGGGGCTAACGATTTGAGGAGTGACTGGAGAACCTGCTGTATTTCTGGTTTGGCGTTACTCTGTCAAGGGTTGTATGTAGATGTATCTGACAGCTGATGGAATCCTTCTGCCAGATGATCCTAGGAGTAAAAACAAAAGTGGCGGAGCCTTTATCCACAAGTAGGATTATAAGATCAGGATCAGTTTTTAAGATGGTGGACTGCAGTTCTTTCTGAAGATGTAGGGTTTGTTTGCATGTTGAGGGATTTAGGGAATGATGGTGGATAGTTAACAGGGGTTAATTTGTGGGCAGTGGGGGTGGATCGCAGTTGGATGGAGGAGTGAACTGAGTTATGCAGGTTTCAACATTGGTCTTTGGTTGAGTCTGATTGGTAGGGTTGATGGCGAAAAAGTGTTTCCACTGTAGGGACCGGGGGAAGGAGAGAAGGTCTTTAACAAGACTTGGGTGATTAAATTTGAGACTGGGGCAAAAAGTGAGGCCTTTGGAAAGGACTGATAATTCTGTGGGGCTAAGGCTTGAGGAAGAAATGTTCATGACTGTGTTTCAGGCCTGTTTAGGTTCTGGATTATGTGTGGTGGTGGGGAGGAGTTTGGGAGGGTGAGGTAAATGTAGTAGGTCTGCTATTCAGGGTTTGTCAGCTATGAGGGGATATGTAAGAGGTTTTGAAGTTAATGTATTTGTGGGGGGGGCAGTGGTAATCCAAGGTGGGAGAAGGAAGTAGGCAGGGTGGAGAGGTCTTTAAATGGCATTGTGCTTCCTGGAGGGCAAGAGTTTCGATGTGTGTTATGGATTCCACGAATTTGGGATCTCATAGGAGAATTTGGCAAATGGAGGAAAGGTTCTGGAAGGAGATTTGAGCATGGTTGATATGGTTTTGCAGGACTATGTTGGTGAAGGCTAAGGAATGGCGGAATCTGAACAGGTGGAGGTCATTGTGGAAGGAGGGATGGCAGCTGGAGATGAGTATTTTGATGGTAAGGCCATTTTGGGGGTTTCAATGAGCCACTTAACAACACAGGAACAGTATGTGGGACTTGGTTCTGGCTATGGATATGGGAACTTTTCTGCATTCAAGCATATGGAACGAGCAAGGATAAATGGTGGTGGAAAAAAGTGCAAGAAAACACATGAATAACGTAGAATTTCGTCCGAAAAAACTCGCAAAAAACAGAGAATTGCGTGTGAAAAATCACGATAAGGATGGAATGCAGGCAAAAGGGGTAAACAAGATTAAATCAGTGGGAGTTGAAGACAGCGAAATGTGAAAACTTACAAAAATTGTCGAGAAGTCACATTGAGATCAAAGAAATGATATAAACAAGATACAAATATATTTTACTGTAGGTAGCAGGATGGATAAGTATGAGGAAGGGAGATGGCAGATATGACTGGATGAGGTGGAATTTGTGGCTGTGAACTGGGACAGAACAGAGAAAGAGTGGGCAGTAGAGAGGGGACTGTAGAATGAAATACGAGAGTGAGTCAAATGAAAACCTTAAATATTTTTTAAAATATTATTTATTGTGCAGAAGTTGCAGAAAGCTGTATCTCGTTTCAACATAATCTCCCCCACGCTCAATGCAAGTCCTCAGGCACTTACAAAGTGCATAAATTCCTTTAAAAAAAATTCTTTTGGTATTTCTCGCAACTACTCATGCACCACGTGGTGTATGTCTTCTGCAGAACGGAACGTTTCCTGCCATTGCGTCTGTGAGTGGTCCAAACATATGGAAATCACTTGGGGCAAGGTCTGGTGAGTATGTTGGATGAGGAAGACACTCAAAATGCAGGTCTGTGATTGTTGCAACTGTTGTACGGGCAGTGTGGGGCGTCGCATTTTCATGTTGCAAAAGTACACCTGCTGACAGTAATCCACGTCGCTTTGATCTGATTGCACGCCACAGATGATTTTTTAGATCTGTGTATGATGCGCTGGTGACAGTGGTCCCTCTAGGCATGTAATGCAACAAAATGACGCCTTTTTTGTCCCAAAAGAGAGCCAACATAACCTTCCCTGCCGATGGTTCTGTTCGAAACTTCTTTGGTTTTGGTGATGAGGAATGGCGCAATTCCTTGCTCGCTCTCTTCGTTTCCGGTTGGTGGAAGTGAACCCAGGTTTCGTCCCCATTAACGATTCTTGCAACGAAGCCATCATCATCTCGTTCAAAGCGCAGAAGAAATTCTTTACAAGCATCAACACGCCGTTCTCTCATTTCAGGAGTCAGCTGCCATTGCACCCATCTTGCCGACACTTTATGAAACTGGAGCTCATCATGCACAATGTTGTCTGGTGACCCATGCTAATTTGTAAACATGCTGCAATGTCATTCAGTGTCAATCGGCGGTTTTCCTTCACTATGGCTTCAACTGCTGCAATGTTCTGTGGAGTCCCAACTCGTTGTGCCTGACCTGGATGAGGAGCATCTTCCACTGAAGTCACACCATTTGCGAACTTCCTACTCCATTTGTAGACTTGCCGCTGTGAGAAACATGCATCGCCGTACTGAACCTTCATTAATTGAAGAGTTTCAATAGGTTTCACACCTTTAATACGCAAAAATCGAATAACACAACGCTGTTCTTCCCTGGTGCAAGTCGCAAGTGGGGTGGCCATCTTTATACTGATACTGCGACGGTATGTGTGCATCTGCACTATGCTGCCACCTACAGGCCATTCTGCACGCTGTTTGTAGCACTCATACCAACTTACAGGATAACAGCGCGAAATTTCGAGTTGTTATTACAAATTAAAAGTTTTCATTTGACTCTCCTTCGTACAATATCATGTGGCATAGGAAATATGCGGGAAATAATACGTGAAAATATAGGAGAATGATGAAGGGAGAGTGATAAATTAGACTGCCCACACATAGCTCCCTACCCTTTTTCCACCTCGTCCCTCAATGCACCCCAACAGCACGTCACTATCCACCACGCCTACCCTACTATCCCTACACCTCCTCGCCCCAGTCTCCTTACCCCCACCCAGTCACCAGTTCTAGCAATTAGTAGTAGTAGTAGTAGTAGTAGTAGAGGGGTTTTGGGCGCACTACAGCAAGGTCTTCAGCGCCCGTTCAGTAACATAGTGAGACGGGTGTCAAGAAAAATCCCAGAACAGGAATATAAAACGAAACAGAAAAAACATGGATAACAATCGTTGAAAAACATGTGCTCACCCACACCAAAGTGTGGGATGAAGCAGAGCGTCAGTAGTAAAACATGGACAACACAGGAAGAAAATGATAGAGGGAGTTAAAACAATGTGGCAGATGGAAGTGGCTGGCTGGCCGCAAGGAAAAAAGGGGAAGAGTCAGCCACTCTGCAATACACTAAAACCTCCAGCCTAAAAGTTTAGGCCAGAGTCCAGACACATCACAAAACTTAAAAACCCTAGACACACACGTCTCATCATTAGCTAAAACAGAAGGTAGATCCCCATCAACTTGTGCTTCTGCCCGTGCATCACGGTATAAAGTGCAGTCTGTTAAAATGCACAGAGATGTGCACACCACAAGCATCACAAAACGGAGGATCCTCCCGCCGCTATAAAAAGCTATGTGTGAGAGGACAGTGCCCGATCCGAAGACGTGTGAGGGCCACCTCCTTACGCCTGAGCAACCGGTAGGAGGAACGCCACGGCCGAGTTGTTGACTTTATCATCACCAGCCATTCGTCCTCCCGCAACTCCATGCACTTCCTGTGGAGTGCAGCGATGACTGACTGCAAGGGAATAGGACACTGGACCACGTCCTGCTCTCTGCAGGTCTCCTTGGTAGCCCGATCGGCCTGTTCATTGCCCCATATGCCGACATGACCAGGCACCCAGCAGAAGGATACTTCTGTACCCCGCCATTGGAGCAAGTACAGTTGGTCATGTATCAGCTGGACCATCTTCTCAGTCGGGTACAGGTTCTGCAGTGATTGTAAGACACTAAGAGAATCGGAGCAGAGAAGAATTCGATCGCCCCGTACACGATTCATCTGCTCCAGTGCCTTCAGGATCGCGTGGAGCTCCACTGCGAAAACGGTATATTCAGCAAGGAGGCGAATCCGGGTAACTTGATCAGGGAACACTACAGAACAACCAAGGAAATTCTCCTGTTTGGAGCCATCAGTGTAAACGACAGTGAAACTGTGATGCACATCTAAAATGTTAAAAAACAGAGATTGGAATGTAAAATCTGGCGTACGATCTTTCTTAAAATTAGTCAAATCTAAAATAAGTTTGGGTCTCCAGAGGAGCCAAGGTGGAGATCTCCTCCAACCGCGACGCAAAACACGAAGACCAGCCATAGACATCTCAGCGAGGCAATGCCCCAGTGGCCAACCGAAGCCCTTCATGGTGCACAACGTCCAACATCTTTAAGTAAGAAGGCCTCGCAGACCCATACACCATGCACCCATAATCGAGCCGAGATCGCACAAACGCCCTGTAAAACTGGAGCAGACAAGTGCTGTCAGCTCCCCATGTACTGTTGCTAAGACATTTTAAAATACTTAAAGCCTTAAGTGACCGCCGTTTCAGGTCTTTAAGGTGAGGTAACCACGTGAGCTTCGAGTCAAAAATGAGCCCCATAAACCTCACCGTGTCTTTAAAAGTAAGAATAGTGTCCCTTCCGCAACTCAGGAAAGGTTAAAATCGAACGAGAACGGTTAAAAAGAACACATACAGACTTCTCGGTGGAAAACTTAAAACCACTCTTCCGTGCCCACTCATCCAAACGCCTAATCGTAAGTTGCAACTGACGAGTTGTCGTTGCAAGACTTGAAGAAGAGCAAAACAAAGAGAAATCATCCACAAACAAAGAACACTGGACAGGACTTTTCACTATGGACGTAATGCTATTAATAGCGATGGCAAAGAGAGTCACATTTAAAACGCTTCCCTGAGGGACACCGTTCTCCTGCTCAAAGCGATCAGACAGGACGTCACCAATTCGGTATCGCAAATGTCGTGGCGAGAGGAAAGACTGAATAAAAAGAGGAAGACAACCACGAAAACCCCTTTCGTGGAGCTGCTCCAGGATGAGACGCCTCCAAGTAGTATCGTAGGCCTTCTCGACGTCGAAAAATACACCTAGAAGGTGATGACGGCATAGGGAAGCTTGTTGTATAGCCGCCTCCAGGAGGGCAAGGTTATCGAAGGTGGAACGAAACCTCCTGAACCCACACTGAAAGCGACTAAGGAGTTGCCAGGATTCTAACATCCAGACAAGGCGGCGGTTGACCATCCGCTCCAAGGTCTTCCCTATGCAACTAGTGAGGGCAACACTACGGTAGCTACTTGGGCTTGTGCGGTCTTTCCCAGGTTTTAAAAAAGGGATTAAAACTGCCTCACGCCACGCGTCAGGAAAGTGACCCGACGCCCAAATGGCATTAAAAAGTGCGAGGAGGATTTCTTTTTTGCGCATTGTGAGGTGCCATAGCATACTGTAATGGATCCTGTCGTGACCAGGGGACGTGTCACGAGCTCCAGACAATGCAGAATCCAGCTCCCACACAGAAAAAGGGCAGTTGTAAACTTCATGACAGGTGGACTGGAAGTCCAGACTACATCTCTCAGCAACGGCTCTATGGCGTTGGAAACCTGGATCCTGACTGGTTGTTGCAGTAACTGTGGCAAAATACGTTGCCATAGTCTGTGCAATGTCTCGCGGATCTGTGTGGAGAGTGTCGTTATTCATTACAGCAGCTATGGGGCACCTCCCTCCTCTGCCAGAAAGTCTCCTGATGGTCTCCCACATGATGGAACTTTTGGTGGAACAGTTAATGGTGTTCAGGAACTTTTGCCACGACCTCTTCTTGCTCTCACGAATAATACGGCGATATCTTGCCCTCGCCACCCGAAAGGCTGCAAGATTCTCAGCAGTCGGTCGACACTTGAACCGACGCAGAGCCGCACGCCTGGTCCTGATTGCAGAGCGGCATTCCACCAAGGCACAGGTGGCCTCTTCCGGTGGCCTGTGGACTGTGGAACGGATGCTGCAGCGGCGTGGTGAACCGTTTTGGTAATATGATCCACCCACACCTCAACAGTCGCACAGTGTTCGAATTGGGCCAACTGGCTATAAAGTGTCCAGCCGTAGCTGTTGCTCACAGTGTGGCCTCAGTTGCCTGAGACTGCGTTCATGTGTGTGAGTTGCGTTTGCTTGAGTGTGTATGTGTGTGCTTGCCATCTAATTCTGAAGAGGGCCTTACTGGCTGAAAGCTATTATTTGTGACCGTCTCTCTGTTGTAGCTATCTGCGATTCAGTATCTCTGCTCTTTTAACAATATTGTTACATTCCATCCTGGATTTTCCATTTTTTGATTTTTGCCTGACTGCTTTTTTTCCATACTAACCCAATGCTGTTTTCTTTTGTTAGTATTTTCTAATGCATCACTATACTCAATGTCCATCCTTTTTTCGTCTTCCTGTGTTTCCTAGTCGCCTTACAAGCCACACTACACGGTATACTTATGAGCGACACTGTATGAACCGTCTCAGCCATGCACAACAGATGGGTACGATACCATGCTGGTTGTGGATGCAGCATCTTATTATGTCTCACATCACTCTTGACAATATCATTAGTCTATACCGTCTAATTTATCACTCTCCCTGTGTCATTCTACCGTATTTTCGCGTGTTATTTCCTACACCTTTTCCATGCCATGCTATCTTGTATCTCATCCACCCCCCACTCTTTCTCCGTTCTATCCCAGTTCACCCCACTAATTCCACCTCATCCAGTCATCATCATCATCTTTGTTTCCCATCTATCCAACATCTGGTTGGGGTGGCGTATCAAGAGTACTTCGCCACTTTACTCGGTCATTCCACCATTCTTATTCCACAATTTGGTTCCATAGCAGATTTTTCCTCCTTAAACTCATCTTTATTGTATCAATCTATCTTGTTCTCGGCCTTCCTCTTAGCCTCTTGCCCTCAATCTTGAACTCCACCATTCTTCTTGGTATTTTTCCCTCTTCCAACCTCTCCACATGCCCAAACCATTTTAATCTATTCTTTTCAATTTTCTCAGTCAACTTCTCCACTCCAATTTCCTTCCTAACATTTTCATTTTTCACTCTGACTCTCCATGTCTTCCTTAGCATACTTCTCAGAAACATCATTTCAATGGATTGTATCGCACTATCCTCTCTTCTAGTCATAGTCCAAGTCTCTGAGCCGTAAATTACTATGGGTGTGAAGTAAGTCTTGTATAGCACCAGCTTGCACGTCATTTGCACTCCTCTTCACCACACCAAGCCCCTCACACACTCGTAAAATGCTTTGCTCTGTTGTATTGTATTGCTAATTTCTGTCTCCAAATGAGCATTCCCCATTAACACATTTCCCAAATATTTAAAGTTGTCCACTATTTCAATATCCTGTCCCTTAATATGAGTTTGTCTTTCGCCCACTCTATGCCCTCTGGTTACCACCATGGTCTTGCTTTCCTCCACACTAAATTTCATTCCATATTTCTCGACCTTATCATTTTGGATTTCATCCATCACGATTATAAATAGTAGTGGTGATATCACACTTACTATCTTAGTCCCGTAACATTCTTAAACAATTCAGTTCTTCCAACTGGTGTCTGAAAACAGCTAGAGATTTTTTCATACATTGCCTAGTTGACTTTAAGTGATTGCTTTCCAACTTCCTTTCACTTTATGGTTGCCCATACCTCTTCCCTGGGAACACTGTAATACGCTTTCACTAGGTCGAGAAATGTCATCACCAGATCTTTCTCATACTCCCAATGTCTTTCTATCAAGTGTCTCATACTAAAGATTAAGTCCAATGTGGATCTATCATGACGAAACCCATACTGCTCCTCTTCTAACTGCCCTTCCACTTTTTCTCTCTCTCTTCTTTCCAGTATCCTCTCCATTATTTTTGCTACCTGGGATATGAGTATGATCCCTCAATAATTTTGACGTACATTCCTGTCACCCTTCTTGGAAACTAGGATTATTATTTCCTTTCGCTTTCTTCAAGAACACATTTCTGGGTCCAAATGAATCTTATTAGTCTATATAGACACTGTATCCCAACTGGTCGAGCTACTATCTCCACAGCAATTTCATCTATGCCAGGTGCCTTTGCTGCTATCATTTCCCTCAGAGCTAGTTGCACTTCTGACATCATCCAGTCATATTCGCCATAAATTTGTATATTATTTATATCTCTTCTTTGATCTCATTGTGACTTCGGGCCAATTTAAGTGAGATTTCACTTTTTGCTATCGTCAGCTCAAACGGATTTCATCTTGTTTCCCCCTTTTGCCTCCATTTCATCCTTCTCATGATTTTTCACACGTAATTATATGTTTTATATGAATTTTTTCTGACATAAGTCTACGTTATTCACGTAATTTTTTGCACTTTTTTCCACCACCATGGATCCTTGCTCCTTCCATCTGCGTCAATACAGAAAAGTTCCAATCTCCTTGCTAGTACCCAGTCCCACATGCTGTTCCTGTGTTGCGTGGCTCATTGAATCCCCCAAAATGGCCTTACCATCAAATTACCCTTCTCTGGCTGCCATCCCTCATTTCACAATGACCTCCACCCATTCAGATTCCGCCAATCCTTAGCCCTCACCAACAAGTCCTGCAAAACCATATGAATCATGCCCAAACCTCCTTGCAGGACCTTCTCTCCATTCGCCAAATTCTCATGCTTTGTGATCCCAAATTCTTGGAATCGATAACACACATTGAAACTCTTGCCCTCCAGGAAGTAGACCTACATACATAACGCTAGTTAAAAACCTCTCTGCCCTGCTTACTTCCTAGTCCCACCTTGGAGTACCACTGTCCACCCCCTTTACATTAGCTTCAAAATCTCCTCCACATCCCCTCATAGCTGACAAACCCTGTCTTGCAGATCAACTACATTTATCCCACCCTCCAAAACTTCTTCCCACCAGCACACATAATCCAGAACCTAAAAAGGCCTGAAACACAGTCATGAACTTTTCTTCCTCAAGCCTTAGCAACACCGAATTATCAGTCCTTTCCAAAGGCCTCACTTTTTGCCCCAGTCTCAAATTTAATCACCCAAGACTTGTTAAAGACCTTCTCTCCTTCCCCCGGTCCCTACAGTGGAAACACTTTTTCGCCATCAACCCTACCAATCAGACTCAACCAAAGACCAATGTTGAACCCTGCGTAACTCAGTTCACTCCTCCATCCAACTGCGATCCACCCCCACTGCCCACAAATTAGCTCCTGTTAACTATCCACAATTCCTTAACCCTAACCTTGCCTCACCATCATTCCCTAAATCCCTCAACATGCAAACAAACCCTACATCTTCAGAAAGAACCGCAGTCCACCATCTTAAAACTAATCCTGATCTTATAATCCTATCTGCAGATAAAGGCTACACCACTTCTGTTTTTACTGCAAGGATTATCCAGCAGAAGGACTCCATCAGCTGTCAGATACATCTACCTACAAACCTTGCCACAATAACGCCAAACCAGAAATACAGCAGGATCTCCAGTCACTTCTCAAATCGTTAGCTCCTTCCCAGAACATTTCCCCAGAGTATATCTCTCTTCTCAAGTGGACCAAACTGTTGCTGAGCGCGCTCCAAACATAACATCCATCATTTCAATGACTGCTTCATGGCATGCGCCATATGGATCCTTTCCACCAACACCAGCTATTCTGAATTGCACAGGTCTGAACTTTCCCTGCAATATATCTTACATTCCCTTAACTCTCCTGTCCTCAACCTTCATTAGTATTGTCCTCTCCCATCCAGCCCCTTCTCTGTTCCCTTTCCAGCACTTTCATTCCTCAATCGCACACAGTAATTTTACTTTTCTCCTTTTCCAGTATCCCCCTCCCCCCATCCGCCACTTCTCTGCTTGAGCAGTCTAACCTCATTGTCCTCTCCCATCCAGCCCCTTCTCTGTTCCCTTTCCAGCACTTTCATTCCTCAATCGCACACAGTAATTTTACTTTTCTCCTTTTCCAGTATCCTCCTCCCCCCATCTGTTACTTCTCTGCTTGAGCAGTCTAACCTCCTGACTGCATATAGCTGCCTACTCTCTTTTCGTCTCATTCCTCCACTTTTCCCAATAACACATCACTGTCTGCCATGCCTACCCTACTACCCCTCTCCCTTCCTGCCCCAGCCTACTCGTTGCCCCTACCCAATCGCCACTTCCATCATGCACTGCTACTCTCATTGTGGCCTTGGTTGTCTGAGACAGCAGTCATGTATGAGTTGCATTTACATGATTGAGAATGTTTAGAATTGCTGTCTAGTTCTGAAGAAGGCCTTACTTGCTGAAATCTATTATTGATGATGGTCTTTTAGTTGTGCCTATTTGCGACCCAGCATCTCCAATAGAAGGTGAGTAGCTACTTTCCTTTTCACAATATTTTCACATGCCATCCTGGATTTTCCATTGTTTGATTTTTTCATATCAAGATAACGTACATTTATTTGGGGCAAGTCAGAGCAAGAATGCTAGTCTAATTAAATTTGACAAAGTCATAGTCAAATATGTAGAAAACTGACAATTAAAATTCTGTGGAATGGTATGCAATATCTGCCAAAGGCAAAAAAAAAAAAAAAAACGTTCAAATATAATAGCACACCCAATGTCTGAAGTAATTAATCAGTCACTTGAAGAAGGCTGCTTTCCAGAAGTTCTAAAATATGCAGAAGCAAAACCATTATTTAAAAAATTCTCTGATGAAGATATGGGAAATTACCATCCAATTTCCCATCTTCCGGTGTTTTCTAATGCATGTGAAATGACTGTTGCAATACAAATTCAAAATTGTTGATGCAAATGTAATATAATCTCAGAAAATGAATTTGGCTTCCAAAAATGCAAAATTACACTTTATACAATTAATGAATTCAGAAATAAAGTTTTCGACCTTAGATAAATCACAAAAAGCTGCAGGAATTCTCTGCGAACTATCCAAAGCGTTTGACTATGTGAACCACTCACTTTTATTAAATAATGTGCAAAAATACGGGATTACAGGCAGTGTCTTACAGTAGTGTAAGTCTAAGTGACAAAAAACAGCAAAGAGTAGATATAACATCAGACAAGGGAAAATGTTCTTCGAAATGGTGGACTGTCTCAGTGGTGATACCACAAGGATGAATTCTAAGCCCAATTTTTTTTTCCTTTTTAACTAAATGACTTACCCATAGATATAAATCGTCATTCAGTTTTATTTGCTGGTGACACATCAGTACTGATAGAGAATAAAAATGCAGAAAAAATTCCCAAAAATGTCATAAAAACTCTAGAAAACCTAGATGTGTAGTTTCATTTAAATGGGCAAAAACTAAATATCTCAAAAATGCAGCTTGTGCAGTTTAAGACAAAGCAGTCTTAAATACATGATATTCAGCTTATGCATGGAAGTCGGGAATTAAAATAAGCAGAATGTGTTAAATTCTTAGAATGCAATTGGACAGAAATCTGTCATGGTCCTCACAGATTGACTATTTCAAAATTAAACCTAACAGCCTGGTATTTTCCGTCAGTGCTTGATTCTATCGACTTGATCTATGATGAAAGTTCTGTACTCAATAGAGCAACAGAAAATCAGGCACAACAGCAACATAGTTACGTAAATCGGTCACTAAAACGTGATGTAAACATACAATAAGGATGGTATACACAACAGCAAAATTACATAACCAGAGGTTATGAGTACAGTAACGTGAACGGAAAACCCAAACTACTTAAAAGAAATTTTCAAAAAAAAACAGGGTTAATTTCAATGTACAAGTGAATTACAATTCACCATCTCAAGGCCCTATGCCAAACATGAATTCAAACAATCAGCTGCAGAAGAGGCCGATGTGGGAAAACAATACCATACTTTACATTGCACTGCAACCGACATTTGGGAAGCAAAATAACTGCACAGCAGCTAACGACGCAAGTTGGCGAAGTACCCAAACAGTGAAACTAAATGAAATTTCTCCAGGTAACGAATTAGGTCACACTACACCATCGGAAAACACCAACTGGTCGTAGTTAAAACCCAGGCTATTGATCTTTCAGGGAGTAGGGGCAAGGCAGAACTATGAACATGTTTTATAACGTTTGACAAACAAGGTGACATCAAGCATGATTTGTATCAGCATGACTTAGATAAAGTAAATAAAATCAAGGAAGAAAAACTACAAGCAATTACTACAGTGAAAATATTTAACATTGACACACAGTTAATTTTAAATACAGGTTCATCTACTTACCTAATGTCAAATGCATTTTCTGTGAATTGAAGAAGAGAGGCAACTCCCAACATTTCCTGTCCAAAATTGCAAGGTGCAAACTGTTACATTGGTTAAAAATCAGGTACTTATTCCATTACAAATTGAACATGTTATGAGAAGTGCAACTTTGTTATAATCAAACTTATAGTTAATTGTCTTATAGGCATGGACATGTTAGCACACATAAAATGCAAATTAATATAGGTAATGGTAAATGCCACCTTTTTTAAGCATCAGATCTTTTCTATTGATTTATTCAGAACACCTGGTGAAAGTAACAAAAACAAACCAGAGTCAAATGCTGTGGTATAATATTCCTTTCCAGCTGTATATTTCACAAACAAATTTGATACTGAACAAGAAGCAAACACTGCAGTTAGTTACGAAATGGTAGAGCAGAAACAAAATGAATCACAGGTACCGGTACTAAATGAGAAGCAATGATAAGAAGTTTCTAACTTATTTAAGGATGCCAATGTTTTCAATATGGAGCCAGGAGTAATCAAAGACTATAAATATAAATTTGAAGTCTATCCACATGAAACATTTTTTATAATGTCATATCCTATTCCATGGACAAAACGAGAGGCAGTAAGGGAAGAGATCAATCATATGGTTAAATGGGGAATTATTCAACCTCGATTTTCACCATATTTATTACAGTATTACCAGTAAGCAAGTCAGATGGTTCTGTAAGATTAGTTCTCGTTGCTAGAGGCATCAATACGATTATAATATCAGTATGCATAAGACCAGACAACTTGGATGAACAGCTTCTAAAGTCCTGCAATACAAAATATTTCAGCATGCTCGATCTGAAGATGTCTTACCAGCAAATAAAGCTCCATGAAGAAAGTAAAAATATACAGTATTTGTTTGTGGTTGTAGAAATTACGAATTCCATGTTCCACCGTTCGGACTGAACATTAGTACAGCAGAATTTATATCTGCTTTGGACATGGTTTTAGGAGCAGAACTGCTTAGTATAATCGGTGTTTATTTAGACGACTTGCTAACAGCCACACCCACCTTCATGGTTAGAACATGTCACACTCATTGAACAGGCGCTTCAGTGATTTGCAGATTACGGAGTAACAGCCAATTTAAAAAAAAAAGTCTAGTTTTAGTAAGGAGCAAGTCAAATTTTTAGGACATGTTGTGTCAGAACAAGTTATGTTACTTGATCTGGAGAAACGTGATGCCATACGCAATTGCCAACATTAAGAAATAAAAAACCACTAAAGGCGTTTTAAAGACTAGTTTCATTTTTTTGTAAGTTCTCACCACAACTGATGGACGGTGATGTATTATTCAACTTGTTACGAAAAAATAAGCTTTGGTTATGGGTTGATAAGCGTCAAGAGGACTTAAATAGCATTAAGCAGGCATTAGTCAATGCGAACATTCTTAGTCATCCTGACATGTCTAAGGATTTTTGTCTACACAGATATGCCTCATCTCAAGAGCTGGGGGCATGCTTATTCCAGATGTGAAAGAAAAGTAAGGAAGTACCCAATGTCATCAGTTTTCGTAGTCACACATTATCAAAGAAGAAAGATCTTACTCTGTGTCAGAATTGGAAAGTTTAGCTGAAATATGGGCATTTAAAAAGTTTGAATATTTTTTGTGGGGAATGAATACCAAAGCTTACTGCGACCATCAGTCACTGTCATTTCTTTTGAGGTGTAAACTATTACTCCACCGATTAACTAAGTGGTGCTATATTTACAAGAATTCAAATCTGAGATCATTTATATTAAAGAAGTCAGAATGTATTGCGGATCCCTTGTCCAGGTTACCACAAGGTTTGGAGGAATTTGGTAAATTAACAGAGCAGCATGTAGAAATCAGAACGTTGTTAATGCAAGGTACAGCACAACTGTCTGATAACCATAAGTTTTGTAAGCAAATGAAAATTATACAACAGCAAGATCGCAGATGGGGTAAAGTCAGCAAAGGAAAGTAAGCAAGATGAAGGTGGAAAGGTAAGTAAATGGTATCAGGAGTGCCAGGGCATATTGTTTCATACTAAACATGAAAAATCTGATCAATGGTGCGTGTGTGTTCATGAAGATTATATCAACGAATTTATAAGCCACACATATGAAGTATGGGAACATTATGGAATAGGCAAATGTACTGAAAAATTGCAACACTTTGTTATTTTCCAAATTTGAGAAGGTGAGTCCTAAAGGTATTAAGAAAGTGTGCGATATGTCAAATATCAAAACAGTTCATTATGTCAAAATGTACTGAGTGACACCCAATACTCACAAAAAACCTCTAGATACAGTATCCCTGGACACAGCTGGTCCATGTTCAAGAAGTAAAGGAGCAGTAAGATACCTAGTAGCACTATATGATATTTTCTCGAAACATATCAAAATGTATGACATTAACATTGCAACAACCACAAATAATGGAAAAAAGAACTGAGGGAGACTACTTGAGAAGAGCAGGTAAACCAAAGGTACTATTTAAACTTCCTGGCAGATTGAAACAGTGTACCGGACCAAGATTCGAACTCGGGACCTTTGTCTTTCACGGGCAAGTGCTCTACCCACTGAGCTACCCAAGCACGACTCACGCCACGTCCTCACAGCTTTAATTCCGCCAGTACTTCGGTCCCGAGTTCGAGTTTCTGTCTGACACACAGTTTTAATCTGCGAGGAAGTTCCATATCAGAGCACACTCCGCTGTAGAGTGAAAACTTCATTCTACAAAAACTTCATTCAATTCACAGTGCTTCATATTTTGTTGGGCAAAAGTGAAAACTAGTTGTGACCTCACAGGGCATAAAGCACATATTAGTAAGCCTATTCCACCAAGTAGCAAGCCAGTAGAACGCCTCTTTAAGGAATTTAACCGGTGTATTAGGACATGTACCCCTCACAAACACACCCAATGGCTAGAATACGGCACTACTTACATGCAAGTGGTCAATAACCTTCCACATTACTCAACAGTTTCACACCTAATGAATTGATGTGCTGGAGAAAACAAACGAATGAGTGGGAGTTGCCCATACGAAACGTACTCACTATAGAAAAGACACTACAAGACAAAATCAAAGCCATAGTTACACCAGAAAACAGGGCCGAGTATAGAATAAAAATTTAAAACAAGTAACTGAAATGTGTTACGGATGCACCCTAAATCGACAAAATTTGGAAAATTTAATAAGAAGTAGTAATTACTCTATTCAGGACCATATGTAATTTCCAAAATACCATATCCTGGGATGTACAGGTTAGTTTATGAGATAACAGGAAGACACAAGAGTCTCCACCCTCACAAAGATATAAAGGCCTTAATAGCATGACAAAGCATGGTAACATTTTTTTTATTGCAAGATAACTATACGTAGTTTACATAATTCTAAGTATAATTTTGCTTCTGGAATGTATTTTAGGATAAAGTAATGTGTGTAGGCATAACTAATTCTTTTGATCTGTACACGTAGGCATAAAAATTAACAGCAATGACAAGTAACACAACACATCATGCAAAGCGAAAGTATAAACGAAATTAACTTATGGCTCAGCTGTCACGCGCTCAACAGTACATGCTGATGTCCGTAGAAGGAGAGGAGACATTGACCTGTGCACATGCGGGACAGACTGGCTGAAGGTGCAACCAAAATAAGGATGGAATATGTACCTAACTTAAATACAAAGTAAACGGAAGTGCAATGGCAATGTATCTACTCTCTAAGAACTAAGGAACCTATTGATATATGTACACAAAGATTTAATTAAACGCTAAGCTATATACAACGTATTTACAACCAAAAGGAATCAATATGAAAAACTATACGAGCTAAGGACTAACGATAAAATATCGCGAGAAATGTCAAATAATTTTCTTCGCAGAGTAAATGATCACAATGGATAATACAATAAACGAATGCCTAAGAATTTACACAAAGTATGGAAATATCTGCAGACGTATGCAATGATCAAATGTATCAGTGGTCACTGAGCTACAAAGTGCAATTAGTTTTAAGTTAGTTTTAAGATTTTTCTTTTATCGATCAGTGCACCATCACAGCGCAGAAGAAGAGATTTATGTCAAGAGTAGCAGGTACCAAATGAAGAAACAGGCTGCACCTTGAGTAAACAATTTAGCTATGAGGATATTTATACAAAGATTATAAGGCAAATAAAAAATGAAATATGCATAGTTAAAGTGTGACCCCATGACAATTATCAGTACCTATTTGCTGCAGAGTACACATAAACATTAAAGCATGAGATTTTACGAAAACTCGTTAATTTTAATTGTGTCACATGAAAGCTTGGATAATGACATGTCCAGGTATTTGAGAAAGATAAGTCTATGACAGTTAAAACGTTATGTTTCACACTAAGCTACACGTGAATGGAATTAAACAGCACTAACACATGAAGAAACAACGTAATACTACATGGGTGATTAGTCGGTACACTTTATTTCAATGAAAAAAACTTTCTTGGCCACTAGTCATCATTGTACAAATCTTTGAACCATTAGATGAGTATTTCCCTTCTTCCCTCTGTAGTGCATCGAGAATTTCGGAGAAAATTCTAGAGACACTCGTATTTTCACTGTCTCGAACACACGTTATTTTAGAGATAAGCGTGGTGAAGTAGAGCTATATCTACTGCCCCACAATTATGTGTGTACAGGACGGATGTGTATTCGATGGGCGATCGGCGCGAGCAAGTAGACAAGGAGCCCACATGAGAAGTTGAACATGCCGCGCATGTAGTAAACACATCGTACCCTATGAAATTAAAAAAAAACTATTGTTTGTATAAAAATTTGAAGGCTGTTGAAAGAAGAGACTGTGATTCATTCTCCCACTTAATGCTGTAAAGTCGGGACTGTTGTCTTGTTCAACTTGGAGAGATTTATAAATCTCAGTAATGACAGTAACCTTGACAGGACACGAAACGGAGGAATTTTTTCGAAGGAGATTGAGATAAGAAAAAGTTGAAAGTTGCCATAGCAACTCGTAAAAACAAAACAAAGAAATTAGTCAGAAAGACCTAATCAAGAAGATTTGGGTGTGAGGGGCAACATCCTCACACATGCAGTAACCAACCGACGCTGACGCAGTAAACAGTCGACGCCAACGCAGTAACCAGCAGATGCAGTAACCAGCCGATGCAGTAATCAGCCGACGCCGACGCAGTGACCAGCCGACGCTGACGCAGTAACAAGCTGACGCCGACGCAGTCACAGTAACACGTCATCATCATTGCCAACTTGGCGCCCGCCTACGCCGACGCCGACGCCGTGACCAACGTGTGACGCTGCTGGCGCTCGTCTAGTTCCCCACTGCCGTTCATACACCTCACTGACGCAAAATAAAATCTTTTACCAGGTGAGCTCAAGATAATAACTATTTGAATGTGAGCTAAGGTGGTTATTATTTATAGAGGTGATGTTTTTAATGCTAACAGGAGCAAGATGAGCAGGAATCAGGAGCAACAATTAGCAGAACTGGTCACAACTATCAGAGTGACTAGGGAAATACCAGACTGGTCTGAATTAGTAAATTTAATTAAAGCAGAAAATATTTCTTTGAAAGATGAACTGGGTGCGAATTTAAACCTTAAGTTAGCTTCACTGATTATCCAATTAAACAGAGTGGAAGTATAAGTCTGCTAAGGACGGAATTATATACTATGAATAATAAAGTCGAGAATCTGAAGTAGATTAAAAGAGAGAACTGTCCAGTTCTTTAATTGTGGTTGTTGTGGTCTTCAGTCATGAGACTGATTTGATGCAGCTCTCCATACTACTCTATCCTGTGCAAGCATCTTCATCTCCAAGTACGTACTGCAGCCTACATCCTTCTGAATCTGCTTAGTGTATTCATCTCTTGGTCTCCCTCTACGATTTTTACCCTCCAGTCTGCTCTCCAATACTAAATTGGTAATCCCTTGATGCCTCAGAACATGTCCTACCAAACGATCCCTTCTTCTAGTCAAGTTGTGCCACAAACTCCTCTTCTCCACAATTCTATTCAGTACTACCTTATTTGTTATTTGATCTATCCATCTAAACTTCAGCATTCTTCTGTAGCACCACATTTCGAAAGCTTCTATGCTCTTCTTGTCCAAACTATTTATCGTCCATGTTTCACTTCCATACACGGCTACACTCCATACAAATACTTTCAGAAACGACTTCCTGAGACTTAAATCTATACTTGATGTTAACAAATTTCTCTTCTTCAGAAACGCTTTCCTTGCCATTGCCAGCCTGCATTTTATATCCTCTCTACTTCGACCATCATCAGTTATTTCTTAATCTAGCTTCTAAAATAAGTCATAGGCTCAGTATTGCCTCATGTATTCCCATATTTCTACGGAATCCAAACTGATCTTCCCCGAGGTCGGCTTCTACCAGTTTCTCCATTCGTCTGTAAGGAATTCGCGTTAGTATTTTGGAGCGTGACTTATTAAACTGATAGTTCGGTAATTATCACATCTGTCAACGCCTGCTTTCTTTGGGATTCGAATTATTATATTCTTCTTGAAGTCAGAGGGTATTTCGACTGTCTCATACATTTTGCTCACCAGATGGTAAAGTTTTGTCAGGACTGGCTCTCCTAAGGCTGTCAGTAGTTATAATGGAATGTTGTTTACTCCCGGGGCCTTGTTTCGACTTAGGTCTTTCAGTGCTCTAAAAAAACTCTTCACGCAGTACGATATCTCCCATTTCATCTTCATCTACATCCTCTTCCATTTCTCTAACATTGCCCTCAAGTACATCGCCATTGTATAGACCCTCTATATACTCCTTCCATCTTTCTGCTTTCCCTTCTTTGCTTAGAACTGGGTTTCCATCTGAGCTCTTGATATTCATAAAAGTGGTTCTCTTTTCTCCAAAGGTCTCTTTAATTTACCTGTAGGCAGTATCTATCTTACCCCTCGTGAGATAAGCCTCTACATCCTTACATTTGTCCTCTAGTCATGCCTGCTTAGCCATTTTGCACTTCCTGTCGATCTCATTTTTGAGACGTTTGTATTCCTTTTTGGCTACGTCATTTGCTGCATTTTTATATTTTCTCCTTTCGTCAATTAAATTCAATATTTCTTCTGTCACCCAAGGGTTTCTACTAGCCCTCGTCTTTTTACCTACTTGATCCTCTGCTGCCTTCACTACTTCATACCTCAGAGCTACCCATTCATCTTATACTGTATTTCTTTCCCCCATTCCTGACAATTTTTCCCTTATGCTCTCATTGAAACTCTGTACAACCTCTGGTTTAGTCAGTTTATCCAGTTCCCATCACCTTAAATTCCCACCTTTTTGCAGTTTCTTCAGTTTTAATGTGCAGTTCATAACCAAAACGTTGTGGTCAGAGTCCACATCTGCCCCTGGAAATATCTTACAAATTAAAACTTGGTTCCTAAATCTCTGTCTTACCATTATATAATCTATCTGAAACCTGTCAATATCTCCAGGCTTCTTCCATGTATACAGCCTTCTTTTATGATTCTTGAACCAAGTGTTAGCTACGATTAAGTTATGCTCTGTGCAAAATTCCACCAAGTGGCTTCCTCTTTCATTTCTTAACCCCAATCCATATTCACCTACTACGTTTCCTTCTCTTCCTTTTCCTACTATCGAATTCCAGTCACCCATGACTATTAAATTTTCGGCTCCCTTCACTATCTGCATAATTTCTTTTATCTCACCATACATTTCTTCAATTTCTTCGTCATCTGCAGAGCTAATAGGCATATAGACTTATACTACTGTCGGAGGCGTGGGCTTCGTGTCTATCTTGGCCACACAATGCGTTCGCTGTGCTGTTTCTAGTAGCTTACCCGCATTCCTATTGCTTTATTCATTATTAAACCTACTCCTGCGTTACCCCTATTTGATTTTGTATTTATAACCCTGTATTCACCTGACCAAAAGCCTTGTTCCTCCTGCCACCGAACTTCACTAATTCCCACTATATCCAACTTTAACTTATCTATTTCCTGTTTTAAATTTTCTGACCTACCTACCCGGTTAAGGGATCTGACATTCCACGCTCCGATCGGTAGAACGCCAATTTTCTTTCTCCTGTTAACTATGTCCTCCTGAGTAGACCCCGCCCAGAGATCCGAATGGGGGTCTATTTTACCTCCGGAATATTTTACCCAAGAGGACGCCATCATCATTTATCCATACAGTAAAGCTGTATGCCCTCGGGAAGAAATTACAGCCGAAATTTCACCTTGCTTTTAGCCGTTCGCAGTACCAGCACAGCAAGGACGCTTTGGTTAGTGTTACAAGGCCAGATCAGTCTATCATCCAGACTGTTGCCCCTGCAACTACTGAAAAGGCTGCTGCCCCTCTTCAGGAACCATACGTTTGTCTGGTCTCTCAACAGATACCCCTCCGTTGTGGTTCCACCTACGGTACTGCTATCTGTATCACTGAGGCATGCAAGCCTCCCCACCAACGGCAAGGTCTATGGTTCATGGGCGAGCAAGTTCTTTAAATACTCATGTTAATCAATTATTTACTGAATTTCACCAAAGACAGAACGAACAATTACAAAATTTGACCAAGAAACTAGAATTTGACATCGAAGACAAGTGTAATAGTGTAGAGTCGGAGTTTAATGGAAAATTAGACTCATTCCAAAATGTGTGTAACGTTACATTCGACACAGTGCAACAAAGGTTACATACTTTAAATGATTTCACTGAACAACAAGACAAACTGTTGCCAATTCTCCAATCGCTAATTGCACGGGTCAAAGCTGGTGTAGATGTGGTAGAGAGAGATTTTAAGTAAAAACGTGCAACCTCAGACCCTAAATATAAGCGATCTGGAGGAACAAGTAGTTTAATTAATCGACTGGAAAGTGGCCAAGAGGGTAAACACAGATAACGTTTCAATACGTTTAGCGTCGGAACTTGATGATACTAACAAGGTTGTAGACGATTCGTGGAAAGAATTCAAATTTGTCCAGGGCGGATTAGAACACAAAATAATTTTTTTAAATGTGGTGTTATGTAGTAAAGGTATGATTGTTTCGTTGTGGGGAGGCCCTATAAAATTTGACGAAAAGTTCTTGTATGCACTTGCTCAAGTGAGGTTACTGTCAGATCCATCTGATCTTAGTAGAGTCACATCTATTCCCCAGGGACATTAACAATCTGTTAAAATGCAGAGTGACGACCGTCGGATCCTGAGTTGGGTTTGGTGTTACTTCCTTACTCGTTTTTCCACACCAGATTCTCTTCAAGTCTTATACTATCCTGTATTCTGTTCTCATCCTATTATACTATCATAAACTTTAGTACTTGTCTTAATGGTGCGAACACTCAAGCATTGCAGCAAATCACTGATATCAAGGTCATACCCTTTCTTGTGGAGGTAGCCGTAAGTGGTCTTATCCTTATACTCAGTCTTACTTGGCTTACGGGCGCTACAATTCCCCGTCGAATATACATCATGATGAACTGGGTTGTTATATCGAGTCATGACTGAAGCATTAGGTAATATATGATAATATATGAATTATCAGCATGCTCCACTTTCACCGCATTGAAATGGGTTGTTGTATTGAGTCAAGGCTGCAGCATCAGGTAACATATCACAATATATGAAATGGCTGCATGCTCCACTCTAGTCTCGATGTAAAAATGATGTGGAAGATACAACATAGGGTGTGATAATATAATACATAATATGATATGATATATAATTTCTTTTTATGTTGATATGACATATAATTTAATGTAATAAAGAATTTCTGTTTATAATTATATGACACAATATACTATGTGATTTCTATTTGTGATTATGTGATACATAATATTATATAATATATAATTTCTATTTGTGATGATATGATTCATAATATGATATGATAATAATATGAAACATAATTCCTATTTACAATGATATAATACATAGCTTTCTACTTATTATGGAATAGTTTTTACCTTTTGCAAAATGTCACATTAATGGGGAGGGTTAACACTACACACACACCACATCTTTCACACATCCCTTGGAGACAAGTGTGACTGATTCTTCACCATTTGCCATTCCATAGGAGTTGCTGAGATCTTTCTTCAGAGACTTCAGAGGTGAAGGTGAGAATGCCCGTTCTGCAGGAGACGTTTAACATCACACCTCCTTCGTCTTCTCACTCAAATACTGCTGAAGTGTGGATCCTGGGGAAGGGGGGTGGGAAGGGTTTCTTGTCTTTGGGGCTATCTTCTTTCTCTTCTTCGAACTTGGCAATCATTTCTATTGTTTCCTTTTTTTATTCTCTTTTGAGTACCAGTCTGTCTTTCCCTCTGTCCATACGCATACACTTCTGTCACTGAAGTCCTTCTCAATTTCCATGGTTTTCTATAACCTTCAGCTTATTTTATTTAAGCTCGCTGGAGAATCAGGCTACACAACTACACAATTGCATACACACAGTGAAATACAAATATGCAAACTGGGGAAATACAGTTTAAGGCAATGTAAGAACCATCATGTGTTGGAGGGGGGATAAGTTTGCACATAGCGTCAGGTATGCACACATGGCCATGTGAGCTGATGGTTCCACATTACACAAAGGTATGTATGGAGGAGTATTCATGGTCATGTACAGGGATATTGATATAGGGAAGAGCTGCGAGTATTTATGGTTATGACGACAGTATTACATAATGGTAGAAGTACATTGGTCACAAAGTATAAAGAGAAACATCTTGTGATTTGTTATGCGACAGATAAAATTGTAGCTAAATGCACAAAGATCTGCAGCGGATAGGCACTTGGTGCAGGGAGTGGCAACTGACCCTTAACATAGACAAATGTAATGTATTGCGAATACATAGAAAGAGGGATCAACAAAGGAGGTGGCTTACAGAACACTCGTTTGAACTATACTTGAGTATTGATCATCAGTGTGGGATCCGTACGAGATCGGGTTGACGGAGGAGATAGAGAAGATCCAAAGAAGAGCGGCGCGTTTCGTCACAGTGTTATTTGGTAACCGTGATCGAGTGGAACAGAAAAGGGAGGTAATGACAGTGGCACGTAAAGTGCCCTCTGCCACATACCGCTGGGTGGCTTGCGGAGTATGAATGTAGATGTAGATGTATAAGAAGAAACATCTTACGGTTCGTTACACTACAGTGTATACCTAAATGGACAGAACTGGTGTCAGTTTAACGACTATTCTGACGAATTGTAGGATAATGGGACAAGTAGAGTATAAGTAGGAATATACACACACCCAAAAAAGTATTCACAAGTATGGAGGCTATTGGAAAGTTAGGACTGGAAGAGAAATGGAGGACTGAAAAAGGGTTAAAGGAAGTATTGTGAAGCGAGTGTGATGGATAACGCAGGATATTAATTTTTCCAGGTAGTTCTGAATTGTAGTTTACATAAATTCGGGCAATGGTCGAGGAAGCCTACCCATGAAGGATAAGGAGGGCTCCACCAGAGTTGATTAGATGGATAAGAGCGGGTAGGCAGACCGAAGGAAGGTTGACCTATACTGTGCAAGCAGGGGCACCAAGAAGGGGATTGACCTGTACCATAGTGTACTAGGAATTTGTTTAAAGGGGCATACCTACCAAAACGAAAGGCTGTAGTGCATTCATAGTGTCTACCATTAGGTAAGGTACAGGTACTTTGCCTAAAGGAAGAGGGCAGTATCGTGGCAAAAGGCACACAATTTATAGAGCTTATTCTGATAAGATTGAATTCCTGTTTCCACTCGCACTGTTATGTTTGTGTGAAGATACATGTGTTGAGAAGAACACCTGTATTTGCCCAGGGTTCATCCAGATTGCAATAAGTAGTGAATAAATCCATACTCAGAGAAAGTAGTAAGCGAAGTAAGAGCAAATAGCAACATATGCTTGGGTAATGAACACTCAGAGTTTACGATTGGAGAGGGAACAGAGAAATCCTTGTCCTTACATAGTTTAAGATAATCCAAAGGTACATGATATATTAAGTAATCAAGTGTTAAAAGGAAAACGGTTATAACCATGGAGTAATGCTATATAAATACGATAATATTGTACATAATCAACATGTATAAAATATCGTGTGTTCGAGATAAGGAGGGGGATATGTAGTGCCTCGAGAATTTCGGAGGAACTTCTAGAGTCACTAGTATTTTCACTCTCTCGAACACACCTTATTTTAGCACAACTATGTCTACTGCCCCACAGTTAGCTGTGTACAGGACTGATGTGTATCGGACTAGCGATTGGCGTGAGCAGGTAGTCAACGAGCCCAACTGAGAAGTTACACGTACTGTCCATGAAATAAACGCATCATACTCTGAGAAATTAAAAGACATTGTTGGTATAAACATTTGAAGGTTGTTGAAGGAAGAGACTTTTATTCACTCTCTCACCTACTGCCATAAAGTCGGGGCTGTTGTCTTGTTGAGCTTGGAGAGATTTATAAATGGTATGTATTGAAAGATGATTGCAATAGGGTCTGTCCATCTGGAAGGTGACGATCTAATGAGAAATATTTAGTGCATGCTATTTCTTAATTTTGTTATTATTGGTTGCTATGGAAACTCTCAAATTTTTCTTATCTCAATCGCCGTCAAAAGAATTCCACCTTTACGAGTCCTCTCATAGTTGCTAAGTTCTGGCGGTTACTAGTGATTAAGGGTGGCAGTGTGGTACTAATGTACAAGACTTACTCTCCCCCTTTGGCTGTCGAACTTACTTGGAGATGCTTCACTGATATTCTCGCAGGATAACAGGCGGCAATATTCTGCTCAGCTTCTTCTCCAAAGAATAGATGCTACTCTGGAGGAATTTTCTTTACTTTAAAATAAATCGATACACTCGAGATTGCTTTGAACACTCTATTTTTCATAACACGTAGTAGTTTTCATACACTAAATATTTCTCATAAGATCGACACCTTCCAGACCGACAGACTCTATAAAAATCATCTTCCTGTACATACAGTTTATAAATCTTTCCAAGTTCAACAAGACAACAATTCCAACTTTATGGCATTAAGTGAGAGAATGAATAAAAGTCTCTTCTTTCAAAAGCCTTCAAATTTTTTATACCAAAAATGTTTTTTCATTTCACAGTGTACGATGTGTTTACTCCATGGGCGGTAGGTGCAACTTCTCATGTGGGCTTGTTGACTACTTGCTCACGCCATGGCCCGTCCGATACACTTCCGTCCTGTACTCACTTAATTGTGGGCCATAGACATAGTTCTATTTTACCATCCTTATTTCTAAAATAACGTGTGTTTATTTTTCTCCAAAATTCTCGAGGCACTACACCTCCCAAACAAAATAGGCCACGCCAATCATAGTTAGGCCAGCAATGTGTTTCTCCTTCTTCTACCTAAGGAAGAAATGAGCTCATATAAGTAAAAAAAGCCTATCTACAAAATGAAATGTAAATGTATCATATTCTTATTTTGTGTCATAATAATGTGTTTTGTAATTAATTTGTACATGTGATGTGAACGAAGAGAAGTTGAAACAAACAAACAAACTGTAGTAATAGAACACAGTTAATGAAAATTTTATGACTTTTAAAACTTAAGAAATTTACGGTCATAATATAAGTGATGGATGGAATGGAAGCTGTATGTATGAACTATCATGTCATGAATATTGTTGTAACTCAATACTTGTATGAATTTTCATTGGAAACCAAACTATATATGAAGAAACGAAATTTAAAGACAAGCAATTTTTACAATGGTTGGGACAGTTATGTGTCTTTCAACAAGTGGACAGTGAAGTGTGGTGACGTGAACATGCATGTGCAGCGAAATAACTTCTGAGTATTGTAGCTCACAATGTTTGACACATTGACAAGTGAACTATAGTTGCTAGAGTCGGTACTTAACTCATTGACAGATGTTGTTAGTCAGGCTTCTCTCCGCTGAAAATGCGAGTACGTCGGGTAATAATGAATCATGGGCTGTAAAATGGAGATCTGCTACAGCGTCAGATTTTGACCAATAAGCACATACCCACTGCACCCTGAATGAAGACAAATGCCACAGCAATTCCTTGATATGTGACATTCAGGTGAAAGTATGGCGCTCAGTGTGAAATCAACACTAAGAAAGCGAGTACATACACGTGCGATGGTAGCTTCTTGCATGTTGACCGTTAGCGTTTACCTCTTAGCCACCAAATCGGCCAGTGCACCTGTGCAAAACCCGGCAGCGAGAATGAAGCAAACTGAATATTATTGTTAGCTTGCTAAATTTCAAATATATAATGAAATGTCGTATTATGTACATAATATTTCAATTTCTTGTAGAATTCTGACATACATAGGATAAGCTGACATATCCATTCCATTAAGTAAAAAAGGAAGCTGACAATAAAAGGTATCGACCCCTATCGGCAAATGTAAATACAAAAAAAAAAAAAAAGAAAAAACACTATACATCTCCATAACATGTAAATGTACAGTCTGGGGGCAGTTGTGTAGGTATGGAATGAAAGGCCCCAGGATACACTAAAATTAAGATTTATTAAAAAAAAAAGGAATGAGCTATCAGAGAGTTGGCAAAGACGTTAATTATGATTGCTTAGTGAGGTGCAGACGAATGAAAGACAAAACATTCAATTTTTGTATGTTTTTTTTTAACTCTTACACTCTCTCTCATGTGTAGAAGGACGATGAAGATGTGCGATTTTATATATGAAGTATTGAGAGCTCTATGTATCATGTGCGTGTGAATAACATTATATTGAACAACAGTATCAACTACTTTTTATTTATTGAAATAAGTGAAGAACATATCAGGAGGATTTTCTTGATTACAACAAGCGCCGGTGTTCCCAAAGTCCACTGCCTGAAGCTACAATTACAAAATAAGCAAAGTCTGAAGGCCAAAAGATACAAAAAAGCACAGAATATTTTAATAACACCATCATATTACATTCTACAAAAATGTGTCTTCGAATGCAGTGTCAATAATATTTAGCAATATTTATTACTTTATTTGTTTCTTTTTGTTACATGTTCTGGGACTCAGGACCTATACTTTGTTTTTTAGATTAGCGATGCCACGAAATTATGAGTCTGACCCTAGAGGAAAGTATTATGTAGAGAAAAGCTTGGAAGAGTTTGAGGATGCCTTTTTGTACATACAATGGGGAACAAGCAATAGGAAAGCCACAGAAAAACATCCCAGTTTGTAGACACTGGTGAACAGACACTTAAAAAAACCAAACTTGAAGGAGCAGGGAGTTTAAATGGCCTTGACAGAAGAGGAAGAAAACTTAATAGTTTACAGAATCTCATCCTGCACTCATTGGGGGTATCCTCTTGATGGGACCATATCAAAGTTCTTTGTAAAAGGCTATTTATGTTTCTGGGGAAAGTAGTAAAAACGTTCAAAAATAACATTCCAGAGCCTGAATTTGCTGTCTACTTTCTCACTTTGCCATAAAGATAGTCGTTTCATGTGCTATGGATGCAAGCCTGTCCTACCTGAGAATGCTCATTATGTGGCACACTTTTACCCCCTATGCCTTGGACTTCTTTCCTTCCTACTTTCACACTTGCAGTTTAATCCCAGTGACAAGAATTGATGTTATAAACCAATTTGGGAAAATATTTATACATTTTTCAAATGTTTCTGATCTTCATTTTGGATAAAGTTCGTTCTCGATCTTTTAGACCAGTGTTTTTAGCCTTTTTTAAGAAGCAACTCCTTTAGAAGTAAAAATATTCTGGCGACCCCCAGAACCATAACGTCAGCAATTTCGTAGGCAACATATTTAATTTTCTTTCTATTGATACTACACTGATCGAGAAATCAAATGCAAAGTAAAAAGAGGTCGCAGTGCTCTGTGGGCAGAGATATAATTATATTCTTTTCTGCAGTAGAGGCGTGGGTGTGAGAAGGGATCAACAGGGGCATGGTCACGAGTTTTTGGTCACTACAAGCAGTTGTCCATGTACACTAGCAAGTATGGACGTAATTTTTGTCTCCACACGTTGCTCTGAGCGATCTATAGTTTCGTTCGAAGCTTGTTACTGAAATGCATTCTAGTAATTGTGGTGCCAAATCTTGCACATGAGCTGTTGCAGCCATTTTATACCACATTTGAACACGGGCATGTTTTAAATGGGCTTTCATAAATTGTTCTCATTCCGTGTGATATTTTTATCACAGCAGATGACTGGCAGTAAAACACAAGACGCTGCCACTGCACTGCCGTTCCAGCCCAGAAGTGGGTGTGGTCCTATCCTTCTCCCTGCAAACCTCTATACTATCTGTACAGATAGCAAGTACTACCTGTACAAGGCTTAGTGACTCTCGCCGCCCTAGTTCCATTCTGCAGAAGTAGGAAGATATCGATAGACATCGTGTTGCAAGTGTTCATGAATTTGAACTCTTCAAAAGATTTAAATTAAATTCGTATTCATTATTATAAATAAGTATCTTGTCTGAATGTGAGTAAATTTGCAAGGTGGTTTCACAAAACCTTGTCACATCCATGTGACATTTATACCATAGCAGGTCATCGGTGCTAGACATCCATTACCAACCATGCTGCAACTGCTTTCTCCTGCAATCGTAACCCAAGGCTTTGAAATTCCCCAAGTGGTCATGACCCACGTGTTGAAAAACACTTTTAGACAATTCATACATTTTTCATACCTTCTATCAGAGCCATGGTTTCAGACACAACACTGATGGGTTGTGTGCTTTATTATTTAAATTATATGTTTAATGTTATTTTTGTTTTCATGCATACAGTAATGTTTATTTACATTTGGTTTACATTGTATTTCAGTACATTATATTATGTCCATTTCATCACACAGTGTGATGCATTTTAAAAATTATTGTGAGTACCACAAATCTTGAAGCACAGAAAGGCACACAGTGATGAACTGCATTCCTTACAACACAACTAAGTGATAAGGTCAACATATCATTACAGAATGAATCAAGGCAGGAAACCGGTAGTGCAACAGTGGCTGATACTATGCCTTGAAACTGAATGCAACTACCACCTAGTGACTCTACTGCTAACTACAGTCTTCCAACACAGCCTCTGGATGCCGCACAAGTCAAACTTCGACAGGAGTCTAACTTAGTGAAGGGGTGAAATACCAAGAGAGGCAAAACTGTTACAGGAGTCCACTGGCTAAGCACAGTTCACTCTCTACTTCTGCAGCAGTTCAACAGCTGAATGACATAGTCCCTCTCACATCTGCCAAAGTTCACCAGTGCAAAAGGGTTAAGCCTCAGGCTTTGCCAAAATATTAAATGAGGTAAGGCATTCTCCCACCATACTGTAGCAGAATGTTTTGGAATGCTCGAAAAAGAAACTGACAGTATCCCTCCTACCCATATTATCAATTTTGATGAAAAAAGTTTGGCCGGTGACCCTGGCAGATCTTAAGTTAGAGTGAACATCCAGAAAGGGTAACAAACTCATCAGAATCGGCTATGTCCACAATGTTTGCAATGTCAGTTGACAGAACACTTCTTCCACCTTATATTGTTTATAGAGCAAAGCATTTATTTTCTCCTTGTGTGGAAAATGCTTCAAAAGGGAAAGGATTTAGCAGCAGAATTTCAGGCTGGTTTCACTGTAAGTTCTTTGATGACTGCCTTGAAACTATTATTGTCCCACATTTATGGAAACTGGATGGCACAAAGATAATCGATTTTTCTACTAATATAAAAATGATTTTACTCTCAAGTAACTCAACACATGTAACACAACGTTTGGACATTGTTTTCTTCCGAGCTATGAAATCTGCTTGAAGAAATGTTTTAATGGAGTGGAATGTGGGCCAAGGAAGGGCAGCAGCTACGGGTCCATAGGAGAGATTTCAGAGACCTTTCTGTAAACTCCTGAAATAAATAGAACAGTGATCCAGTGAGAATATAAATCAGGTTTTTACACATGTGGAAGGAATTTAATGAGTTTGTACATCACTGACTAGAATGCTGTAGTTCACAGTCTTTCTCACTCCATTTTCCTTCAAAACAGTTTCTACGTACCTATTGTTACTGGCAAGTCATCAGCCTCCTCGTTGTTAGTCCCTAATCCTTGAGTATGTAATCCAATAATTGGCGTCATCTTGCTGATCTTGAGTGTGACATAAGTTGTGAATGTATCAGATATGCTCAATGTATGCAGAATTAATTCCAATCTATGTATATTCATGCAATGACAAGAATAAAACATGCTGCTTTCAAATGTTACAATAAACATGCACTAACTCTATGTACAACTAAAATCATTCTTCTTTGGAAATATTTGAAATTACGAATGTCTGACAAATTTAAAATTGCTGTTATTAATTACACAATCTGATGTCAATTATTAAATTTATTTCTGGACTCATTTATAAAATAATGGCATAACTTGGTGAAGATTATTCTTTTGTTAAAAAGTTTGTAAACTCTTTTTGTTTTGTGAACTCTTCAGAACATTATTAGTACCACAGGATCTTGTAGTAGTGGGGATGTCTTTGATGGAAACAGACATGTTTTTAATTTTGGCAATAACAATGTAAATTTCTGTTTTCAAGTGGAGATTGTAAAGACAATGTGAGATAGAAGAATGGGATAAAATAAAGAAGTCAGAGAGACAGAAATAACACAGCAAACTTAATTACCTGTTATCAAGTCATCTGGAATCCTGGAAGTCAAAAATTTCAGCCTCAAGAATCTACCTCTAAATGTGCAGCCATCAATGAGAAAATTTAGATAAGTAAAAAAAGTTATTTGTACGTCTTCCTCTGCTTGAAGCTTATGAAACGAATCAATTATTTAGGAGACTGAAAATCTACTGATGATGTGTGGAAGGGTAAGATTACAAGCTGAGTGGTAGCTCTAATGATATAAATATGATGGAAGTGTATGCCCATCAAGTTTACATGGAAGAGGAATAAATCGAAGAATTTTGTGACAATATAAATGGAACTTTGAGAAAAATTAACAAATATTGGTTGGCAGTTGTGATGGGAGAACATCAGACATAGTAGGACCATTTGGGCGAAGAGAGAAGAATTCTAGAAGGGATGATCTTGAAAATGTTGTGGTGCAAAATGATTTAGTGATTGTGAACACCTGCTCTCACCTAGAAGACTTTATACATAGAAGTCTCCAATGGACAGACCTGGGAAATGTGAGAAAAGTCAAATTAATTTTCTGCTAGTAATCAGGAACAGTTGTACATCAGTTAAAAAATACCCAGGAGCAGTAATAAACCCTGAACACACACTGCTTATAGGAAATTTTAAAGTTAGAATGAATAGAGTAAAGAGAATGAAACAGCAGATTTACAATTTGACGAAAATGCAAAACCCTATAGTAAAACAGAATATACAAACAGAACTTAATGTGGTGATTAACACAGAAGATGTCAAAGTGAGAATGTAAATGTCGAATTGAACAATTACTGAATGTTGTACAGCAAATAAAACAAAAGTACATAACCCAGAGAGAAAAAAGAGAAAGTCATAGGTGATGGATGAGATGGATGTGTTACTGAATGTAATGGAGGAAAGGATGTGAACTTAATAAGGGAAACCCAATGAAATGCAGGAAGCTAGAAAAGGATGTCAGAAGAAGAATAAGGAGGCAAAAGAAAATGAAAAAGTGGAGCAGTGAGAGGAAATTGAATTTAATCAAAGTAAATGTGATACTTTCAATGTACTCAAGAAAGTCAAAGAAATATCAGGGAAGAATCAGACTGTAATGGCGTCAGTGCCTAGATTAAGGTACAGGCTTTCATGTAAAAATAAAATTATTGAGATATCTTAGCACGTCTGTTTTTAAGTTCAAAACGGCACTTACTTTTAAAAAATGCCTCGTATTTCCAAGTGGTATTTCACTAGTGGTATTTTCTGTTGCTTTCGTATTTCAATATTAGTTTTTGCATTAAGCACACACAAGTCAGTTAAACGAAAGAACGAAAGAATACTTCCTTGTAGCAATTCATTATCTTTCGGATGCACTGAAGGTACAGAAGATAACAGTATGTCTGTCTTATCAGCTGCAGTCTTTGACTTATTATATCTGACAACACAAGTTGGTTTCAGTTTGTTTTGGCCTGTTCTACGTTCTTTTTCTCTGTCTGCACAAACTCTGGTCTATTTATGGTGGAAACAATCCAGACTTCTTTCTTGTCCATCCATTTTATTACCATTAATGTTCCACAGGATCTGAACTGTATTTCCCCATTTTTCAGCTTGTCTGGTAATGGTAGTATATGTTTTCTATTTTTGTGTACTGTTATGATGGCGTTTGTACATTTATCATGGAGCCACAGGAATAGTATGGGGCTCAAATACAAATTGTCTAAATAAATAACTCACAGCAAAGTCTCTCGAATTTCCCCAATGAGCATTTCCAGATTTTATTTCTGTGGCGACACCAGTGTAGACAAGATAATCCTCAATATAATTGGTTTGTATGCCAGAAAGGATGAAACATTTAATTCCAAAATGGTTATCTTTATTTGGTATGTACTGCTTAAATAGGAGCCTTCCTTTGAAAAGCAGCATGCTTTCGTCAATCTCTAGGTTTTCACGGTGTACCTACTACTGCCTCATGGAATTTATTTTTGTGTGATCTACAAGAGAAGTATTTTTACAAGAATATCTTTATATGCAGTGCAATAAATACAGGATCAATTTGTACCAGTCCTTGGCCATTATGTTAGAAAATATTGGGGTTTGAAGCAAAGAATCTGTCGACCATTATTCATTCACTTATAACTTTTTTACTTTCAGGCATAAGCAGAAAACATGCTAGGAAGCAATAAAATTCTGCTGGCTCTATTCGCTTCCAGTGTGCTAATCACCTGGGTACTGTCGTTACCTTTTCAGCAATAAATTTATAATAATTATTGAATGTGTACAGATGGGAGGAAACGAATTACATGGACACGAAGTACAAAACAAGATCTAAAAGACTTGCTGACTCTTCTAAGCCTACTTTTAAACCACACAATGTGTACACAAAACGTGTCATTTCGTCATTGGATGATTCTCTGTCCAGTCACACTTTCTTTTTCCTGATGAAGTGTCACTTACTTCTTCTTCTTTCCCATCTTCAGAGGAAGAATCTTCTGTGTGTGATGTTGAGGATTCAGTCATATGTCGATATGCATCCAACTCTTCATCGGAAGAAAAGGATGTTAGCTTCTAACATAAGCTTCTCGTCAACAAAAGTAGAAATAAGTCTGTAATAGTGCTGGGTGAATCTTCACAGGAAAACAAACAGAGTGGACTAATTTCCATTATTTTGGTCCACGAGAAACAAAATGACAGAATGCAATTTAGAATTAAAGCCAACTCAAGTTCCACATTCGATCAGCAACTAAATGATTCTTTGTTTGATTTAAAACGTAATAATTTCATAATGCATCTTAACATAGGCGGTGTATCAGTAGGAATGATGAACAAATTGTATGAACTAGAAGTATTTCTGGAGAACACAAGTTCTGTAAAAGTTATATGCTTAAACGAGCACTTGCTTAAAAATGAAAATATAAACTATATATATTCACTTTCAGGTTACAATTTAGCAGTGAGTTTTTGTAGAAAAATCTGTTTTGGAGGATCGTGCATTCTAGTAGAAAAATCACTAAGCTTTGAAGTCAGACAGACTTTTAATTGCTTGAATGAGGAACTATTATTTGAAAGTTGCTGCACTGGACTTTTTGGAATATGGCCCAAACAAGGTTACATGTTACCTTGGCACAGACTAACATAATGTTACATGGCTTTGAAGATTAGAAATAAAATCTGTTCACAGTCGAAGGACTGCAAGCTAGAATCCGCCTGTGCAAACATTGAAAAATATTTAAAAAGCAAGTGCTACTACAGTGTGGATGATTTTATAAATGAGGAAGACAAGAAGGAGACATTACATCTGTTTTGTTTTCCTGCTTTTTCCTTTATGTTTTATGCTTCCTTTTAATAGGGTTATATGCTCCTTTTATATGTGTAAATACTTAAAACTGTGTATTATGTGAACTATGTATCTAAATATCTAGATGTAAACATATATACTACTTTTATGAAAGTATGTGTCTTTGAAGAACGTCCATATTTATAAACTACACAAACAAACATGAAAAATACTTTAAAAGAATGATTCCAAACCACTGTGGAAATTTTAAGAAAAAGTAAGAAACCTAACATGTAATTATATTTTTATGTTGTAATGTGCTTCTGGGAGCATCCATATGCCTTATTTTAATGTCTCTAGTTTTAGGTATACTTAGGTAGGCATAGAATTATTCATTGACAAGTCACCGATGTTTCAGTCAAATGATTGTATGTAACATGTCATGTGACATTAAAGATTCTATTATATTCTAAACCTCCATAGTATCACTACAGTCTTGAGCACTACTACTCTAAGAATATCCATTATTTTCTTCTCTGATAAATTGTGTCTTAACATGACAAAGGCTACACACGCTAATGCTGTCGACTCACCAGAAGCAAAAAGAGGACCAGTCGAATGTTAGACTTGCAAGCAGAATGGGCCCTGGGTAGGTGAAAACTAATGATCTTTCCTACATGACAAAGATGACAAGATAATGACACTGTTGTGAGAACTGCAGACAACAGCGACTAGCCATTTTATTGTGTACATTTACCCACACCCAAGGTTCGGCATATATGAATGCCATTTGCCGTCTGGACTTTCTGCCTGCCGGCCATACATGAATGCCCATAGCTGTCTGGACTTACTACCTGCTTGGCATACATCTACACCCATAGCCATATGGCCTTTCTACCTGCTATGCATACATGTACACCCACTGCTGTGAAAGGGTTAAGTTCAACATTTGGCAACAGGAGGGTGGGGATGGTCAGAATATAGTGGCGTCATCCAGGATTTTCTGAAACTGAAATGTGAATATTGTGTTAGACTATTTTTCTTCTTGCAGATTGATGTTATAAAAACTTTATGTCAATGATTAGGCAGATATGAACCCCAGCTACAAAACAGCAACAATAACAGCAAAAAAGCAGTTTGCAAACAAGAAGAAGAAAATGATGGAAAAAATAAAAAATGAGGTGGACAATTAAAAATATCAACATCTAACAACAAAGTTAAGTACTGGGAATATTTTCTTTATTTTTTTCTTTTCTACTGAAGTGTTTCATTGTACAAGTATTAACACTAACAGCCACTGAAGAGTCAGGACCAATAAGAAATAACACAGACATGGGAGACTTAAGTAGTGTAGTGGAACAAGGATAGGAAAACATTATTGACAAACTTATAGAACAGGAAGAACTAATGGATCAATTAAAACGAAATGATAAGAATAAGTGCCATGTTGTCATTGTTAATAAAATGAGCAATGATAATAAGAATCAGTTCACAGAAATTAGTCGTTCAATAAAAGTGTTGTTCGCTTGTGTTGGCAAAAATGCAGCTGATTTAAATAATAACAAGAATCAGTTCACAGAAATAGGTCATTCATTAGGAGCATTGTTTGATTGTATTGGTAAAAATACCGATCAATTAAACGATATCTATCAAAAAATTGAGAGGCTACATAATCAACTAGAATCTGTGGAGTCGAAAAAGAAATAAATTGAATTTAAATTTAATAATGAAGCTAAAATGTCAAAGATGAGATCGCTAAAATTAGAGAACAAAACAAAACTGCTTTTGAAAAAGTGAATGAGGGAATAAGAACTTTTGTCAAAAAGTTAATAGTCAAGTTTCGATTTTGGAAACTAATGTTGGCACCAAAGTGCCACTTTTTGACAGTAGTTTTCTTGAGCAGGTGAAAACAACAGACAGAAAATTCAGAAAAAACGTAAAATTAAGTAACAAGAAAACTAGCACCTTGGAAAATAGTGTTTCGGTTTTGTGTAAAAAAAGTTGAAGAATTGTCTGATGTTGTAGTTAACTGAAATCTTGTTAACAATGTTGGTACCATGTTTTGCAACATTTCAGTGAAAAACTTTTCAGGTGAAGGTAGTTTACATCCTGTAGATTTTCAGCAGCAATGCAGACATAACTTTGTGTCTAATATCAGTGATATGAAAATAAAGTTTCCTTAGAAGTTTCTGTAAGGCGAAGCATTAAGCTAGGCAAATTAGTATACTAATGATGATACGACCTTTGTACATCTTGAGAAAGGATTTTTGGATAAATTTTGGTCAGAATAAAAACGGACTTTCTTGATCGACCAAATCAGAGGGAAGGGTGTTTTAATATGAAACAGATTTGCAAACATCAGCTTAAAAAATTAGTGCAATGAACAAACCTTTGGATGAACTTGTGGGTTTTACATGGTGTTGCATTGTAATAACATACTTTTAGGATCGAAACGACATTTATTTCGTCACGTAATAGAGCAAATACAGAAAGATGGCTGTCCAACATAGCGCTAGAATACAAAGACAAGAAAGGGAAACCAAATAGCATAATCAAAGAACTGTCCCTTCACGTCAGAGAATTCCCTCCCTAGGCCCGACAAGACGCCTCCTGAGACGCGGCAAGGCAGGAGTAGGCAAAATGTAACAGGGAATAACAATATTAATGTGCTAATAGTAAACTGCAGGAGCGTCTATAGAAAGGTCCCAGAACTGCTCTCATTAATAAACGGTCACAACGCCCATATAGTACTAGGGACAGAAAGTTGGCTGAAACCACATGTAAACAGTAATGAAATCCTAAACTCAGATTGGAATGTATACCGCAGAGACAGGCTGGACAGTGAAGGGGGAGGCGTGTTTATAGCGATAAGAAGTGCAATAGTATCGAAGGAAATTGACGGAGATTCGAATTGTGAAATGATTTGGGTGAAGGTCACGGTTAAAGCAGGCTCAGACATGGTAATTGGATGTATCTATAGGCCCCCGGGCTCAGCAGCTGTTGTGGCTGACCACCTGAAGGATAATTTGAAAAATATTTCGAGTAGATTTCCCGAGCATGTTACAATTCTGGGCGGAGATTTTAATTTGCCGGATTTAAACTGGGAGACTCAAACGTTCATAACGGGTGGTAGGGACAAAGAATCCAGTGAAATATTTTTAAGTGCTTTACCTGAAAACTACCTTAAGCAGTTAAAAAGAGAACCGACTGGTGGCGATAACATATTAGACCTTCTGGTGACAAACAGACCCGAACTATTTGAATCAGTTAATGCAGAACAGGGAATCAGCGATCATAAAGCGGTTACTGCATCGATGATTTCAGCCGTAAATAGAAATATTAAAAAAGGTAGGAAGATTTTTCTATTTAGCAAAAGTGACGAAAAGCAGATTACAGAGTACCTGACGACTCAACACAAAAGTTTTGTCTCAAGCACAGATAGTGTTGAGGATCAGTGGACAAAGTTCAAAACCATCGTACAATATGCGTTAGATGAGTATGTGCCAAGCAAGATCGTAAGAGATGGGAAAGAGCCACCGTGGTACAACAACCGAGTTAGAAAACTGCTGCGGAAGCAAAGGGAACTTCACAGCAAACATAAACATAGCCAAAGCCTTGCAGACAAACAAAAAATACGCGAAGCGAAATGTAGTGTGAGGAGGGCTATGCGAGAGGCTTTCAATGAATTCGAAAGTAAAGTTCTATGTACTGACTTGGCAGAAAATCCTAAGAAATTTTGGTCCTATCTCAAAGCGGTAGGTGGATCAAAACAAAATGTCCAGACACTCTGTGACCAAAATGGTACTGAAACAGAGGATGACAGACTAAAGGCCGAAATACTAAATGTCTTCTTCCAAAGCTGTTTCACAGAGGAAGACTGCAGTGTGCTTCCTTCTCCAGATTGTCGCACAGTTGACAAAATGGTAGATATCGAAATAGACGACAGAGGGATAGAGAAACAATTAAAATCGCTCAAAAGAGGAAAGGCCGCTGGTCCTGATGGGATACCAGTTCGATTTTACACAGAGTACGCGAAGGAACTTGCCCCCCTTCTTGCAGCGGTGTACCGTAGGTCTCTAGAAGAGCGTAGCGTTCCAAAGGATTGGAAAAGGGCACAGGTCATCCCCGTTTTCAAGAAGGGACGTCGAACAGATGTGCAGAACTATAGACCTATATCTCTAACGTCGATCAGTTGTAGAATTTTGGAACACGTATTATGTTCGAGTATAATGACTTTTCTGGAGACTAGAAATCTACTCTGTAGGAATCAGCATGGGTTTCGAAAAAGACGGTCGTGTGAAACCCAGCTCGCGCTATTCGTCCACGAGACTCAGAGGGTCGTAGACACGGGTTCACAGGTAGATGCCGTGTTTCTTGACTTCCGCATGGCGTTTGACACAGTTCCCCACAGTCGTTTAATGAACAAAGTAAGAGCATATGGACTATCAGATCAATTGTGTGATTGGATTGAAGAGTTCCTAGATAACAGAACGCAGCATGTCATTCTCAATGGAGAGAAGTCTTCCGAAGTAAGAGTGATTTCAGGTGTGCCGCAGGGGAGTGTCATAGGACCGTTGCTATTCACAATATACATAAATGACCTGGTGGATGACATCGGAAGTTCACTGAGGCTTTTTGCAGATGATGCTGTGGTGTATCGAGAGGTTGCAACAATGGAAAATTGTACTGAAATTCAGGTGGATCTGCAGCGAATTGACGCATCGTGCACGGAATGGCAATTGAATCTCAATGTAGACAAGTGTAATGTGATGCGAATACATTGAAAGATAGGTCCCTTATCATTTAGCTACAAAATAGCAGGTCAGCAACTGGAAGCAGTTAATTCCATAAATTATCTGGGAGTACGCATTAGGAGTGATTTAAAATGGAATGAACATATAAAGTTGATCGTCGGTAAAGCAGATGCCAGACTGAGATTCAATGGAAGAATCCTAAGGAAATGCAATCCGACAACAAAGGAAGTAGGTTACACTACGCTTGTGCGCCCACTGCTTGAGTACTGCTCAGCAGTGTGGGATCCGCACCAGATAGGGTTGATAGAAGAGATAGAGAAGATCCAACGGAGAGCAGCGCGCTTCGTTATAGGATCATTTAGTAATCGCGAAAGCGTTACGGAGATGATAGATAAACTCCAGTGGAAGGCTCTGCAGGAGAGACGCTCAGTAGCTCGGTACGGGCTTTTGTTAAAGTTTCGAGAACATACCTTCACCGAAGAATCAAGCAGTATATTGCTCCCTCCTACGTATATCTTGCGAAGAGACAATGAGGATAAAATCAGAGAGATTAGAGCCCACACAGAAGCATACCGACAATCCTTCTTTCCACGTACAATACGATACTGGAATAGAAGGGAGAACCGATAGAGGTACTCAGGGTACCCTCCGCCACACACTGTCAGGTGGCTTGCGGAGTATGGATGTAGATGTAGAGATGCCACACAGCCCCCCCCCCCCCCCCTCCGCCCTCCCACAGCATTCCGGAGCTTGGCGGGGGAGAGCTAGCACACATCCACAAAAAACTGTATGTGCCAGCTCGGAAGGCGGAGACGGCGTCGGGCGTGCTAAGTGTGTGGCTGTGTACTCGGGCAGCCGTTGAGCAGAATCACGAATGTATTGACCCCACGGTGTAATACGTGGTGTGGGCCGGAGTACGGAGGTTGCAGAACCGCACGAACAGAGTTATATTGTAACATGACGAAATCGCATGATTTCAAGTCCTTATGAATAAAAACATGTGGCCTGGTGTGAGTGCGAGGTAGAGGCGGGCAAAAGCGGGGCACGTAAGCATGCACTCGTTCGATGAGGGCTGGCCGGTTGGTAGCAGTCGTCGCAGAAGTGTCCTCAACGAATTTGGCAGGCAGGATGAGTGGTTCACCATGCAGGACCTACGCCAACAAAACATGGAGGTCCTCCTTGTCCACAGAGTGGGTTCCCAGCAATACCCTCGGCAGATCCTCAGACCAAAGCCATCTGTGGCACATGAGTGCAGCTTTTAGCTTCTTTACCATCACTGCACTAGTCCATTGACCTGCAGATGTGAAATTTCGCCACCCCGCACAACTTACACAGGCGAGAGAAAAGCGATGACTCGAATTGGCGGTCCTGGTCCATGGTAAGTGACAGGGAGCAACCAAATCCAGCCACCCTCGCCGAAATCAACGTTTGAGCAATTGTTTCAGCCATAATGTTCACCAAGGGTACCACCTCAACCGAATGGGTGATGCAGTTGAACATGGAAAGGATGTATTTGTATCCCTCAGATGGGGGAAGATGACCGACCACGTCAATTTGCCTTTGGGACGTCGAACTGTCCTAAAGGCAGTTGTGCATGTCTGCTCATCTTGCTCCATTGACAAGGAATGCATGTGCGTCACCACGAGTGGCAACTGTGCCACATGCACTGCCAGACGAAACATTCCGTTATGAGTCATGTCATTTACTAAGTTCCAAGGTGGGTAAGATTACGTAACGCCTCGAAAATCCCGCGCCAAAGGGGTGGGGCGAATGAGTACAAATGTCACAGATGATAGAAGTTGATGACCCATGCAGGACAATAGGTTTGATGACGAGTGAAGATCCATCATCCTAGAGCAGACGTTGTGTGTCTGTGTCTTCAGCCTGAAGCTGCGCCAGTTCCTCTAAGTTCAACTGCGAGAAAATCATCGAAATGTGGGAGAGGTAGTCGGCAACTACGTTTTCCGAACCACGGATGTAACAAGAGTCCGAGGCATGTTGGCAAATAAAGTCCATCTGCCGGAAGTGGCGTAGCGGGAGATCTTATGCGGGGTTGCGGATCGAATCAACAAGAGGTTTATGGTCCGAATAGATGGTGAAATCGCGTCCTTCAGCGTCGCTCCTAAAATGTTTGACTGCCTCATAAACCGTGAGGAACTCGCGGTTGAAGGTCGACCATTTACACTGACTTCTTGTTAGCTTTTTTGAGACGAAACGGAGCGGTTGCATTGAGTCTGCAGTGTGCTGTCGGAGGAAAGTACCTACGGCCGACTCGCTAGCTTCGGTAGGGATAGAAATGCGCAGCTTGGGGTTGGGGTGCATGAGAGTGATAGACTGAGTGATGGCCGATTTCAAACTGTCCAAAGCGTCTAGCAAGGGCCTAGTCCAGTCCACTTTACACTTTCCTACTGTATTTTTACCAGAGAGGGCGTCGGTTAGAAACAACTGGACGAAGGCAGCCTGAGGTATATGTCGCCCATAGAAGATCACCATCCATAGAAAATGACGCAGTTATGAGTAATCCTCAGGGAGAGGCAGAGCGAGGATCTTCGTGATTCATTAATCAGTTGGGTGGAGGTTGTCAGCCGAGACCACAAGGCCAAGGAAAGTAACAGATGTAGAACAGAGCTGTGATTTGTTGTGGTTGATAACTACGCTGTTGGCCGCAAGAGCTGCAAGGACTGCATCAAGTTGGAATTGGTGTTCCTCTGCAGATGAGGAAAAGATAAATATGTCATCCAAATAGGCAAAAGCGAAAGGAAGTGGTAGTAAAACCGAATCAATGAAACATTGCCATTGCTGAGCAGCAGTTTTTAAACCATAGGGCATGACGCAGAGATGCTAAGGCACAGATAGGCACAACAAAATGACTGTCACAAATAAAGCTTTTGGCCAGTAAGGCCTTTGTCAAATCTCGACGGCAGTGTTGTTTCAGTTGCCTGGAACTGCAGACACGTGTGTGTGAATTGTGTTTGTATGAGTGAGTGTGTGTGTGTGTGTGTGTGTGTGTGTGTGTGTGTGTGTGTGTGTGTGTGTGTGTGTGTGCATGTGTGTGTCTGTATGAAAGCCTTATTGGCCGAAAGCTTTATATGTGACAGTCTATTTGTTGTGCCTATCTGTGATTCAGCATCTTTGTTGTGTGGTTAGTAGCAGCTTTCCTTTTCATAAAATTGTTGCTAAACATTATTCTTTTGTCAGTCATGCATGAGACAGGTGAAATGGATGAGAAGGCAACTTTTCTACATTGATAACAAAGGGGGGTCGATGTATTTGAGTTACTATGCCACAACAAGGTCATGGCATGAAAAACCAGGCGCTGGCCAATGCGGGACATGTCGGAGCTTTTAGTTGCATCAAGAATAAATGACTATGTTTTGTACAAGGGGAATGTGTGGCGCAAACAACTGAAGAAATTTTCTCAAGTCATTGGGTTTTGGGCTGGTTGAAGGAGAAATGAAAGCAGGCTCATAAGAAAAAAATTACCTAAATAGCTTTGCATAACCACGGAACAGATTTTGAGATACACTCCTGGAAATTGAAATAAGAACACCGTGAATTCATTGTCCCAGGAAGGGGAAACTTTATTGATACATTCCTGGGGTCAGATACATCACATGATCACACTGACAGAACCACAGGCACATAGACACAGGCAACAGAGCATGCACAATGTCGGCACTAGTACAGTGTATATCCACCTTTCGCAGCAATGCAGGCTGCTATTCTCCCATGGAGACGATCGTAGAGATGCTGGATGTAGTCCTGTGGAACGGCTTGCCATGCCATTTCCACCTGGCGCCTCAGTTGGACCAGCGTTCGTGCAGGACGTGCAGACCGCGTGAGACGACGCTTCATCCAGTCCCAAACATGTTCAATGTAAAGTTTGGAAGGTAGGAGACGGATACTGGCAGAAGTAAAGCTGTGAGTAGCGGACGTGAGTCGTGCTTCGGTAGCTAAGTTGGTAGAGCATTTGCCCCCGAAAGGCAAAGGTCCCGAGTTCGAGTCTCGGTCGGGCACACAGTTTTAATCTGCCAGGAAGTTTCATATCAGCGCACACTCCGCTGCAGAGTGAAAATCTCATTCTGGAAACATCCTGCAGGCTGTGGCTAAGCCATGTCTCCGCAATATCCTTTCTTTCAGGAGTGCTAGTTCTGCAAGGTTCGCAGAAGAGCTTCTGTAAAGTTTGGAAGGTAGGAGACGGATACTGGCAGAAGTAAAGCTGTGAGTACCGGATGTGAGTCGTGCTTCGGTAGCTCAGTTGGTAGAGCACTTGCCCGCGAAAGGCAAAGGTCCCGAGTTCGAGTCTCGGTCGGGCAGACAGTTTTAATCTGCCAGGAAGTTTCATATCAGTGCACACTCCGCTGCAGAGTGAAAATCTCATTCTGGAAACATCCTGCAGGCTGTGGCTAAGCCATGTCTCCGCAATATCCTTTCTTTCAGGAGTGCTAGTTCTGCAAGGTTCGCAGAAGAGCTTCTGTAAAGTTTGGAAGGTAGGAGACGGATACTGGCAGAAGTAAAGCTGTGAGTAGCGGACGTGAGTCGTGCTTCGGTAGCTCAGGTGGTAGAGCACTTGCCCGCGAAAGGCACAGGTCCTGAGTTCGAGTCTCGGTCGGGCACACAGTTTTAATCTGCCAGGAAGTTTCATATCAGCGCACACTCCGCTGTAGAGTGAAAATCTCATTCTATAATAGAAAAATGTTCAGTCATCTTGATTGTAGCCAATTTCTTTCTCAACACAGACTCTCCTAGTAGATAAATGATATCGTTTTGAATATTGTAGATCATGCACTTTCTTCCTCCCCCCCCCCCCCCCCCTCCCAATGCCATAATCAGTCTTTAAACTCAGGTATGTCATTCTTTTGGAGTTCCAATAATCGAAAGAAAGTTGAATTTACATCTTTGTGCCCTCTAATTGCCTGTCCTTTTCGGCATAGAAATTGCACGATAGTAAAAATTGTCTCAAGGGCTAAACGATCTTTCTTCATATCACTGTCTAACTGTTCATTCAATTGGGAGGACACACTTTGGTTAGTGATAGAATTTAGTTTCAGAACACTTCCTTTATGTGTAAAAGTATTTTAATGAAGATGGAATTTATCCAAAGTCTTTTTCGAGTTAGAAGACCCTATGGAAGTAAATGCATCTTCTTTTTTTGAAAAAAATTGTTATAGATTTTAGCATCTGCCTCTATGCAGGTTTTGCAAAAAACTTTTTCGGTAGATGCTTCATATTCTAGCCACATATATTTGATCAATCAACACTTCTGAAATGATATTCTCTTACTGGATTGTCACAGTTTCGGCTGTGAATGGTTCTCGCCTGATGGCGATGAAGCAATTGCCGACACAATAATTGTTGAAGGTTGCCTTGCAATATCATCAACTTCCAAGTACACCTTTTTGGTAACAAATTTACCTATTGCAAACTTAATTCACAATACACTAAGAGACTACAGTAAACGAATAAAATATAATCACATAAAACAGTACACTTAACACTGGAGTTGGAACACTAAACAGGTCTGCAGCATGAACTGAACGAGACTATCCACACTGAATGACTGTGACAGCAGGGTGGGCTTAATACAGGGTGATCCATTGATTGTGACCGGGACAAATATCTCACGAAATATGCGTCAAACGAAAAAACTGGAAAGAACGATACTTGTCTAGCTTGAAGGGGGAAACAGATGGCGCTATGGTTGGCCCTCTAGATGGCGCTGCCATAGGTCAAACGGATATCAACCACGTTTTTTAAAAATAGGAACCCCCATTTTTTAGTAAATATTCCTGTAGTACATAAAGAAATATGAATTTTTTAGTTGAACCACTTTTTTCACTTTGTGATAGATGTCGCTGTAATAGTCTCAAACATATGGCTCACAATTTTAGATGAACAGTTGGTAACAGGTAGGTACGTTTGAACGTTTTATTTCGGTTGTTCCAATGTGATACATGTACCTTTGTGAACTTATCATTTCTGAGAATGCATGCTGTTACAGCGTGATTACCTGTAAATACCACATTAATGCAATAAATGCTCAAAATGATGTCCGTCAATCTCAATGCATTTGGCAATACGTGTAACGACATTCCTCTCAACAACGAGTAGTTCGCCCTCCGTAATGTTCGCACATGCATTGACAATGGGCTGACGCATGTTTTCAGGCATTGACAGTGGATAACGATAGGAAATATCCTTCAACTTTCCCCAGAGAAAAAAAAATCAGGAACGTCAGATCCGGCGAAAGTGCAAACCATGGTATGGTGCTTCGACGACCAATCCACCTGTCATGAAATATGCTATTCAACACCGCTCCAACCGCATGTGAGCTGTGTGCCGGACACCCATCGTGTTGTAAGTACATCGCCATTCTGTCATGCAGTGAAACATCTTGTAGTAACATCGGTAAAACATTCTGTAGGAAATCAGCATACACGGAACCATTTAGATTGCCATCGATAAAATGTGGGCCAACTATCCTTCCTCCCATAATGCCACACCATATATTAACCCGCCAAGGCACTGATGTTTCACTTGTCGGAGCCATCGTGGATTTTCCGTTGCCCAATAGTGCATATAATACCGGTTTACGTCACCACTGTTGGTGAATGACGCTTCGTCGCTAAATAGAATGCGTACAAAAATTCTGCCATCGTCCCATAATTTCTCTTGTGCCCAGTGGCAGAACTGTACACAACGTTCAAAGCCGTCGCCATGGAATTCCTGGTGCATATAAATGCGGTATGGGTGCAATCAATGCTGATGTAGCATTCTCAACACTGACGTTTCTGAGATTCTCGATTCTCGCGCAGTTTGTCTGCTACTGATGTGCAGATTAGCCGCAACAGCAGCTAAGACACCTACTTGGGCATCATCATTTGTTGCAGGTCGTGGTTGACGTTTCACATGTGGCTGAACACTTCCTGTTTCCTTAAATAACGGTCCGGACACTTGGATGATGTCATCCAGGATACCAACCAGCATACATAGCAGCACCATCTGGTTTCCCCCTTAAAGCTAGAAAAGTTTCGTTCGTTATAGTTTTTTTCGTTTGATGCTTATTTCGTGTGAAATTTGGCCCATTCCCAACAATGAGCCAACCTGTATAGCCGCGGCATCATAATGTCTCAAAGCGTCAAGGCGACTCGAGGCGGAGGGTTCCAGGTGCTTCTGCTCCAGTCCTTTTGATGTCGCTGCGGCCGCAGTGCTGGCCCACTGGCGCCAGACTTAACCCAAAGGTTCGTGCACCAGGACAAATTCTAAGTGTTCCCGCAGCACCGTAACACTATCATGATCCACACCACCCGTTTTCAGTTAACCTGCTAACTACCATTATAATTGTTTGTTTTAACTCATTACTGAATCTATTTTAAAAGGTAACTATCTTCAAACAAGGTAAATAAAAAATTCCAACGTAATTTTGTGATTTTACAAAGCATAATATAACTAATAATTTAGTCGACACCTGTGAGTGTCGTGTCTGCTAAAGAATGTGAAGCGATTGTGAGAGAAACCATGAAAAATCAGGGAGAGATATGAAAAAAATACACGATAATAAAGTCAATTTGCTAAGTTCAACATTGGAGACTGTGTTCTTGTTAAAGCACAAGAGAAGTCTAAAATTTGACATCTGAGTTAAAAAATTTTATCTGTATTTATGTTGGTCCATTTGAGATCATTAAAAACCCTCACCCCAAAACCTACCAAATCCAGAAACATAACAAGCAAGGAAGTGAAGATAACTAATGAAAATATTCTTACTGAAATGTTGTAGAAACAAAATATTTTCTACCATAAGTAAAGAACTACTAGCTACAGTATTTCATACATTTTTGTGCATACAATTTAAATGTGTTAACTTATAATTTTTACTTGTGTTCTATTACTCATCTATATGCTGCAAAGTAATGATTTGTATTTTATTATGTTCTTTCATGAGTAGTAATTAATTTTTCAGAGTGTTATTTGTCAATGTTTAGAGTGAGCTGTAAGTGAGAGATTCAATTAATTCCTGAGCATTTATTCAGTTCTTAGTATAACTTTCTCTGTGGTACAAAATGAATTAATACTTGTCATTTTCATGTTATTTTTAGCCATGATATTAGTGTAAAAAAACTGTTGAAGCTGAAGAATGACAATTGGAGCATCTCCTTTTGCTGTCTAGAATTATTTGTCATCCAATGAAACTTTGACATTTCTTGTGTGTGTGTTGGGAATGTGTAAGGAAGGTAGCAAATCATTACTCACAAAATAACTGAAATTGCTTTTTCTGTATATAATTTACTTGTGTTTACTGTGATAGATATTTTTTATGTTTTACATTATTTTGCATATGTATTGCTTTCATATTCTTCCATTGAATCAGTGTACTTTGTGTAGATATGAAAGAATAATTTTAAATATAACAGTGACAAATAGTTAATGAACAGCACTTTAAAGCAGATTTCAGTGTTGGCATTTTTGGCATAATTTATGCTCAATATTTTTTACAAATAACAAAATAATTCAGTTTTCAAGAAAACATGTAAGAATGAGCTAGTTACCTAATCTTGTGACATAATTCAAAAGACTTGAAAGAATTGAAGCTGTGAGGACGGGTCATGATCATGCTTGGGTAGCACAGTTGATAGAGCACTTGAATGCGAAAGGCAAAGGTCCTGAGTTCAAGTCTCAGTCTGCCAAACAGTTTAAATCTGCCAGGAAGTTTCATGTCAACGCACACTCCACTGCAGAGCGAAAATTTCATTCTGGACTTGAAAAGTAATTTTTCTCATTTTATTGTGTAATGTATTATGTGACATGAAAATTAAGGAATGTTTCTAACAATCAGAGACTAAAGGACTAAATTAGCGATAAAATTGATAATTTTGCACATTCTTATTTTCTGGTGTACTCTACCCTCAGTCTTTCCTATCTAGGTTCTGTTCCCACTGTGCTCTTCAATTTTTTTTAGTCTTTTGTAACTGGAGTCTATCCTATTTATGTCACCACAACTTCTGTAGATTATCCTATCTGACAGTACTACCATTGTAGCATCTGCTATGTTGTAAAAAAAAACAATGTACTTGGAAAATGGAACAAGAAATACTTTTTATCATAGCATAGTTTTGTATGCCAAGGGTTCAATGTTCTGTATGAAGGACAATATTTAGAAGTAAGAGATTATAAAATGTTGTTACAAAGACTTTCATTGATGTTATGAGAAAAAGGATAAGTTCCTAATTAAGTACACTAATTTTGTCGTGTGATCTAAAGTATTTTGCTATATTTCCTTTATAAACACCTCAAATAACTCTCTATGGACTGAGAAGTTTTCTTTTGATCGTAAGGCATTAACAATCAATGATATTTCACCTATTAAAGACAGATGTGTAAATATTGGTATAGAGACATTCTCATGAAATATAAGTTCTACTGCCATGCTAATACAATAGAATCACTGCTACCTCTGCCATTCTATTGCTTGTCCCATATATGTTATACAATATTTGGTAATCATGTGAGAGCAATAGAATAGGTAAAAAGGTCACACTTTGAATGTGTTTTTGAAAATGTGTGAGGAAAGAACACACTAACGTGAGATTTTTTCCTTGATCTATTTTCAATGAATTGGTGATTGTAAGGGTGTCAAAATGCTGTATATCATGTAATGAAGAACCACTGGATATTAATTTGTTATACTCTAAAACTTGTTGGGATTACCAGTTTTATTATTTTGTATCAAATTTTTTCTCACATTTGACACTGAAAATTTTTGGTGGGCTGTTATAATGAAACTGGTAATAGTGAGATAAATGTAAGATATGATCTTGGATCATATGAAGTGAACAATATTGTTGTGAAAATGTAAAAACCAGAAAACCACCTCTACAAAGCAATGCGAAAATGTTTAAATGGCAATGTTTATACATATTTAATATAATTGCAATTATGATTATCTACTTCACAAAAAACACAGATAATTCTATTTTGTTTATGAAATAATTGATATATTTAATAGTAATTTCTCTGTTATATGTCGTCAGAGGAAAATCTTTGTTCTTTTGAAGAGTTGGTTGTACAATTCTGGAGTGCAAGGATGGAGAACAAATTGTGTGTATTTTATTGAGTTCTACTCTGAAGTGAAATGACTGAAAATTTATGTGTAATTCTGCAGAAAGTCCAGCAGATTTTGCATTGTTATTGGACTACTAAGCTGATAATTCTCTACACAGCTGCAGAAAGATCAACCACAGAACATAAGAAAATTATGAGCCATCAACATGCAATAAAGAAGAGAACCAAAAAGGATGAGTACTTTTACTATTAACAGATCTGGTTATTTAAATTCGACTGTCCCTGTCACTAGCTGCTGTGAGTCACTCTCTCAGTGTGGCAAGTGCTGTAAACAGCTGCCAAATTACTGACTTACTACAAACATCCTGGAGTTCAACATTGGGCAACAAGGGGATGGGGATGGTTAGACTTTTGACCCATATTATTTAATATATACTAGAATTCATGTTCAGAGAATCCCTGGACGAAGTAGATGAAGGAATTGTAACAAATGGATTAAGATTAAACAACATTCGATATGCTGATGATACTACTGTATTTTCTGACACTGTCCAAGTGTTACAATTATTAGTGGATAGAATTGTAAGAGTTACTATGGGCTTGAAATAAACACCACAAAGACAAAACTTATGGTCATGAGTAAGGAAAATACTACAGGAGTAAATTAAAGACATACATCAAGTGTAAAACAAGAGACATATTTCGGAATCATAATAAATGAAAATTGGAATAACTCACTTTATGATCCAAAGTCAGACTTTTGCACTATTATGTATATTCGGTCCTCCCATATGGGGAGGAGACATGAACCTTAAATAAAAACATGAAAAAAGTGGGAGGTCTTTGAATTGTGTCTTTATAGGCAGATCCTGAGAATTCCTTGGACCCAGAGAGCGACAAATGTAGAAGATTTGAGAAGAATGAACACTGCACCTATTTTAATCAAGATACTGAAATGCTAAAAGTTGCAATATCAAGGCATATCGTGTGGAATACAAATAGATATGGCTTGCTACAAAAAATACTTCAAGCGAAAATCAACAGCAAAAGAGGTCCTGGAAGAAGATGATACCTCAGTTTGACAACCTTAGATGCTGGTTCAGTATGTCTTCAACAGAACTATTCTGTGTTGTTATCCAGAAGAGAAGAATAGCCATTATGATTGGCAACATCTGATCTGGACAGGCACTGAAAGAAGAACTCCTCACAGATGAAGTCCTTGTTTCTGTACACTTATCACTAGTTACAAATGTTATGGAAGCCATTGCTGTTACTTTGTTTCATGAAACAAGTGGACTTTCAACTTATTTCCCATGACTAACCTATTCAAACTACTGAAAAATTCATACTTTTGCAAATACCAATTCTATTTGCAATTTGATGTACCCTTTGCGAAATTCCCTATCCCAAGTGGTTGTTTCCAAAAAGGTTCACTTAGACCTGGTGGAGCCAGTTCTAGATTCAAATGGGTACAAGTATATCTGCCATATACAGGGCAACTTGATGGTTGAGTCCACTCCTCTGACTGATATCTCGGCCGACAACGTCACCAGAGCCTTCATCACACTATGGATTGCACGTTGTGGCTGCATAGAGTCCCCGAATACTGGCTAGAGCCAGCAGTTCGAGTCTGCTATGTTCTCTGAGCTCTGCTGCCTCTGCAGGTGCTACTAGTTCCACACGATGGCCTACCATCATCAACTCAGTCGACTTGTGTAGTGGTTGTACAACACCCACATGATGACACTCTTATGCCATGATCAGGAGTGAACAGAGGCCTTCCCCTGGGTGCTGCTGAGCATACAAGCTGCCTTCAAAGGTCTGGACCCTCACTGGTAGAGGTGCTCTACGGGGAACTGATCACACTCCCAGTAGACTTCGTATCACAAACCAGTATCTTTGTGTATGTCAACCTGCTTGAGATAGTAAAAGTTTTCAGGGATCACATCCACAAAGTCCACGTCCCTCTGCCACCTACCTCACAAAACTGACCAAACTGCACAAGTATCTCCAATCATCTACACATGTATGCTCAGGACTGATGCTGCCAAACCCAGTCTCCACATTGGCCTGTAGAAGGTGTTGAAATGAGGTCCAAACACTTCTGTTATCTTGGAAGCAATTAAAATGATAACAGTGTCACTGAACCTCGTAAAACCAGCTTGGACTTAAGCGGACACACCTGATGTTTACCCTCCACTGGCCCCACCTCCATGCACCTCAAGCCAATTTACAGTTGGCCTAGACTTCCCAGGCATTTCCTTAACACTTCAGGACTCGGTCTTCATGGTTATGGTCAAATTTGGCAATAGACAGTTGGGCTACAGCACGGTTCCATGGTCATTACAGCACTCCATATCACTCCTGCCTACAATCAACACAGCAGGTCTGAAATCCACTCTTTGTTCAGATGGCTACCTGCTTGTATCTGTACTGGAGCATTTCATTTCATAATGACAACTGACAACGTGGACACTACCACTGGTGGACCAATAGCATCATCAACACTGAATGACACATCACCAGCCACCAACACCTCAAAAGACACCAACAGCACCCCATGAGCACCATTGCTGATGTCATGCGCTGGCTGCCCTTTACAGTCACCCAGGCACCTGTCAGACTATGATTTGTCAGCCCTTGCCACCACGAGTAGTACAACACATCACAACATATACCAGTCACCATGCTCCACATTGTTATACACTGTGAGAAAAAAGTATTCATAGTAAGTGATGGGTGTAGGACGGATTATTTATTGTCATAATTACCATGCCTGCTCCCCATTACATTCACTACTTTTCCTAGCATTATTTATCCATTTACATGTTATAAACAAATTTTGAAACATTAAACTACTATTAATTAAACACTCATCATACTATGAAATATCCTTTGTCTTAAATGTCCTTGCAAACATTAAATTTGTTTTTACTTTTATGCTCAAAATATACATCCCCCTGCATTTCCATTCTTTTTGCAACTTGGATAAGGAGCTTCACAATGACCAGTTTTTGCTCTCACGACGTTCACCTTTACTGTTTGCGTTAACTTTAAACATTTTAAAGTCCAGTGTGTTCTTAAGAGCAAATTTCTTCTGTGGATTTGGGTGAACTAAATGGAATGCAATCAAGTGTGGCATTCTAGTTACCTCAGAAGGATCTTTGTATACATTGCCTGACAAGTTTCTAAATGCAAGTTGCTCTCCTTAATTAATGACTGTGTCTATTTGCTGACAAGTTCCTAGAAAAATGTTACTATTCTGAATTAATGATTGTATCAGTCCAGTGACCTCCCAAATTGAGGTTACTGGAATGCATTTTTCAAACAATGGAAAACCCACGAGGGAACAGCAACAATATTATGAAAAGGATAGTTGCTACTCACCAATAGCAGAGATGCTGAGTCACAGATAGGCACAACAAAAAGGTTGTTAAACATAGCTGTCAGCAAACATGCCTTCATTAGAATTAGACAAAACACACACACACACATGCAAACACAATTCACACATGCATAACCACAGTCTCTGCCTGTCATTTATCTTGTAATGGAATTCACATTCAGAGGTCAACAGAAGCTTTTGTTGTAATAAGTGAAAGATTGTGATAGGTCAGTTGTGACCAGTCATTTGAAACAGAACCTACATGTGTAAAGTTCACTCCACACCTCACTTATGCACAAAGGATGATGATAAATAATTATACCAAAATATTATGGCATTATTAGAAATGATACCATTAAAGTCCACTTGGTCATGAAATTTATAAATGACGATTTTCAGTGGACATGCCTCGATTGTACTAGTGACGAAAATTCGCGACTAACATCTGCATTAAGTTATAAGGACGAAATTATTCGTCTACTTCAAAGTGACATTGATGCTCTGAAAGCAGAACTGACTTTACTAAAGCTAGAAAATATGGCATTGGAACGTGAAAAGTATTGTGCATGTGAAAATACTTCAGTATTAGATGGACGTACTTCGGCAAATACGCGGAGTGATACATCTTACAAACTACGAAAAAATTCAGCCGCCATTAAAAAAGAAAAGGAAACTGAAGATACTGAAGAACCAAAAACATATAAGTGGACCAGTGCAACGTACAAAAAAGACAGAAAGAAGCATTATAGTTAGTCAGAAAGTGAATTCTTTACTATAGGTGACTCATTGTTGAAAAACATAGTTGTACCAAACTCTGAAATCGACGATGGACCTGGAATCAGGACGTATGAATTGCATTCACATCTAAACAACGTCTTAAACTCAAGAGAGCGCAACAGATAAGCATAGCCGAAATCCAAAAGGTGTTTTTATCCATGTGGGAACAAATTCTCTTAGAAACAATTTCTCCCTCACTGCTGCTTCTAATAATGAAAGCTCCAAAATAGATTAATTGGCAACCATTCTGTCAGAATGTGCAAATATTAAAGTTGTTTGTTTAAATGAGCACTGGTTTACTGAAGACACAATTAAAATTCCAAACAAAAGGGATATGAATTATGAGTCCAGAAACTGTTTCAATTATTTAAATAGAGAATGTTTGTTCGAGAGCTGTTGTGCAGAAATAGTGCACTCACTAGCAAATATTATAATAATTTTAATATACAGAATTCCAGGGATGTCGACAACAGAACTATTCTTATCTAAGCTTCAAATTATGCTAGAAGACCTTTGCAGAGAAAAAAAGAAAAAAGTTGTTAAAAGCTGCTAATTTTAGTATTATCACATGTGATAGTAGCCATGCTTCAAGTTTCACTGACTTAGTAAAGAAGTACGCTTTCAAATTGGATTTCTTTGAATCTAACAGAGACAACAGGTAATCAGCAACATGCACTGACAATATTCTAACTAATTATGTATATGAAGATGTGTATAGATTTTGTCTAGGTCTAGGTATTTCAGATCATTGTGCATTGTTCATTGAGCTGCCACAGACAGACAGGAACATTTCACATATGAAAAGCCATATGAATAGGAACTTTAGGAAAGAAAACTTGCTAACATTTAGTGAGAAGCTAAGAGATAAAACATGGCCTTTTGATTATTGTAACTCAAGTGACAAAAACTTTGAGACTTTAATGAAACATTTCCACATAGACTCTGCAGCAGTAAAATAACAAATATAGTGAAGTGGATTGTCCAGGGCATAAAAATTTCCAGTGTAAGTAAAAGGCAACTGCACAGAGAACTAAAATATGATAGAGATATTGATTTAATTGAATATGTTGGACTCTATAAAACCATATTTAAAAGAGTTGTCAAGGCAGCAAAACAACTGGCAAATAATAGGCTAATTATATATCATAAAAATAAGATAACAGATGTGTGGTCTGTCATTAGATCTGAGTTAGGTGTGAAAGCCTGTAACCAAGAAAGTCCAAAAGTAGACGTTGAAGGGAGTACTATTGTAAATCCAACTCAAATACCAGAGTACATTAATGAATTCTTTATAAATGTAGCAAAATCTGATGTAGATGTAATAGATTATCACAACAAAGTAAATACTTTTGACCTAGGCGCAAACTCTGAAAACTTTACAAAATTCTCAAAAGTTTCTGTGGAAGATGTAGAAAATGCTGTTCTAACATTAAGAAACAAGAAATCTGCAGATTTGGGTGGAATACACACCAAAGTTACTAAAGTGGTATACAACAGAACTGCAAACCCACTAGCTCAGATAATAAATCAATATTTTGAAGAGGGCTGTTTCCTAGAGGTACTGAAATATACTGAAATCAAACTACTCTTCAAGAAGGGATCAAGACAGGTCACGAGGAATTATCATCGTATCTCAATTCTCCAGATCCTATATAAAAGACTTGAAAAACTTGCTGCTGCACAAATCCAAAACTTCACTTCAAAATGTTCTGTTATTCTAAACGATCAATTTGGTTTTCAGCATGGTAAAAACACCATCGATGCAGTAAACAGTTTCATTGAGAAAATAAGTACATAATTAGACAGGAGAAATAAGTCGACAGGAATTTTCTGCGACCTCACAAAGGCGTTTGATTCTGCAATCCATGCATTGCTTGTTTACAAACATGAAAAGTATGGCATTAGCGGCAGTGCCCTACAATGGCTTAAATCCTACTTATCCAACAGGAAGCAAAGAGAAAGCATTTCTTCAAATGGCACATATTATTTTTCTGACTAAAAAAAAATATCTCAGGGTGTTCCACAAGACTCCATATTAGGCCCAGTCCTATTTCCTCTTATGTTAATGACTTACCATTAAATATCAGCTCCCCATCAGCTCTGTTTGCAGATGATACAGCTGTCTTAGTTGAAGATCAGAACTTGGAAAAGAAATTCCAAATCTGTGATCAGTACCCTCAGTACCTTAGAAACTTGGTTTTAGCTAAAAGGGTTGAATCTAAACATATCTAAAACTCATGTGATGCAGTTCAGAACCAAACAGTCAAAATGTGAGCAGATTAAGATTGTACACAACAACCAAGATATAGAAGAAGCTGACTCAGTCAAATTCTTAGGTTTAAATGTAGATAAAAATTTGAGCTGGCAGGCACACATTTAATACCTGTCAAACAAACTGAGCAGCCTTCCATTTTCAGTGCAAATATTGCCAACTGCAACTGACATGGACACACGAAAAGTAGAATATACAAGCTACTTCGAATCCATTATTAGATATGGTATTGTTTTTTGGGGTAACTCGACAAACATAGTGCAGATACTAAAAATACAGAAAAAAATCATACTAAATATGTGCACTGCAAATCACAAAGAACCATGTCGACCATTAGTTACAAAACTTAAAATATTAACTCTGCCATCCTTATACATATATGAGATTATTATATTTTTGTACATCAGACATATATTATTTTAGGGAAACCATTTCATCCATTCATGTGATACCAGAAACAAAGAAAATTTTATGCTTCCCACCCACCACCTCAGACTGTATACCCAGGGACCTCAACACAAGGGAATGAAAATTTATAATAAAGTAAAAGGGAACAAGTTGATGCAGATGAATTTAGGTTCATGTAACATAAAGCTATATGAGGTACTGACACTGAAGTGTTATTACTCAGTGGATGAATTCATGTGGGACAAACTGGAAATTTAAGCTGGGTACAATGTGTTATCCTTGTAGTGTCGTTATTTATTATGGTGCTATTATTTATTGCTGTAAAAATCATAGTAATCGTTTTATAAATTTTTGACATGTCTCCTGTACACAAACCATATGGATTACAAATGTACGTCATGAGATGAACAAAACACAATTCACACAATTCACAATATATTAAACTTCACAATAAAATGAACACCCTTAGCTGCTTACAGCCATAGACATAAGTCAACGTGGACAGATGAAAATGTGTGCCCCAACTGTGACCTGAAACAGGGATCTCCTCCTTTAATGGCAGACACTATCCATCTGAGCAACTGAGGACACAGAGGATTCCGCAACTGCAGGGATTTATCTCTGGCACACCTACCGCGAAACCCACATCCTTAATGTATTGTCCCCCACTACATTCGCAGTGCCCCCACCCGTTATACTCATTACTTGCGGCACATTGCCGATTCCCGTAAGAGTTCGGGCACTGTTTGTGCATTCACACAGAAGAAGAAGATGGTCAAGTGGCCAGTGAGCCTTAACTATATATATATATATATATATATATATATATATATATATATATATATATAAACAAAGTTGATGTGATTTACCAAACAAAAGCGCTGGCAGGTCGATAGATACACAAACAAACACAAACATACACAGAAGTTTCGAGCTTTTGCAACCAGTGGTTGCTTCGCCAGGAAAGAGGGAAGGAGAGGGAAAGATGAAAGGGTTTTAAGGGAGAGGGTAAGGAGTCATTCCAATCCCGGGAGCGGAAAGACTTACCTTAGGGGGAAAAAGGATAGGTATACACTCGCACACACACACACACACACACACACACACACACACACACACACACACACACACACACACACAAACACACACACACACATATCCATCTGCACATACACAGACACAAGCAGACATTTGTAAAGGCGAAGAGTTTGGGCAGAGATGTCAGTCGAGGCGGAAGTACAGAGGCAAAGAAGTTGTTGAAAGACAGGTGAGGTATGAACAATGGCAACTTCACATTAATGGAGGTTGAGGCCTGGTGGATATCAAGAAGAGAGGATATACTGAAGGCCAAGTTCCCATCTCCGGAGTCCTGACAGGTTGGTGTTAGTGGGAAGTATCCAGATAACTCGGACACTGTAACACTGTGCCAAGATGTGCTGGCCGTGCACCAAGGCATGTTTAGTCACAGGGTGATGCTCATTACCAACAAACACTGTCAGCCTGTGTCCATTCATGCGAATGGACAGTTTGTTACTGGTATTCCCACATAGAAAGCTTCACAGTGTAGGAAGGTCAGTTGATAAATCATGTGGGTGCTTTCATACGTGGCTCTGCCTTTGATCATGTACACCTTCCGGGTTACAGGACTGGAGTAGGTGGTGGTGGTGGGAGGGTGCATGGGACAGGTTTTACACCGGGGGCGGTTACAAGGGTAGGAGCCACAGGGTAGGGAAGGTGGTTTGGGAATTTCATAGGGATGAACTAAGAGGTTATGAAGGTTAGGTGGATGGCTGAAAGACACTCTTGGTGGAGTGGGGAGGATTTCATGAAGGATGGATCTCATTTCAGGGCAGGACTTGAGGAAGTTGTATCCCTCTGGAGAGCCACATTCAGAGTCAGATTCAGTCCCGGAAAGTATCCTGTCTCAAGTGGGGCACTTTTGTGGTTCTTCTGTGATAGGTTCTGGGTTTGAGGGGATGGGGAATTGGATCTGGTTATTTGCTTCTGTACCAGGTCAGGAGGGTAGTTGCGGGATGCATAGGCTGTTTTCAGGTTGTTGGTGTAATTGTTCAAGGATTCCGGACTGGAGCAGATTCGTTTGCCACAAAGACCTAGGCTGTAGGGAAGGGACAGTTTGATGTGGAATGGGTGGCAACTGTCATAATGGAGGTACTGTTGCTTGTTGGTGATGTCCGTCTACATCAAACCCACACATATACATGAATACAGTAAGTTCCCCATTTTTATTGTGGATTTCTGCATACAAATATTTTTGCCAATGTTTCGTAAAATGTTTACAGAACAAATAACTAAATAATAAATAAATATTCCAAGACTTACCAAGCGGAAAAGCACCGGCAGACAGGCACAATGAACAAAACATACAAACACACACACAGAATTATTAGCTTTCACAACTGATGGTCTGCTTGTGTCTGTGTATGTGCGGATGGATATGTGTGTGTGTTTGTGTGTGTGCGTGTGTGTGTGTGTGTGTGTGTGTGCGAGTGTACACCTGTCCTTTTTTCCCCCCTAAGGGAAGTCTTTCCGCTCCCGGGATTGGAATGACTCCTTACCCTCTCCCTTAAAACCCACATCCTTTCGTCTTTCCCTCTACTTCCTGAAGAAGCAACCATCAGTTGCGAAAGCTAGTAATTCTGTGTGTGTGTTTGTGTGTTTTGTTCATTGTGCCTGTCTGCTGGCGCTTTCCCGCATGGTAAGTCTTGGAATCTTTGTTTTTAATATATTTTTCCCATGTGGAAGTTTCTTTCTATTTTATTTAAATAATAAATAAATCATATAAAGAATGTATTTGGAATAACTTCTAAGAATCAGCAGTTTAATTATATTCACTAAGTTTCTCCAAAAGATTTGCTTTGAATCATTGTTTATACCCTGTGGAAAGTCTATACACATTCTGGGGAACATTATACTAATTTTGCTTTACCTTCAGTGAAGCGTATCTGTTGAAGCCTAGGAACACCCATCAAGTAATAATTCACATCAGATGTCCAACCATATGAGTCTACTGCTGCTCCATTATACCACATTACCTCATACACAGTAGGAATGAATGTGCTGTTTAGATAATTAATCATACTGTAAAATAAAATGATATATTAATGATATAATAAAGGATTGAGATATATGAGCATAATCAACAGTGTGGCAATGTTATTCTGCAGATACTGCAATCAATACTGTCAAGTATTATATATTAGTAAATGAAACAAATATATTGAAATTTATCTGGAACTATGCCTTGCATTTATTCCTAAAAGCTCATTGCTAGCATAATTTTTTTTTCATGGATGACATATTTGTTTTTATTGCGTTTACTCAGTTTATGTGGCAACATTAGGATAATGCAGACTTGTAGCCCATTTACAGTCCTACATTTTGCAAGAGAGCTTTTGATCAGTTCATTGATATTTTACATAAGTTATGAAGAAATAATGTTCAAGTATGCTTTGTAAGTTAAAGAAAGACAGAAAAATGCACTTAAAGTTATGTACTGGCACTTGTTCAATATTTTATTCAATGAAAATGTTATACATAGGAGTGTATCAAAAACAGGAAGTCTATATTTGAAATTAAAAAAAAAGCAACCAAATGAAGTTACACAATTCCAAAAGAGAGTAATATCATCTCCTATTGATCTGAGGTCATTTATTATCATTTTCATATCTGAAAAATCACAGGTCATCAAATTTTCTTTTCCTTCTGTCGGCTAGTTGTAAAATGTCATAGTTTTCTCCTTGGTTCCATCATCTGTGACAATACCAACCATTTTGCGTGGCTAGAGTTGCACATTACAACTGGCTGCAAAATAGTTTTTTTCTGTAAGACCCTCTTTCCATTATTAATACTCCTTTAAGCAGTCTGCAGGGGTGATTCCTTTTCCAGGCTTAAGATTTAACAATTTCTATTTTCTTCTTACAACAGATATAGCCTCTGCTCTCTCTTAATAATGACAGTAATAACATTTCACTGACACATTCATCATTCATGGACCTATCAGCACGAGGCAGCCCCTTCAGAAATGCTTTTGCTTCTAAAGGGTAGATGCGACACTGTCTAAAACCTGAAAGCACATTTTCTTCATTGCCTTGAAGAGATTCTGTCACTAGCTACTAAATCAATCTTGGAAACACATCCTTCAGCAGAATCCTGAATTTTTCCCATTTGAAATTTTGTGCCATGAGGAAGTGCATTTAATTGAAACTGTGGCAACTTGTGTTCAGGACAAAGTTGTCCTAGATGATTTTTATTGCAACACCAAGTCTAATTTTCAGATATAATAAGAAGGTGTTGAGAAATTAAGCTTTATGGAAGAAACTTATTATATTACTTTATTACAACCATTCCTTGCAACAATGCTTCCAACATGAAAGTAGAGTTGGAAAGCAATATCACTAACTGAGACAGAGATTGTACATTGCAGCAAAGAGTGTGGAATACATGGAATGACAGCATCTTCAGCATAACTTCTGGAGGAAAATAATTAATCTTTTTCTAGTATCTGGGATAAAGTTGTTGAAAAAGGGTCAAAGTTGGTCCAGTTTATAGTAAATTTAATGGCAAAAGTAATAATTTGTCACTGTTGGAAGAATTAAGTCATTGCTTGAATTTAATCTCATATCTACAAAATATTTTGTTTTGCAACACTTATATGAAGCAAACTGTATTTAAATATTGTGAAGGGGTTTCTATCGCACCAGAACTCAAAGCATTGTAGGAGAGCACTGTAAATTCAGGACTTAAATGGACAGCTCAGAGTAAACTGTATGACAAAGATAAGATTCATTGTTACTAATTTCTTTAACTTTAATTGAATGAAGTGAAATAGAACTAGATTTCTAATCTACATTTTGTCTCAGTGATATTTTCTCTCATGCATTGTAGGCTCTGCTGTGCTTGTATATTTTATGACATACATTCTGGATGGTTGTACATATAGTGCAGCTGCTCTTGGACATCCATTGTGGGCTGTAATCATCATATGACAATGACACTGAATGCACATGATCATGCATTAATAGGAAATGATTTGCATGTGGAAAAATTTGTCCTTCTTTAGCCACCAGGAGAACATCTGTCACTGTACACTGTTGTATGATGGTATGAGACCCATACAATCATTTGTTAAGTGATAATGTGAGTGAACAGTATGGCTGTTGAGAAGAGAGACCAGGTGCTTTCAGTGAAACTGTTTTATGTGAACAGCAGTAATTACCATGCTGGACTGATTTGAGGAGAAGTCTGATGTCATTAAATTGTTTGAAGAAGATGCTAATGAATTCCAAAAACACAGATAAGCTTTGTGTGTCACCTGGAAGATGAAGATGTATGTACTGGTTAAAGTTCTTGACAAGGTTGCTGTTTTCGTAACTGGCATCCACTGTTTTCCCCAGAAAGTTCTGCAGTCTATTTTACACTAGTTCCCATACATGATCCAGACAATGCAGCAACTGAAACCTAACGATCTGCAGCAATGTTATGAGTGTGCTCTTTAGTTTCTGGCATGGACTGGAACTGATGACTTGTGGCGCGACAATATTTTATGGAGTAATGAAGCACAATTGACACTACAGGGTGCAGTGAATACACAGAATGATGAATTTCCGGTAGTGTTAAACCACATGTTGTGCACAAAACAGCCACTGTACTCTCTGTGTGTGACTGTGTGGTCTGGGTTCACAAGCACCTTTACTCTCAGTTCATTCTTCTTTGAAGACAGTGATCCTAGAGGGCCTGTCAGGTGTACCATGACATCTGCACATTATCAGCAGCTCCTTGTTCAGCATTTGATTCCTGCTTTGGAAGAACACAACTACGTGGAAACCACTGTTTTCAAGTGAGATGGGGCAACACCTCACATCACTCACCCAGAGAAAGTTATATTTAATGCTACCATCCACAAATGTGTTACCTCCAGAGGTTTTCCAGGTTGAATAATTATGTGAAAATGGAGAATAGTTGCTCAAATAAATGGAAAAAAATTGATTTGAAAGAATAGTTGGAACAATTCTGAAGGTAATTTATGAATCTGTGCACAATCCTGGGTGAAATTTAACTGATACCAATATCAACAGACCTTTAATATTGTTACATCCAAGGTCAATAAACATAATTTTCAATATGTACTGCTGCTTCCAGTAGTGTGAGGTACCAAATAATCACCGCAACCATTGAAAGTGTCGATCTTCACATTAATTCCATTGTGTTCAGTCTTGATTGTGACAATGTTGATGCAGGAATGCTCCTCCAGATATCACGTAAATTGTTCTCACCTGTACAGACCCTCTTGATGCAGGATCTTGGAGGCTAGTGGAATGTTAAACAGATAGGATTTGAACTCTTATTTGTGAGAACAAATATTCCTTTTCTAATAACTTTTTATAATAATTTTAATGAAGGGTTAAAATACACCTTTTAAACAATGCTGGTATGATGGATAAAAGCACAAGTTCATAACTACAGTACCCATAAGAGTGCAGCACTCTATACTCAGTGAACAAAAAGAATGAATAAACAAAGGCAAGTGAGCCATATCGGTGAAAAACTGTACAACGTACTGCCAGTCAACATCAGGCAGTTAGAAGATGATAACAAATTTAAAACAGAATTTTAAAAATCTCTAGTAGAACAACGTTTTTATTCTGTAAATGACTATGTAGGTCAATAAATTTTTTTTCTGATGATATTTATAAAGGCAAAATGGAAAATAATCTATCTGTACCTAATCATTCATTACCTAAGCATTCATTACATACTTAAAGGACAGCTGTTGTGTGATGTAAATATATACTTAAGTAGTGTTGTGTATATAAGGACTTGCCATTTAGGGAGGACAAAACTAAATCCTTATGAAAAACAGACTATGCATTTAAAATAACAAGCAGGGATGTATATAGGCTATATTAATTCCATTGTATTATTATTAACTTCATTGTATTATTTTGTTTGGATGGATAAATAAAATAAATAAATAAATAAATATGCTACCACTTCCTGAAACAAAAGGTGAAGATATATGAACGAAAAAACTGAAGATCATATTGCTTACTTTGTTCCATACAGATATTTAACAATGTATCAAAACATTATCTTTGCCACAAAGCAAGTGATTAATTTACCTTTGGTGGTATCTATAGCTCATTCAGTTTACATATTTCTGATATATGAAAAAAAGAAAGAAAAAAATAATATGATTCAATACAATTCCCCCCCCCCCCCCCCCACCTTGTAGTGATTTCATATGGAGCTGCACAGTGACTGAGTTCATTTCCCTTTTAGAAGTTTAATAATCCTGTCTGGTATGGGCATAACCTTTATTTTCGGCCACTGGAGTTCCTAAATAGTTATCAATTAGATGGGTATATCAGATTCTTTCATCATATACATATGTAAGTTTTCTCTCCTAACAAAGTGCATGCTGAAATTGTATAGTCCCATTATAGTCAGTCAGCATCTGCACAGTGTTTAGCTTGAGAAGTATGTGCGTGCACCCAATATCCATTATCATCACAGTTTGTGCTCACTTGTTCAATATGAAGCCATAGTGTCCATGTTGTGCTTCTACAGTGACTTCCTTGCACAGATTTGAGTAGCTTGTGTTCAGCAGTGTGCTCGTTTGTGAAATCGTTGTGCAGTGACAACTGGTTTCCATATTGTGGCTTGAGAAATTTATTTCATCTCGTCGCTCTCACTGATTCAGTGAGGAAACCAGCCATACATCCATCTATTGACAAGGCAAGTTCCTTTCTGCTTTTATAATGTTGTCATGTACAAAAAATTCATGTTATATGAAGTACAGCCATTATTAGTTTACCATGTGTACACCAACATATTGTTTTAACACACTTTGCAAGCAGGTTTTGTATATTTTTGCACTTTTCTTTCGAGTGTCTTTCATACACAAAGTTTCTGTAAAGCCCTTTCCACATACCATACACATAACATAATACAAAAACAGACACAATTGAAGGAGTTGGTGCAAGAAGAAGGCAGCTCCACTTTCTCCAGTTTGCGGTATATTAAAAATGAGTTTTAAAATTTCATTTTTCACTGAAACCAAAATATAGTGAGCCTTGTCTTAGGTTATGGGGTATCTAATGCTACTGACCAGAACACACACAACTGATCACACTCAGGTACAAGCAATGGAGTTTTGAATTTTGGAGCTGCCGCTGTGTTACTCCAAAGTGAATGAAAAGCTCTTTGTAGGACCATTTTCTCCATAACTAACCATATTACAATTTAAAAAATTATTAATGAAGAAAGTACAACATTATTGGCATAATACAACAATACATACAGTTCTTCTTTAGCCTTCCAGCTCCCCCTTAGTCTCTTCAGGATCGCTTAAAGCATCTGATGTCAACTGGCCGTAAAACTACATTTCGTTTGGTCCAGCATACTTTGTGTCGTGCTCTTTAACATACTTATAAGCTTGATGAAGGTGGACCATTCTTATGAGACTCGCAGGTCCTTGGTTTGCAAATTTGCGCATTATCAAAGGTGGTCATCCCTATGTTTGCACCACATTGAAGTATCCCTTTACTGGCGTATGGTTGTTCATAGGGGAATATTTTGTACTTAGCAAATAATTGTTTTCCTTTTTCCTTGTTTGATAATGATATGTAATGTTTAACAGAAGTTCTTCAACTTGTCAACAAAATTGAAAATAAATCCCTGGTCCACATAAGTGAAATGAAATTTGAGGCTGGTTCTTCTGATAGTACAAGCACAAGAAGAAAAACTCTTTCTATTTTCCTCAAACACTTTTCTATATTACTGAATGCTCTGTCACATGGCATAAAGCTGCGGCCCAGTTCTGGGAATCAATGAACAATCTCTGAAAAGTGGCCACATGCACAAGGTAAAACAGCTACTGTGTTAATGAATGATTTTTATTTTGTGAGACACATTATCAGAAAATAGGTAAAGTACACTCCTGGAAATGGAAAAAAGAACACATTGACACCGGTGTGTCAGACCTACCATACTTGCTCCGGACACTGTGAGAGGGCTCTACAAGCAATGATCACACGCACGGCACAGCGGACACACCAGGAACCGCGGTGTTGGCCGTCGAATGGCGCTAGCTGCGCAGCATTTGTGCACCGCCGGCATCAGTGTCAGCCAGTTTGCCGTGGCTTACGGAGCTCCATCGCAGTCTTTAACACTGGTAGCATGCCGCGACAGCGTGGACGTGAACCGTATGTGCAGTTGACGGACTTTGAGCGAGGGCGTATAGTGGGCATGGGTGGACGTACCGCCGAATTGCTCAACACGTGGGGCGTGAGGTCTCCACAGTACATTGATGTTGTCGCCAGTGGTCGGCGGAAGGTGCACGTGCCCGTCGACCTGGGACCGGACCGCAGCGACGCACGGATGCACGCCAAGACCGTAGGATCCTACGCAGTGCCGTAGGGGAGCGCACCGCCACTTCAAAGCAAATTAGGGACACTGTTGCTCCTGGGGTATCGGCGAGGACCATTCGCAACCGTCTCCATGAAGCTGGGCTACGGTCCCGCACACTGTTTGGCCGTCTTTCGCTCACGCCCCAACATCGTGCAGCCGGCCTCCAGTGGTGTCGCGACAGGCGTGAATGGAGGGACGAATGGAGACGTGTCGTCTTCAGCGATGAGAGTCGCTTCTGCCTTGGTGCCAATGATGGTCGTATGCATGTTTGGCGCCGTGCAGGTGAGCGCCACAATCAGGACTGCATACGACTGAGGCACACAGGGCCAACACCCGGCATCATGGTGTAGGGAGCGATCTCCTACACTGGCCGTACACCTTATAACATTACAGGACATATTGGGACATATTGAAGTATTCGGTACTGTAGACTTTTAGGGGATATCGATACAGATATGCAAAATGTAAAGGGAAACTTTGGTGATGTTTAAATATTGTACTGTGTCAATATTAGGACATTTTGTACAGAAAGAACAAAAATAGAGTTAATGTAAATATATATTAGTGTTAGTAACCTATTTTCATTCAATTTTGTAATTATATTTCATTTTGTAAAAGAAAGACTCACTGTTTGCTGTAGCTCTGATTAATTGTATAAATTATCAGTTTTGAGCTAACTTATTTCGTATAATATGGACAAGATACTTTTAAAAACTCAACAGCTAAAGAGCAACTCTGTAAATGAACGTTTAATGGACACTTCAGGAACTTTCTATGGAGAAATTCTATTTTATGATCGCAAAAATACAAAAACTTTTGAAAACTGTTTCATAACCTAATTTCGAAAGACGATTTGTATAAAGAAATATTGCAAAAAAGATTTATTTACGTTTTGAAACACGATTTAAATCATTTTACATATAAATAGTTGTTCTAAATCACTCAAGAAATATCCAGAATCAAATGTCAAGATATTTCTGGAAACATCGGTACAAATCTGGTGAAGGTTATCCAGAAGCTGGTAGAAAAATGTTATAAAATCTATTTGGAAATTATGCTTGTAAGAATTTATATGTACTGATCCTTTTACTTACTTTAATCTGTACTAAAATTCTGTAATGTCTAATTTAGTTTTAAGTCGTGAATTGCTATCGTATTGTAAACAAAACGTTGTCAAAGACTCTCATTGTTTGGAAAAATATTAATACACCTAGGAGTTGTCAGTTGCCAGTTCGGATATGCAGTGCGGTTAGCTCTGAGAGTCAGTTGTTGAGTCTGTGAAGTCTGGCAGTTCTGTTTGTAAATAAACGTCTGTAATGAAGAATTACTTGTTGTCGTCAATATGAACTCAAGACCTTTTGCACGAAGCAGACACCTCCTAATGCAACGTTTTAATTTGGTTGAGGAAGCTGGGATCGCTATAAGTGCAAACAAATTGAAGTGGGACGTTTTAATTTGGTGTTGAGGAGCTGTAATGTTATAATTTGGTGGAGGAGCTGGGATATGACGACCACCCAGTGATTCTTCAAAGTAAAATACGTCTCTTCTGGGATCACAAGAAGAAAATACGTCTGTTTTGGGACCACAAGAAGAGGATATACGACGGACCAGTCATTCTTCAGAAGTAAATACGTCGATTCTGGGGTCACAAGAAGAGGAGTGAATCAACCGAGCGAAACCATCCTGACTTGAAGAAATTTAACAAAACACGGACACCAACGACCGCCGACGGACACTAAGATAAGTACCTGCTTCATAAAATAATGGAAAAGACGCAGATTTCAGTATTGACAGCGGTGTAGCGAGTACACCTATTAGGGAAAGTGCTTCTAACAGTGTAGGAATGTTGGAAATGTTAAAACAAATGTTTTGAGAGTGAAACTCGAAGTTGGATAACACAAACTCGAAGATGGACGATTCTCGTGCCGAATTACGTCAACAAATTGAGCAGACACAACAACAGATGGACAGGTCGATTTCGAAGGCTGTGTGTGATTTAAAATCAGAAATAAATTCAAATACAGAACAGATTGCTCACACTAATCAGGTTCTTGAAGAATGGCGAATTACTTTTGAGTCAAACCAAAAAGAACTTAGTTGTCGTGTGGACACGGTTGAGAGCAAAATTTCTGTCCTTGAAACTGATTTAAGTAACGAAATTTCAAATAACCAGTCAAAACTTAAAAAAAAGTTGTTGATTTTGTAAATGAGGAAAATTCTCAATTGAGAAATGAATTTGACCAGACAAAACGATTTTTTGAAAGCGAAATTGAATCTTTCAAATCTGATTCTGACAAAAAGGTCACAGAAATTTGTAGTAGAGTAGGTAATGTCGAAAAAACTGTAGACAGAAAATTTGTAGAAATACGAGAAACTATGTTGCAAAAAGGTTTTAGTAATAGTTGTAACGGGGTATGGGGAAATTTTCCCATTAAAACTTATCCTGGTGACAAGAATATACACCCAAAAGACTTCATGCAATTCTGCAAGGAGCAGTTCACGTCCATAATGACAGATAGTGTTAAGATAAAATTTGTAAAGAAATTACTTGATGGTGAGGCGCTTTTCGTGGGCCAATCAGAATTGTTCCGCGGAAATGTCCTTTGAAGATTTCGAAAAATGTTTTCTAACCAAATATTGGTCTGAAACTGAGCAAGCCCGAATCAAAAGTGAATTCTTGAATGGTCCTAGTTACAGAGAATCTGATGGGTCAATGAAAGCCTATTGTGAGAAACAGTTGCAAAAATTAGTGCATCTGGATAAGCCATTTGATGAGCTAACTCAAATTGATGCACTAAAACGGAGACTTCCGAAAAGAGTACAATGGGGTTTAGTATATGGTCCAGATGAGTCCATAGAACAATTCTTGAAATATGTGGACAAACTTGATAGAGCCTTTCAACAAAACAACAGATTTAACGACTTTGTAGGTTCATCACACAGAGGGTGGGAATCGAACTGTGGAAATAATAACAATAATAGTGAACGAAGAAACTTTAACAACAACAGGGATAATTATAATAGCAATGACAGAAGAAATTTTGGTAGGAATGATCAGTACTTTTATTCAAACAGAGAATGGGAAAATCGAAACAGGTCCTGGGGTAATGACATGAGAGAAGGTAACCCGAGGCAGGGAAACGACAGACATAGGCCTTTAAACGACTAAATGCTCCACTGGGAGTCTGTCAGTTTGGGGCAAGGAACTTTCAAAATTAGTCTAATTTCACCCGGAACAGACAGCACTATAATCAGAGACCTAACCAGTATAGACAGTATGCTTATGATCGATCTGTAGATAGAGGTAATGAAAAAATTAAATTTGACAGGAAATTTTGGAATTTCATCAGAGAAAATACTAGAAGCAACTATAATAGGAACCAGGCTACCTTTGGTGAAGTAGGCTTAGAAGATGATATAATTGCAAATTTATATAATCAAGAAGAAGCACCTAATGCTGAAATGAAAGGTAAGGATAACTTTGATAATTTTGGATTGTACAAACTTATGTGTGGTGATGTTTTAGACGTAAGTTGTCGTAATGATGTTCGTACTGAAGTTTCTGGAAAGTCTGATATTCGTGTGGATGTGGTTGGTGAAGATGGTGTTGTGAGTAATGTTGGTGATACTAGTAGTGTTTGTAGTGTAAGCTCAGGCAATGATGATGATAATGTTGATGTTAAGTCTAATGGTGATTATGTACTAGAAGATTTTGATGATGAATTGGATGGAATAGTTTATGTTGAAGTTAAAGAGGATGTTATAAGCAATAGTGTTGAGAATAGTTGTGCCAGGAACTCTAACTACATTCCACATGAGAATCAGATTGTGCCAGTTCAGCTTAGTAATACATTAGGAGACAGGGGGGGTTGATTGTGCTGATGCATCTGAGATTATTTTGAAATCTGTTTGGGACAAATTTAAAGATTAGAGTGATGACAATGATGTTAAGATCAAATTAAGGGAAATTTGTGAACCAGTTTCTGCTTTTAAGCCTAATGAAATCATCAAACGGGGTACTAGTCAGGATGTATGTAAGGTAAATAGTAATCCAGACATTCCAGTAAATTCCAGTAGACCTAGAAGTTTGAAGAAAGTATTGCCTAATAAAGAAAACCTAAATATGGAACAGAGGTATGATGAGATAGCAGAAGATCTTTTGTATGAAGAACGGGAAGAAAGGGAAAACACCACTATTGGTAGTCCATACATAAAAATTAAAGCTGCAAGTTGGGAAGGGTATTGTTTGATTGACACAGGGAGTCCAATTAGTGCCATTTCAAGCAAATTAAGAGATATAATTAAGCATGATCCTGACTTTGTTGAATTACCAGTTGTTGGAATAAAAATTAGAGGCATTACCGGCAAACTGAGCAAAATTGTTAATAGACAGGTGTTGTTGTCCTTCAGTATAAATGATGTACAGTTTACTCAAGGATGTCTTGTAATAAGTGACCTAAATGAGAATGTACTGTTGGGTATGGACTGGATATTAAAAGCTAATGCAGCATTTAATTGGGAAAAGAGTTTGTTTACCTTTATTGATCCTAAGACGAGAGTATGTTCCAGTACTGACATGTCGGTTCAAAACTGTGCTGATAAGGGAATTGAAATTAGGGACGTTACATTTTCTAAAGACAGTGGTTATTGTGTAGAGGAAATTACTGAGGATTATGATGATGGAGAATATGGGGATATAGTTCAAGAAAAATTACGGGAATCAGATAATTTGAACCAAGAATAGAAGGTAGAGTTAGAATGATTATTGTGGAATTACTGTGATGTTTTTGATGATAGACCTGGCAGAGTAAAGAATTATCAATGTAAACTCAGATTAAAACCACATGAGCCATTTTTTATAAAACCTTATAGTGTACCCATTGCAAAGAGAAAAGATGTAGAAAAGGAACTTCAAAAGATGGAAGAGTGGGGCATCATTGAGAGAAGTAAGAGCCAATACAATAATCCTTTGGTAGTGGTTGCAAAACGTGATGGCAGTGTCAGGCTTGTACTAAATTCAAGACACCTAAATAAGTATCTGGAAAGAGAGACCGATCATCCCGAGAATATAGACGAATTACTTCATAAATTTGAAAGAATGAAATACATGACCAGTTTAGATCTCACATCTGGATTTCACCAAGTAGAATTAGAAAATGATTCCAGAAAGTATACCTCCTTTTTGTATGGGGGAAGATGTTACCAGTATTGTGTGGTACCATTTGGGCTGAATGTCTCAGTAGCCGAATTTATTGTAGCACTTGACTTTGTTTTGGAAAAAGATCTTTTATCAAAATTAACTGTAGATGACATTTTGATTACTGGAAAACTTTGGAAGAACATGTTAATACTTTGAGGGAGGTTTGCAATAGGTTAAGGAAAGGGGGAATGTCACTTAAATTATCTAAATGTAAGTTTGGTATGAAAAAATTGAAGTTTTCTGGGGCACAGTATTTCTGAGGAAGGTATTTTGCCAGATCCTGAAAAACTCAAGGCAATTGCAAAATTCCCAATTCCAAAAACCAAGAAACAACTAAAGTCATTTTTCGGGATGTGCGGTTACTACAGAAAGTTCACTAGTACCCAAGCTCTAAATGCTCCAAGTCTTAACAGATTGCTGAAGAAAAACGCAATGTGGGTTTGGGATCAGGAATGTGAAGCTGCTTTTGAAGAAATAAAAACACAGTTATGTAACAGTCAAATTTTGTACCGTCCTGATTTAAGTTTACCTTTTTGCATTATGGCAGATAGTTGTGATTATGGCCTAGGTGCTCACCTTTTCCAAGAAGTAAATATAAATGGGAAAATAGAACACAGGTCTATTGCTTTTGCTAGTCGAACCTTGAAAAAACATGAGAGGCAATACACTGTTACCGAGAAAGAGCTTTTGGCCATTTACTGGGCATTTTCTAAATTCAGAAATTATTTATTGGGAAACCAGGTAGTTGTCTACACAGACCATAAGGCATTAATTTATATTCAAGAATGTAGGTTGCATCATGGAAGGATTACCAGGTGAGCACTCTTGTTACAACAATTTAATTACTCAATAAAATATCTTAGAGGACCCGATAATGTAGTTGCTGATGCTTTATCTAGACTACCTGTGGGGGGTGACTTTGAAGATGACAGTGGGGAATGTGAAAAAGAATTCAAAATTATGTATTTAAGAGGGGTGGACAATGAACAAGAAATCAGAGACATTTGTAATGACATCCGACGGAATCTACAAGGGGATTCTATTCAAGAGAAACAGTGTAGATAGCGATGTATGGAAATTATGTTGGCCTGAACAGTACATCAATGTACTCATCAAGTACATTCATGAAAGTTTTGGTCATTGTGGGATTCAAAAGTGTATCCAGAAAATCGAAGAAAATGTGTACTTTAACAACATAGCCAGGAGGGTTAGAAAAATTTTGACGGGTTGTGACAGATGCCAAAGAGTAAAAGTATCCAACCAAACTTGTCGAGGATTGATGCAAAACATCTTACCAAAAGAACAACACGAGTTAGTCGCTGTCAACTTATATGGACCATTACCGAAGACCAGAGGAGGCTATTGCTACATTTTTGTTATGGTTGATGTTTTTTCAAAATTCATTAAGTTATACCCTCTTCGCAAGGCAAACAGTAAGAGCATTATTTCAAAAATCAGAGGAGACTATTTTGGCAGGGTTGGAAAACCTCAGAAAATCTTATCAGACAATGGGACTCAATTTACTTCTGGAGTATGGAAAGCTTTTGTTGAAGATGAAAATATAAGTCACATTCTTATTTCAGCTTATCATCCATCAGGAAACCCTTTGGAGAGATACATGAGGGAAATTGGGCAATTCTTTAGAACCTACTGCAATACTGATCATGCTAGTTGGATTGACTATGTTGAGAAATTCGAAGATGTTGTGAACAGCCTACAGCATTCATCAACAGGGTTTTCGCCTTATGAAATACAGTATAATAGCAAACCACCACATCCAATTAGTGATTTCATTGATTTTCCAGTCTGCAAACCATTAAGTACTCAAGAGAGAGAGGAAATAGTGAGAAAGACCATGAAATCTCAAGGTGATAAGAGGAAATGTAGACATGACAAAAGATTGAAGCCTACTCAATTTAAAATTGAAGACTTGGTCCTTGTTAAAACACAAGAGAAGTCTAAAGCCATCAGTGGTGAATTAAAAAAGTTTTTTGACATATACATTGGACCTTTCAAGATTCAGGACAATTCTCATCCGAATGCTTACCGTGTAGTCTACCCAAATTCTGGCAGACTGTTTGGCCTATGAAACGTGACTTAACTGAAATTGTATAAAAAGATGTAAAAAGTATTTTAGATAATAGATGTTTATAGACTTTTATATGTAAACTTACCAGGATATTTTTGTATACTTTGTTATGTTGTATTTATCTGATTCCTCAGGGGAGCATACATTCTTTGTGTGCTAAGTGTTTGGCGAGCACTAGGTCCCCTAGCTATGCAATTGTCATATTTCATTTTCGTATTCTGGCATTGCATCTTACACTTATTCTGTGATCCTGTATAATCAATTTTCTCCATCTGTCAGTCTATCCTCTCTTAGCTTTAAGAAGTTATTTAGAGTAAATTTTCTTGAGTAATTAGACTTTAGAGAATTCAAATTTCTGTGTCCTTAAAAACTGATCCACCGACTGTTAAATGCTTTTGCTAATGTTTAACTGGGTTTGACCACTGTATGCTGTATATTCATAGCGGACTGTGCTATTGCAGCCTGTGATAGCCTGCAGTGTATATGGAAACCATACGGACTGTGAAGATGAGACTGAAATACAGTGTGTGGCATTGAGGTATACCGACCTTTAAGGAAGAAGATCACCGACCTTCAAGAAATAAGATCACCGGTCTTCAAGAAAGAAGACACCAAAGATATGTGTAAAAACTTTTCTGTTTTGTAACGTAAGGACATCAACCCTTCCGTGTTTCACGTGGAAGTGCTGATGGGGGGGGGGGGGGGGGGGGGTTGTGTAACATTACAGGACATATTGGGACATATTGAAGTATTCGATACTGTAGACTTTTAGGGGATGTCGATACAGATATGCAAAATGTAAAGGGAAACTTTGGTGATGTTTAAATATTGTACTGTGTCAATATTAGGACATTTTGCACAGAAAGAACAAAAATAGAATTAATGTAAATATACATTAGTGTTAGTAACCTATTTTCATTCAATTTTGTAATTATATTTCATTTTTTAAAAGAAAGACTCACTGTTTGCTGTAGCTCTGATTAATTGTATAAATTATCAGTTTTGAGCTAACTTATTTCGTATAATATGGACAAGATACTTTTAAAAACTCAACAGCTAAAGAGAAAGTCTGTAAATGAACGTTTAATGAACACTTCTGGAACGTTCTATGGAGAAATTCTATATTATGATCGCAAAAATACGAAAACTTGTGAAAACTGTTTCATAACCTAATTTCGAAAGACGATTTGTATCAAGAAATATTGCAAAAAAGATTTATTTACGTTTTGAAACACGATTTAAATCATTTTACATATAAATAGTTGTTCTAAATCACTCAAGAAATATCCAGAATCAAATGTCAAGATATTTCTGGAAACATCGGTACAAATCTGGTGAAGGTTAACCAGAAGCTGGTAGAAAAATGTTATAAAATCTATTTGGAAATTATGCTTGTAAGAATTTATATGTACTGATCCTTTTACTTACTTTAATCTGTACTAAAATTCTGTAATGTCTAATTTAGTTTTAAGTCGTGAATTGCTATCGTATTGTAAACAAAACGTTGTCAAAGACTCTCATTGTTTGGAAAAATATTAATACACCTAGGAGTTGTCAGTTGCCAGTTCGGATATGCAGTGTGGTTAGCTCTGAGAGTCAGTTGTTGAGTCTGTGAAGTCTGGCAGTTCTGTTTGTAAATAAACGTCTGTAATGAAGAATTACTTGTTGTTGTCAATATGAACTCAAGACCTTTTGCACGAAGCAGACACCTCCTAATGCAACGTTTTAATTTGGTTGAGGAAGCTGGGATCACTATAAGTGCAAACAAATTGAAGTGGAACGTTTTAATTTGGTGTTGAGGAGCTGAAATGTTATAACCTCTGGTGATCATCGAGGGGACACTGAATAGTGCACAGTACATCCAAACTGTCATCGAACCCATCGTTCTACCATTCCTAGACCGGCAAGGGAACTTGCTGTTCCAACATGACAATGCACGTCTGCATGCATCCCGTGCCACCCAACGTGCTCTAGAAGGTGTAAGTCAACTACCCTGGCCAGCAAGATCTCCGGATCTGTCCCCCATTGAGCATGTTTGGGACTGGATGAAGTGTCATCTCAAGCGGTCTGCACGTCCAGCATGAACGCTGGTCCAACTGAGGTGCGAGGTGGAAATGGCGTGGCAAGCCGTTCCACAGGACTACATCCAGCATCTCTACGATCGTCTCCATGGGAGAATAGTAGCCTGCATTGCTGCGAGAGGTGGATATACACTGTACTAGTGCCGACATTGTGCATGCTCTGTTGCCTGTGTCTATGTGCCTGTGGTTCTGTCAGTGTGATCATGTGATGTATCTGACCCCAGTAATGTGTCAATAAAGTTTCCCCTTCCTGGGACAATGAATTCACGGTGTTCTTATTTCAATTTCCAGGAGTGTATTTTGATAGCATATTTTAGAAGATGGTTCATGTAGTGAAGTATAAAACTTATTGGCTCATTGGGTGTCTTTTTTCCAAAGGTTTAATCATAGAGATAAAATGATCTTTTCCAGTCTTATCAGATGAAATCACAAAGTTGTAGACCCACAAATGACATTTAAAAATACATCCCCAGAAGGACCTTTGAGGAGGTGCATATTTTGTTGGCAGTTGAAGCATAACATCTTGGTGTCATTATTACAATGTACAAGTGTCATCTTGTCTTTATTATCTCAAGACAATGAATCTGCCGACTTTGATGAAGTATCTGGAGCCCCTTATGTCTCTCATTTGAGATAAAAGAGGTACTGACTTCCTCTTGTATGTTGTTTCACTTTTGACACATGTATAGTCTTGGGTGAATCTGATGTTGAAATGTGTCTTGAAGAACCAAAAGTAGAAATCATATTCTACTGGAGATTCAGAGTGATTCTCCATGTACAAATGATGCGTTTCATTGATAATGAGGTCAGCAGGCAAGTATTGTCTATGGCCATTGTTTCGTTGACTGTAATGTGATTCTCACCTACAGAAACTGTCAGTGTAACAATGAACCATTTGCACAGTTTCATCTAGAATTTGGTTGTGTCTTGTATTGTGCTTTCCCCTACCATCTGGTTTTGGTGTGACAGCTCCATCAAAAGAAAGTTTCTTTGACATGTTTTTCACTTGCTTTCTGGACACACCATCGTATATGCAAATGCTTTTTCACAGACTCTTACATTAGTCTTATTGACTCAAACAGAATAATTATTTGATAATGCCCTAGGCTTTTCTGTTCCTTTTTTTGACCTATTTCTTTTTACAGGTAAACCTTTAATGCAACCAGCCAAATACACATCCTGGGTAGTCATTAGACCATCAGAAGCATTAATAATAAGATGCCTTGCTTCAACGTCAATTTCACTAAAACACTTGTATTTGCAACTGCAATCATTACTTGCAGTCCAATGAGGCATGTTTTTCCCACTCATGCTCTTGTACTGCTTTCTGTCAATCTTCTGCTGTTTTCTTGTGTTCTGTTTGCACTGTTCCCTGTGTGATCCTTTTTCTCTCTTCAGTGATCCAACAACTGCATCTCTGCTTCTGAATAAGTAGATGTCTCATCTTCACCTGGCTCATAGTTTTTCGAAAAGCCACAATTAAACAGTCCTTGCTCTTCTGATTCGCTCATATTGACAGAAACTGTGAAATCAAAAGATGATGAAGTCACAAAACAGATCGTAAACCTGATAAAAAAATATTCCTCACAGAGAACTGCTAATGTTTACACCAGTCTGCTGAACACTACGTAACATAGCCTCCTTCCTGCTATCATTTGGGGGAAGAATGAGGCAGCTCCCGGAGATGCCTCCATTTTCATGCAAACTCGGAGTACAGGTAGCTCCATCTGTTGGATTTCTCTGGAACTAGTGGGTGGAGTTGCCTCCTTCTTGCATGAAATGAAGCAGCTTTTTTTTTCCGTATGTGATAGGATGTTTAACTCAATAGATGCAAAAAGTGTAGCTGCCTCCTTCTTTCACCATACCACTAAATTACAAAATATGCTTTGTTCTATTCATTTGCTTACATATCATTGTTGTCACTCAAAGACATTATAGTCTGTAACATATCCTCCCCCCTTTCTATATATAGTGTCATTACCTGTCATTTGGTTTTAGTACATTTTATCAGATTTCATTTTCACTACATTATTTGATTCCAATTAGAGAAGTACACATTTTACTCTCGTTTGGTTATACATGCTTCATATAACATTCATACAATAGCAGACTCTTTTTTTATTTATGGCACATGTTGGCATGCATTTCATTTCTATTTACACTGGCTTCTTGGAGGATATTTAGCAATTCAAAAAGAATCATATAAGTAAACAATAGTGATTACAAAATACAATGTTCCACTCTGATAAATACACATGGCCTTGCCTCTCAAAAAAAAATTACAGGAAGGATCTAAGGATCTACACACTACAGAGTTGCAGAAATTCCATGGAAAGGCATACATGCGGTCAGTTAGGTCTCATTAAAAGACTTAATGTGATCTGAAGAACAAAATTGTTTGTTGTTTCTAAGCACAAATTAAATCTGATGATGCCCCTCATATCAATTAATTATTCAGCGTTTAAAAATGCAGCTCCATATTTAATTGTCATGTTCATTGTATAAATGATAACCATTTCATGTGCCGAGGTTTACAGAGTTGTATCATCAATACTGGATGTTACGTATAATGGGTATAAAACAATGTTTAAATAAGTGACAAATGTGTATAAAAATTTCAATGTAAATCAAGTGTTTGATGATTTCATGAGTAGTTGATGGTCACAATAGTTAGGTTTTGGCCCCTTGAATATTTGGTAGTGCTCAACCTTAGTTCAGCATGGTATATGTTGTACTCTAACTGTTTTTTCTCTTAACATACTTTCACACTATCACATTCATACATATCATAAACTTACAACTACATTTACTAGTGGTGTGGTCCTATCTTATATTTAAATGGCAGAATGCGTCAATGCATTGTTCCCTGGAAGAAAAAACTGAATATTAACTTAATACTAATTCTTCATAGATAAGTTGATAGTGGCTTGATGGCTACTAATTCCTTTTTCCATATATTCAGCCATGTATTTGATCATTTCAGTGTGCAGCCACACTGTCACAAAACTCATTTCATGTCATGTGTGCATATCTACTTACCCTATAAATTTGAAAGATAAAGTGTATTTGAGGCATGGTGTGGCCTCTTATTCAGTTTGCCTCTTATACTGTGCTCGCTTATTTACCTTCAGCAAGAATTGTCTTGTCTATCTATCAAGATTAATGGTTGAACTTTCAGTACTTAAAATCGTAAACATTCTACATGTATGTATATAATAAATATATAGTAGCACAGCTTAAGTAAATATCTTGTGGTTTACCATCCCTTTCCTCTGTATATAATCCATTAGCTTTTCTTTGTGTGTATGTATTGTGTAGGTAGTCATAGTTGTAGTATAGATTCTCTCTTAATTTTCTGTGTCTCTGTTTATTCAATAGGCTTTACAAATGTCTGTGTGGGATGTAGCTCAACATGTTTGTTTGTTTTAAGCCCACCAATACTTCCAGCTGTGCCTTTCTCATGCGCAAGTGCTTGTGGATTGTTGACTAGCTTGCTCCTCAATGCGCATGTGCTGCATCACTCTGGTTCTACCCAAGTGAATGTGTGCTGACTGAAAGGTCATCCATGTATGCTTACTCAAAAGTTTGGGTCCTAGCAGTTTGTCCAGACCAGAGACAAATGTACCTGCTCTTACATTCAATCCAAAGAGTTACTTAAAATTCAAGGTGTCCTGCCCCGCATATGAAGGAAATATACTTCTGACTTCCTTCATGTAGTTGCACTTGCCAAAATGAGGACCAAAGATCAATTATAGTAAGAAATTTAACATCATGGAATTTCATGAGCTGTTCCTCTAAATTTTCTGGACATATTTGTACTGGTATAATAATCTTATTAAAGTTATGCGCATGGATGACCAAGTGCTCCTTGCCATCTGGCTTACTCGTGGTCAAAATAGGGCTACAATAAGATTCAAGCATGCTGTTAATCTCTTTTCTTACTGCTTCCCTCTTTGTCCATGGGATAGGGTATGAAGTAGAACAAAAAGTTTTGTGAGGATGTACTTCCATTTTCTCCACAAAATCCTTATTGCTACCTGGTATTTTTTCAAATACTTGTATATAAGCAAGTTCCCTAAGTTCTGCTTGCTGATCTTGAGACAAGCACATTGATGCACTTATCTTTGTTTGTATTGTGTCAAACTTTATCTCTTCTGCTGACAACTGTTTGTTGTTATATGTTTTGACAAACATGACTATGGGATTTGCCAATTGAACTCAAACTATTTATAGCAGTGGCAACATTCTGCTGTGTCTGCAGCCCATAGTAGAATGTCATCCTGTTTGTATCCAACAACAAATCTGATTCTCTGGACTTCAGCCCAGGTATGTGGTAAAACATTTTGAAATGCTCTGATATGGACCACAGGGTTTGTTCTCTTCCCTTCAGAAGTAAGTACTAGAAAATGTTGTAGTGGCACCACCATTTAGGATAGAGAAAGTTAGTTTTGTGTGATATTGTGACATTCTGAGCACAAGTTACCACCAGTTGTGGACGTAGAACAGAGGCCACAGGGCTGTTGAGCTGCTGAAAAACATAAACAAAGTGGTTTGAGTGGCGCAAGCTACAGGCAGAAGGGGGCCACTGGTGACACTGGGGGTGATGAATACGTGACTCAGAGCAGCACGTTAGCCAAACAGAGGCACACAGCTGAGTATAAATAGGTGCCGTTTTCTAACGAGATTCATTCAAGTGTGGCAGCTCTCCTGGATGGCGGGGAGTATCACACCACCAGCTACATGCAGCAACAGATTGTCTGAGTCCAAGACTGGTTGTTGGTTCGTCCCACTGATGCTGACGTGGGGTCCACAGCCAGCCAGTGGCGGACCGCTCTTTGGTTTGCTACTGCAGGCAGTCATCTGAGCTTCCGACACATGCCGGAGACTTTCTGTGGTGAGGGCCGAAGATTTGGACGCTGGATCATGGGCAGTCATTGCTGCTGTGACCTCAGCTAAGCTAGTGAGAAAGAAGCAGCAGCAGGCCCAGCCTACGGCTCTTCAGAGCAGCGCAGAGTCAACGAGGATGGGGAAACCTGAGTTGGCAGGGACACAGACTGTTGAGCCAACTCCCGGCATCCTAAGGATGCTGCACTCCACTAGTGTACAAGGCCGACACACAGCACATTGCACTGGGTCACTGGGGCAGTGGCCTCAGCATTGCGGGACCCTGTGACGCAGACTGAGCTGAACGGGGCACTGTAGCTAAAAAAACAATCAATAATTTGAAAAGTTCTCGCTGAGTTTTAATACCGCACCTCCTGGCAACGACCCACTACATTTGGTGTCTTCCTGCTACATTTGTTCATCCTGATACATTTGGTGATAGAAGTCACCACAACAATATCAGTGCCTAAGTAATCCTTCATCTGCAAAGTAATGTTGACAAACACACCATGCTGTCGGTGACAGGTGTGTTTATGTTCACATGGCGTAGCACATGGCAACTGTGCTTGCTCAACAGGTTCAGCTGCTGGCAAGTGTTATTGCATTCTGCAACCTTTTGATGGGCTTGTCATGTATTGTGCGTAACCAGTGAAAGTATCTAATTCTCTTTTGGAATGTCAGTAGTTTTAGCAATACTGCCTCATAACCTATCCTTTAAACTTCAATCTATTTTAGCTAGAATTTGGCCTTCTTTCTCTTTTAGAGCTTATTCTGCTGAAACTACATAAATCTTGCGCTCTGGTACTACCTTTTCAGCAAGGGTGCTGCCCTTATCCAGCATCCCAGCATCAGCTTTTTCAGTTATTACCTTTACATCTGTACATATCTCTCTGTTTTTTGGCAAATTTTGAATCTATACTTAGCTGGTCTACTCTTAGGTTTAACTTTTGTACTGCTGTAGATAAGCAGCACACATCTTGCAGCTTGATGACTGGGTTCATCACATTTTTAACCAATGCAGCCACTCAGGATTGCACCCCCTGAATTTGGGAATATGCTTCACTGAGTTTTTGTAACTCACCTGCTAGTTGTTCCAGTTTATTGTCTATGTATGATACTCTTTTCATTAATGTACTTATATTGAGGGATATGGTGGTAATTACTTCTTGATTTTGTTGTTTTCCTGGCTTTGTCAATTTCCTAGATAGTTCATCAGATAATTCAGTGCATATAGTTTTGCTCATGTCACTGAAGTGTCAACTAATACTAGTCTTGAAATCATAAAATGTCTGATTTTGCTGTGTTAACTGTTGTCCTGTATTTTACTGATGTTTTGTGAAATACTGTGTCATACCTTTAAGTTCTTGTGGAATTTGTTGCATGAATTGTGTCAAATTGTGTGCCTCATTAGCATTTACATTGTTTTTATGAATTTGTTGAACTCATGATCTCATGCACAAGTAATCAAAGAAATGTTTGCTGTCATATTGTTCAGTTTCACTATTTGAAAAAAAATGTTTCCTGGTGAGAACTGAGAAATTGTCTCATGGAGCATCGTAAAAGTGACATCATGATTAGTTATATTACCAATGTCATCATTTATTGATAGTGGGATTCCAACCACATTATTTATGTTGCTATTGGCCAGTTCACAAGTTGGCACATTACCTTGAGCTGTTGCCAAGCTCTGATTTCTGGCATCTTGGCATATTGCATCTTGTAACGAATTTTCAACAATGGCCATTTCCTTTCACTCCATTGTAACTAGCTTTTATCAGAATTAAGAATAAAATTTTTTGAAAATAAAATTTTGATGTATTGCTACCTTTTCAATGAAAGTGGGGTTGGGTGCATATTTTCTAATGAACCTGATTATTAGAATGAAATTTTCACTCTACAGCGGAGTGTGCACTGATATGAAACTTCCTGGTAGATTAAAAGTGTGTGCTGGACTGAGACTCGAACTCGGTACCTTTGCCTTTTGCGGGCAAGCGCTGTACCGACTGGGCCACCCAGGCTGTGGCTAAGCCGCAATATCCTTTGTTCCAGGAGTGCTAGTTCTGCAAGGTTCGCAGGAAAGCTTCTGTGAAGTTTGAAAGGTAGGAGGCAAGGTATTGGCAGAATTGAAGCTGTGAGGATGGGGCATGAGTCGTGCTTGGGTTGCTCAGTCGGTGGAGCACTTGCCCGTGAAAGGTGAAGGTCCCGAGTTCAAGTCTCGGTCCGGCACTCAGTTTTAATCTGTCAGGAAGTTTCAACCTGATTATTATCTGACAGTGTTACAGAATTTGAGAGATGTATCTTGCACTTTAATGATGACTTTGTACAACTTTTTGTCTTTCTGTAATAATGCACTTACCACAAATGATATTAATTGGAAGGAAAAGAGATTATCTACTGACAGAGACACAGCACCAAGTGCAGCCACCTAAGCATACAATGTTGTTGCTTCCTACCCTTACCACTGAAATTAGCATTCCCTGGCCTATCTCGTTTGTGGGCAGAATTTAATTTTAATTTGCTCCTTCAATGGTTTTATGATTTCCATTCTAATGGACATGTAGCAGATACAATGAAAGTTCCATTAGTTCCTTGTAACAATAATGGGAATCATTTATCTCAGACATTTTTATCCCACCAATTGAAAGATTTGTTCATATATTGCTTGGTGCCATCCTTTAAATGGTCGTCATTAAATAGGTGTGTGGAAATGGATGAATAATTGCTTAAATAATTAGAAAAATTGATTGGAAAGAATAGTTGTAAAAAATTTGAAGGTAATTTATGAATCTGTGCACAATCTTTGGTGAACTTTAATGGATACCAATAGCAACAAACCTTTAATAGCATTACATTGAAGGTCAATAAACATAATTTGCATGCTGTACGGCTGCTACCAGAAGTGTTCGGTACCAAATCAGAGCCACAACCATTGAAACTGTCGATCTTCACATTAATTCCATTGTGTTTATTCTTGATTGTGACAATGTTGATGCAGGAATGCTCCTCCAGATACCATATAAATTATTCTTCTCTGCACCAAACCTCTTGATGCAGGATCTTGGCAGTGAGTGAAATGATGAACAGATGGGATTTGAACCCTTAACCATGTGAATAAACATTCCTTTTCTAATTACTTTTTGTCATGTTTCCAATGAACACTTAAAATTCACATTTTTAACCATGCTGGTATTATGGATTCAAGCATATGTCCGTAAGCTACCACTTCCTAAAGAAAAGGATGAAGATGCAAGAATGAACAAATTTTGTTTCATACAAATATTTAATGGTGTATCAAAACATTATCCTTGCCACAAAACAGCTCATTAATTTACCTTTTTGGTATCTATAATTCAATTAGTTTACGTATTTGCTATATATGAAAAAGAAATGGAAGAAATGGTTCAAATAGCTCTCAGCACTATGGGACTTAACTTCTGAGGTCATTAGTCCCCTAGAACTTAGAACTACTTAAATGTAACTAACCTAAGGACATCACACACAACCGTGCCCAAGGCAGGATTCGAACCTGTGACCGTAGCGCTTGCACGGTTCCAAACTGTAGTGCCTAGAACTGCTCGGCCACCACGGCCGACAATGGAAGAAAAAATAATATCATTCAACAGAAGGTGCATGACCTGCAAGATCATCTGATCTGAATCCATGTGACTTTTGGCACTGGGGATATCTAACAGAATGCATTTACCTAGGAAATGTTTGGTCTCTACTGATCTGAAGGCCAGTAAATATGAACACATTGCTGAGATACAAACAGAATTGTTGTGAGCAACCGTCTATCACATTGTTTTACAGATACAGCATCTTGTTAACTTTTCCACTGCTCATACTGAACAAAATGTGTAAGCAGCAGCTAATAATAAAATTAACATTATGTCTTTACCACTTGTTTGATGTTTCTGTCCACATCTAATTCCTAATTAGTTACAGATGGAAACATTTCTTCATTGACTTTCTTGCATTCACAGTGGCAGTTTTGCACCTTGTGGCCAAAATTGGAACTAAATTTCTTTCCAGCATGAACTGATTCTGCATTAAGGCATTAGAACATTTACCATGTTCCAATCACTGCAGCCCACACTGTACCTCTGCGAGTAGCTGCACTTTAATTTTAACCACCCAGTATTTGTGAGCTCTATGTTTATTTCATTTCCTTAGCTACATATTTGTATCGTAACCATGACATTCAGAATGAAATTTTCACTCTGCAGTGGAGTGTGTATTGCTAGGTACTTTCATAATCATGACATATCATCATATCCTCATGAGAATTTTTTACTCAGAACATGGACTTATTTACACACACATGAAAAAAAGTTTTGCATCAACCTGGTTCCCAGAACTCATGAAGATAGTCATTGGCCATGGATACTGTATCACAGATACAGTACCTTTGACTGTTCAGAGATGTCACTAAATCCACCCCAAGATGTAAACAACCTTGCATGAGCAGCACCTATTAGACACAGGGGGTCCTACAGCAGTCAGTTCCAGTCATTCCACCATCAAGGAGGTACACGACTCATGTTGGTTGTAGTTCAACCATACCTAGCTATTCAATACCATGGTTTGATTATGTCTGCATTGTTACTTTGTGCTAGGAAGGGCTCTCAACAAGGGCAGTATCCAGGCATCTCGGAGTGAACCAAATCATTGCTGTTCAGACATGGAGGAAGTACAGAGGGACAGGAGCTGTTGATGACATGCCTTGCTTGGGCTGCGCAAGGGCTACTACTGCAGTAGATGGTCACTACCTATGAGTTATGGCTCAGAGGAACCCTGACAGCAACCCCACCATGTTGAATATCACTTTTTGAGCAGCCACGGGATGCTGTGTTATGCCTCAAACTGTGCACAGTAGGCTGCATGATGTGCAACTTGACTCCCAACATGCATGGCAAGGTCCATCTTTGCAACCATGACACCATGCAGCTCAGTGCAGATGGGCCCAACAACACGCATAATGGACCGCTCAAGATTGGCATCACATTCTCTTCACCGATGAGTCTCTCATATACATTCAACAAGGCTACATCAGAAACATGTTTGGAGGCAACCCAGTCAGGCTGAACAGCTTACACACACAGTCCAGCGAGTGCAGGATTGGCATCACATTCTCTTCACTGATGAGTGTCTCATATACCTTCAACAAGGCTACATCGGAAACATATTTGGAGGCAACCCAGTCAGGCTGAACACCTTGTACACACAGTCCAGTGAGTGCAGGAAGGTGGAGGTTCCCTCAAGTTTTGGGGTGGCATTGTGTGGGGCTGACATATGCTGCTGGTGGCCATGGAATGTGCTGTAACAGCTGTATGATACATGAGTGCCATCCCCAACCGATAATGCAATCATATCGGAAGTATATTGCAAGGCATTTGTCTTCATTGACGACAATTTATGCACCCATTATGCACATTTTGTGAATGACTTCCTTCACGATAACAACGTCTCTCAACTAGAGTTCCCAGCATGTAATCCAGACATGAACCCTATCAAACATGTCTGGGATTGATTGAAAAGGGTTGTTTATGGATGACATGACCCACCAACCACTGAGGGATCTACGCCGAATTGCCATTGAGGAGTGGGACAGTCTGGACCAACAGTGCCTTGATGAACTTATGGAGAGTATACCATGATGAATACAGGCATGCATCAATGCAGGAGGCCATGCTACTGGTATTAGAGGTACCAGTGTGTACAGCAATCTGGACCACCACATCTGAAGGTCTCATTGTACGGTGGTACAACATGCAATGTGTGGTTTTCATGAGCAACAAAGAGGGCGAAATGATGTTTATGTTGATCTCTATTCCAATTTTCTGTACAGGTTCCAGAATTCTCAGAACCAAGGTGATGCAAAACTTTTTTTTATGTGTGTATGAATATCATCACAGGAGTTTTACAGAGCTACTGACCTACAAAACAACTGCTTTAAAAAGGCAGGCCACAGTAAATTCACCTTCAAGGTGCACTCAATTCTTTTGTGAATATGTGCATGATGAGCAGAAGGTCCAATGCTATTGCACCGACTACTTCCTTTCTTTTGCAGTCTCTCATCTCAACTATTCTTCCTTCTCTTACTTAGTTTCTCATGATGGGTGTATTTGATGATGGCCTGGTTGTTACCTGAGTTTCGTTATCCTTTCTCAGTGTATTCAATTATTCACTTCACATCACCTTCTGGCTGAAGCAATTTTTGGCCCTTTTCTGGGTTTGACTTTCATTCTCAACATATTTTTTGTAGTGTGGACCAACTGGAGAAAATGTCTTAAATAACATTTCTGCATTCACTGTTCTACATTACCTATGCATAATTCCTGCACATGCTCTTGTAAATGCTTAAAAGCCAAGCCGTAGCCAGCACTGCTTTTGCCTGAACTGCCAACTCCCCAACTAAGGAGTAGGAATGTACAGAATGGTCCTATGGATGATTTAACAAATGACTGCCACCCATGAGGTGTTTATGATGCTTATGCCTTGGTCTTAAGATGCCCTGCTGCAGGCAGATTCTAAGTTTGAAAACTGTGGATGAATGCTCCATGAAGGTAGTCCTTGTGAACAGTCATCTTTTTGTGTGTCAACTGCATAAAACACCATCCAGCTGGTTCACTGGCTTTGAGGCTTTAAGAAAAAAAAAAATACAAGAATATAAGTCTATTGTCTGCTTATCAAATACAAAGGCATGAAAAAGTATGGCCACCCACATGTTGTTGACATAATGACCAATTATGCGAAAGTCGCATTGTCTCATTCCTCCACCCCCACCTCAGTTTTTTTCCAAAACAGACCTCCCCCACCCCCCACCAACCACCCCCCCTCCCCTCTTACAATTCCTGGAGCACCATCTTCAGGAAACATTCCCCATACATGGCTAGAGAAGAAATTTCCTCCTCCTACATCTTCCACTGACAAGACTTCCTCTCAGGATCCCTCTTCCCAGGAACCTGCAGACAATGACTGAAGGACCTGCACCCTATGGGTCCTAGGGCTGCCTGCTTTTTCATCACCCTACACTTACCATGCATAGAACCTTGTGAGGATACCAGACATCAAAGGCTGTGAAGGAGAAGAAAAAGATGAAGAATTGGACAAGGCTACTCCAGTGAACCAGCACGTGCCAGAAACAAGTGCTAGAAAGAACAATAGCATTTACACATACAATGCCAACCAGGGAGTGGTTACTGGAGGAGGATGGATAGATTAGGATGACAAAATTAAACTGATGGTTCATGGCAAAATACTTGAAGTGGGCATAAGTATTCATCTTGATTCGGGAAGTGATATATCAATAATATTCCAAGAGTTGATGAGGATAATTTGGCAGAATCATGTGTGTTCTATACCCCCAGTGACAGATGAGTATAATGTGGGTGTAACAGGAACTAAGGCAAAAGTAATAAAAGAAAAGATTAAATTACATATTACAATGGTTAATTCTAAATTTTATTGGCCCTGCTTAACAGTACCAAATTTAAACATAGATATATCATTTGGGTTGGATTGGCTGCTGTCCTATAAGACTTCTTTAGATTTTGAAAAGAATACAGTTAAACAGACACACAAAGGCATCATTTATATATATTTCTGTTTAGAAACAGCTCAGAGACATTTATACTGAATTTCCTGGGTAAATATACTTGGGTATTTGCTATGTTGCTGGTGTTGTTGTGGTCTTCAGTCCAGAGATTGGTTTGATGCAGCTCTCCATGCTACTCTATCCCGTGCAAGTTTCTTCATCTCCCAGTACCTACTGTAACCTACATGCTGCTGAATCTGCATAGTGTATTCATCTCCTGATCTCCTCTACAATTTTTACTCTTCATGCCGCCCTCCAATACTAAATTGGTGATCCATTGATGCCTCAGAACATGTCCTACCAACTGATCCCTTCTTCTAGTCAAGTTATGCCAGAAATTTCTCTTCTCCCCAATTCTATGCAATACTTCCTCATTAATTACGTTATCTACCCATCTAGTCTTCAGCATTCTTGTGTAGCACCACATTTTGAAAGCTTCTATTTTCTTCTTGTTCAAACTATTTATTGCCTATGTTTCACTTCCATACATGTCTACACTCCATACAAATACAGTATGTACAGAAATGCCTTCTTGACACTCGAATCTATTACAAATTTCTCTTCTACAGAAACATTTTCCTTGCCATAGCCAGTCCACATTTTATATCTTCTATACTTTAACCATCATCAATTATTTTGCTCCCCAAATAGCAAAACTCATCTACTACTTTAAGTGACTCATTTCCTAAACTAATTCTCTCAGCATCACCTGATTTAATTAGACTACATTCCATTATTCTTGTTTTGCTTTTGTTGATGTTCATCTTATATCCTCCTTTCAAGACACTGTCCATTCCATTCAATTGCTCTTCCAGGTCCTTTGCTCTGTCTGATAGATTTACAATGTCATCATTGAACTTCAAAGTTTTTCTTTCTTCTCCATGGATTTTAATTCCTGCTCTGAATTTTTCTTTTGTTTCCTTTACTGCTTGCTCAATATACAGATTGAATAACATCAGGGATAGGCTATAACCCTGTGTCACTTCCTTCTCAACCGTTACTTCTCTTTCATGCCCTTCAACTCTTATAACTTCCATCTGGTTTCTGTACAAACTGTAAATAGCCTTTTGCTCCCTGTATTTTAGCCCTGCCACCTTCAGAATTTGAAATAGTATCCCAGTTAACATTGTCAAAAGCTTTGTCTAAGTCTACAAGTGCTAGAAACATAGGCTTGCCTTTCCTGAATCTGTCTTCCAAGATAAGTCATAGGGTCAGTATTGCTTCACGTGTTCCAATATTTCTATGGAATCCAAACTGGTCTTCCCCAAGGTCAACTTCTACAAGTTTTTTCATTCATCTGTAAAGAATTCGCATTAGTATTTTGCAGCTGTGACTTATTAAACTGATAGTTCAGTGCTGCTTTCTTTGGAATTGGAATTATTATATTCTTCTTGAAGCCTGAGGGTATTTCACCTGTCTCATACATCTTGCTCCCCAAATAGTAGAGTTTTGTCATGGCTGGCTCTCCCTAGGCTATCAGTAGTTCTAGTGGAATGTTGTCTACTCCCGGGGCCTTGTTTCAACTTAGTCTTTCAGTGCTCTGTCAAACTCTTTACGCAATATGATATCTCCCATTTCAACTTCATCTACATCCTCTTCCATCTCCATAATATTGTCCTCAAGTACATCACCCTTGTATAGGCTCTCTATATACTCCTTCCACCCTTCTGCCTTCCCTACTTTGCTTAGAACTGGTTTTCCATCTGAGCTCTTGATATTCATACAAGTGGTTCTCTTTTCCCCCAAAGGTCTATTTAAGTTTCCTGCAGACAGTATCTATCTTACCCCTAGTGAGATATGCCTCTAAATCCTTACATTTGTCCTCTAGCCATGCCTGCTCAGCCATTTTGCTCTTCCTGTCTATCTCATTTTTGAGACATTTGTATTCCTTTTTGCCTGCTTCATTTACTGCATTTTTATATTTTCTCCTTTCATCAATTAAATTAGATTAGATTGTATTACATTAGTTTTTTGTTCCACAGATCCATGCTGAGGAGCTCCTCATGCTGTGGAACATGTCAATTTTTAAAATTTTTTTTGACCTTAAATAATTGTACCAATAGTATGAATATATAAAATACATATACAATGGAGTAGAAGGAGTTGGCCACTAGTAAGTCTTTCAAGCTCCTTTTAAACTGATCTTTATTTGTAGCTAAATTTTTTATGTTTGCTGGCACATTATTAAAGATGAGTGTTACTGAGTAATTGGCCCCTTATTGAACTAAAGTAAGCGCTTTTAAATCCTTGTGCAGATCATTTTTGTTCCTGGTATTGTATGTATGAACTGAGCTGTTTGTTGGAAAAAGAGATATATTATTTAGGACAAATTTCATCAAGGATTAAATATACAGAGAGGCAATAGTTAGTGTACTCAGTTCTTTGAAGAGGTTTGTACAGGATGTCTGAGAATTTACTCCACAAATAATTTGTATTACACGCTTTTGGACTCTGAAAACTTTTGTTTGACTTGAAGAGTTACCCCAAAATATGATACCATGTGACATTATGGAATGAAAGTAGGCAAAGTATGCAAGCTTTTTCATTTTTATGTCATCTATGTCTGCTAACACTCAAAATGCAAATACAGATTTTTTAAGGCATTTCTGCAGTTCTGTGGTGTGCTTCTCCCAACTGAATTTATTATCAAGTTGTAATCCCTGGAATTTAAGACAGTCAACCTCTTCTATCTGCTCTTCTTCATAATTGATACATATGCTGGGTGGAAACCTCTTACAGCTTCTGAATTGCATATAGTGAGTCTTTTCGAAGTTTAATGTCAGTGAGTTGGCTTTAAACCATTTATTAATATCCATGAAAATATCATTAGCAGATCTTTCTAGAACTACACTCAACATACTATTTATTGCAATACTTGTGTCATCTGCAAACAAAACGAACTCTGGTTCTGGCAGTGTAACTGATGAGAGATCATTAATGTACACAAGAAAAAGCAATGGCCCTTAGATGGATCCTTGTTGGACACCACATGTAATTTCTTCCCATTCTGATGATGATTGATTACTTAATTCACTAGTCCTTTGCACTGACACTCTTTGTTTCCTGTTAGCATGGTATGACCTAAACCATTTTGCAGCACTGCCCGTGACACCATAGAATTATAATTTATTTAAAAGGATGTTGTGGTTCACACAATCAAATACCTTTGACAAATCACAGAAAATACCTGTTGCTTGTAATTTGTTATTTAATGAATTAAGTACATTTTCACTGTAGGTGTAAATAGCCTTCTTGATATCAGAAACCTTCAGAAATCTTAACTGTGTGTTTGATAATATGTTATTTGTGCTCAGATGGTTGAGAAGCTGCCTGTACATTACTTTTTCTAAAATTTTTGAGAATGCTGGCAAAAGTGAAATTGGTCTGTAGTTTGATGGTATCTCTTTATCCCCTTTCTTGAAGAGAGGCTTAACATCTGCAAATTTTAGCAGAAGAGGAGGAAGCACATAAGATGGCAAGTAATGGAATTATTGAGCAGAGCCTGAATACATACAACAATCCATGCTTAGCTGTTACAAAACGTATTATGGTTGTACATTTAGAGTGTGATGTTCAGACACTTAACAAACATAAAAAAACAGAAAGGAATAGACCAGTAAGCAATGAAGAACTATTGTCTACATTTGAATAAGCTCAATTTTTCTGTTGCAAGGACCTCAGGGATGTGTACTGGCAGGTACGTTCTGCATAAAGAGTTGAGGCCACAAGCTGTATTTCTATTTAAAGGAAAATCATATCAATTTTGTGTGCTGCCATTTTGGTTAAACATTTCTATGTCAGTTTTCATACATGCATTAGACAAAGCATTGGGGGATGGTTTAGTTCAAGAACTCATTACTTATGTAAATGGCATATCAAGTATATGTAACACCTGGGAATAACAGTGTTCACTTTTGAGCTTAATAACAGTGTTCACTGTAAGCTAAAGCTCTGAAAAGGTTAAAAGGGAAGAAATATTACAATAAAACCCCCAATTTTGGAAGAGAAGAGGACACACAGTGGGCATAAAGTGAGTGCGACCTGAACCTGGACAGATTCAAGCAATAACAGACCACATAGTACCTCAAAATGTAAAACAGTAACAATCTGGGCTGGATTTTGTAGGTGATTTTTAAGATAACAGTCAATGAATTACCCACATCTTTTGTCAATACTTAAACAGTGGACTAAAGGGATATGGGATTAAGGTGTTGCAGAATCTTTTAACAAAGTAAAGCAAATCGTAGTTAAGGCAGAGATTCTAAAACATCCAGAATGTTATAAGCATTTAAAAGTTGCATTTTATATGTTAGAATATGGAGTGGCCTCTGAGCTATTCCAAGGAGAATGAAACTCAGAAGAATGCAATCACAATACAATAGTTTTTACCAGTAGATATCTAATAAGCACAAACTAAATTACATAGCAACTAAAAGGAATTGTTAGCCATTATGTGAAGTATACAGAAATTCCAAATGTTAATATGGAGGTCACATCTAATTGCCTAGGGCAAATCTGGGAGAGCTGGACCACTGAGTAGGATGGACGACTGCTCTATTTCACAGTTCTGCCTCTGGAGGGCAGATTCTGCCACATGTGAGGAAGTTTCTTTTTGTGAACAAACATGGTGAAGAAGTAATGCTGCCATTTTTCTCTTAGTTATGGGGAAAAAAGTCACATTCTGTGTTCTGCTAAGCTGAGAAGTTTAATCATTTGGTTACATAATTTTAGTATTAAGGCTTAGTTTGCACAGTATTGATGCAGTTTTTTACTGTTAGCTTAGGCATGAAACTAACCTAAAATGGCCACAAAGTTCACTGCCTACAGATAGAAGTGGGGGTGAGCCCATCTCGTCCAGACAATCAGGAGAAATGGACCTGCGTTATTTGGTATAGATGGGCCTTTTAATGTGAGAGCACTGGAGCACAATTAAATTTTGCTTCAAGGTATGTGCAGTAATCCCAATGAAGATGGCTGCAGTCTCAGACTATGCTTATTCACCGATATTTCTGTGCTAACAAATGGAACTGACATACAGACCAGTCAAACACTATAAAGCTCATTAAAAGGGCTACTGATCTCAAACACATCAAAAGAGCAGATTTATCTGTGTAAGTCAAATTCTTTCACTAACTCAACTTCATGCTCCACTCCAACGAAACCTAAAACTTTCAACAATAGCACCTCAAAACTGACTACTTCTAAGCCAACAGAGATAAAAGTTTTGGAAGAAATATAACCTGTTCCTTCTATTGATAAAACTATGAATTTTGAAACCAAGGCAGCATTTATATCCAAAGGCCTCAACACTGCTGAAAATGTTGAAATTGTAAAGAAATACAGGTATAAGAAAAGAAAGGTAACAGGAATAAGGCACAAAAAGATCATCAAGGATGAAGAGAAAATCAGACTGAAGACGCTTAAAATGTAAAAAACTGCAAATAGCTCACTGTGATCATTACATGCCAACATCGTAGATTGCAAAAATAACTTTGATAAGCAATGTGAGGATGGATCTGTTGGGTGTGATGAAATCTATTACAAAACCAATAAAAAATGTGGTTAGAGTCAGTGTGTTTCCTGTTCATGATTTTCACATGAATGTTGTTCAGCATTTGGTAACAAGTGTAATTACTGTGATGAGAGAAAGGCAGGTTAAAGCTTGAATAAAACTAACAACTCATTAGAAAATCCAGTGTTCAGTCAAGATTAATAATAAACTGGTAAAATTATTTTTGACTATAATATTCAATAATATAATTCTATATTCATCACAACATTTTCCAAATAAAATTATGAAATTTTAATTGACTCTTTTCTTTATGTGTAGCCATTTTTATGTGTTCCATCTGTCCCAGTATACTGATCAATCTTATCCATAAACCTGAGAAGGATCACACATTAATATTTTCATTTTATCACATCTCTTGTATTTTAAGTGGCAGTGCCTCAGTAATATATGATTCTTAAATCTCTACGTCACACTATATGAACCTGTTGTTACATATTCAAAAAGCTGAAAAACACACAAATTTTATGATGAAGAGAAAAATTTGTCCCACTCTACTGCATTTACCCTATACTGATCACCAGCTACTTGTATTTTTAATGGAAAACACATTACTGTACCATAGACTCATGTGCTAGGTGCTATTTGTAAAGTGATTCCATAATGAAATAAGTTACATTTAAGTGCCATTGAACATGGTTTCAGATGCAATATCCATGTTAGCTTTAGAGATGAACACCCTGACAAGAACAAAAGGACCTAGTGTTGTTTTTAAAATCTATTAGCTATCCAGATAATGAAATAAGATGATTATTGAAGAATATTAAGGAATGATTATGATCTGATGAATTCTTTTGTAGGAAGTTATTGGAGTGTGAACTGAAAACACTAACAGAAGTTGAGAAAGCTTTATGTATGATACAAAAAGAAGTCTTATTTTGGAGATTGACAGATGATGGAAGTTATGTGTTCCAGACATAGTCATAGAAACATTAGTTTGGTTTTTGCAGTAAGATTATGCCCAATTTCGTATAAGGGAGTCTATTACACATTTTTAAAGATGAATAATAAATAAAAAATAAAAACAAAGGAACATGTGAGTTGTGTCATAAAGTCTATGATGATGACAGCCATGAAGTATATAAAATATATCAAGTACTTCCAAAAGGTTTACATGACTTAACAGCAGCTGACTTACGTGGATCTCTGCCAAAAGGTAGAGGAGGAGTATCTCATAGTTTAGTATTTGCTAAATTTTGGTGAAAATATGTAAAATTATATCTGATAAAATTTGCCAACACAACTACAATAATAAACTGTTTAAGGGAAAAATGTGTGGAATAGGGAAACCACAATGACTGCTAATGGACAATGGCTCACAATTCACAAACAACAATTTCAATGAATTTATGGCTTGGGAAGATATCAAGCATGTGGCCATTTGCAGGCACCATCCCCAGTGTAATTCTTCAGTGAGGATAATGAAAGAAATCAGTCAACTGTGTCACATATATTGTTACAAAAGGTACATCAATAAACAAGAAAATGTCACCAGTTGGAATCTTTTGTGATCTGTCAAAAGCATTTGACTATGTAGATCACAAGATTCTACTAAGAAAGGCTGGGCATTATGGCTTAAAAGATAAAGTAGGGAAGTGACTTGAGTCATATCTAGATGACAGAAATCAGAAGGCAGTATTAAACAGTTGTGCAAAAGCACCTGCCATTAAAATGTGGAGTGCCACAGGGTTGGTGCTTGGTCCCTTACTTTTCTTAATCTTTGTAAATGACCTCCCACGGTGTGTGACCCAAGAAGTACACTTCACCCTGTTTGCAGATGACACAGCCAGTGTGGCTGTCAAGGTACCCAACTGCAGTCTAAAGAACACTGTGACCACTATATTCCAATAAATTCTAGATTGGTTCACTGCAAATGGTCTTTCCCTCAATGTTAATGAGACTCATTCATTCAGTTTCAAACAGTAAACAAAAAATTGGAAAATGTTGAAATAAAATGTGAAGACAAAGAAATAGTGAAAGCTGTATCTTCCAAATTTCTGGGTGTACATATTGATAACAAACTAAACTGGTCTGTCCACATCACCAACCTATGTAAAAGACTGAATTCAGCAGCAAGTGCCATTCGCTCAATTGCATCTTTTTGTGACATGGAAACAATCAAAACTGCATATGTTGGTTATTTCCATTCACTTATGACATATGGCATCATATTCTCGGGAAATCTACCACAAGCAAAAAAAAACCTTTGTATCACAGAAGAGAGTTATCAGTATTATGAGTAGAGCACATCCTAGATTTTCTTGCAGAAATTTGTTCAAACAGCTGGGGATCCTCACCATGACTTGACAATACATGTTGTCACTAACGTGGTTCGTGAACAAAAATTATGCAATTTAGAAAATGAATAGTGCATACCATGATCACAATACAAGAAGAAAATATGATATTCACAATGATTTAAAAAATCTCAGCATGGTACAGAACGGAGTTCATTATTCAAGTATAAACTAAAACTAAAACTAAACTACTCCCAAACAGTCCATGAAGGCCCAACGGTACTGACTGGCCATCATGTCATTCTCAGCTCATAGGCTTCACTGGATGTGGATACGGAGGGGCGATCCCAGCCGTATGTCAGTTTCCGAGACTGGGGCCACTAATTTTCAGTCAAGTAGTTCCTCAGTTTGCCTCACAAGGGCTGAGTGCACCCTGCTTGCCAGCAGCACTCAGCAGACCGGATGGTCACCCATCCAAGTACTAGCCCAGCCCCACAGTGCTTAACTTCGGTGATTTGATGGGAACTGGTGGTACCACTGCGGCAAGGCCATTGACAGTCAAGCATAAAAGTGTTCAATATAATTCCTGTACATATCAAATCAGTCATTGGGGATCTTACTAAATTCAAAACAGAGCTAAAACTTTGTCTTTTGGATAATTCTTTCTATTCTTTACAGGAATTCGTTGATAATGTGGAATACTTCTTGAATTTGTGTTTAATTTCATGCATTTCTAATAGAACTGATTATGTAGATTAGCATATCACTTGTTGGCAGAATATTTTTTAGATGAATTACTTTTAATTTGTTTATGTAATCGTCTATGTCATTACTGCACTATTATTTATGAAATCATCTGTAGTATTAGCCCCATCTGTGTTGTTATCTCAATTTTTGTGTGTAATTATTTGACCTGTGGATGTCCTTTTTCATGTATCTGCTTATATATGTTAAATTCATTGCCTCGTGATCATCTTCAAGTGGCTATTACTGTAATAACCTGACACGTTCTACATCCCAGCAATACATTCACATCAAAGATCCATGGAACTCAAAAATAAAGAAATAAATAAAATAAATGAATGATTCCTGGATTTCAAAAGTTTCTCAATGAAGTACCACATTTATCAACTGGACTCTCCCCCGACAGAGCTTATGCACAAAACATTCATAGGGGAACCACTTTTAAAATGTTTTACTGCTAAAAGTGAAAAGAAGGATGTGACACAAGATTTGTAAACAAGTAGAAGGGCACTTATAGAAGCAAACAGTGCATAGTGTAAGATAATATAATCTAAAGGAAACTGCATCTAACTCTCACACTGACGAAAATGTTTTAATTAAAAAAAAAAAAAAAAGATATTAAAGTAGTGATATCTTCAAGCGATATGATGGCCCTTGTGAGGTAGTAGGTGTTCCCTATCCTAAAACTGTATTTTTTGTGGAGCCCTCCACAGGCCAAGAAAAAGGTAGGTTTAATGCAGAATTGATAAAAGATGTATGAGCATCTATCTCATTTTATTGTAGATGCAACATGAATCCTTTTTTAATGTAGCTCACCAGTAAAAACAACTGTGAGAAAAGTAATAGACATGTATAATAACCAAACACTATCATAAAATAAAATAATAAATAGCATATTAAACAACATGTAATCACCTACAGTTAGAAGTCAGCATCACTGCATTTGCTGAGAGGAAAAGTGTGTAGTTATCCACATTTGGAAGTAAGTGGTGAGCTAACGTCTATGTACACGCATTAGCAAAGTGCAAGGATAGGTGTGAGTATTAGTGTTTAATAACATTAATTCACATAAGAAGAAAGCATTCTTATTACTGTTGAAAACTTAGAGACTAGTAATCAGGGCTGCTGAGAGCCAGGACTGGGCCTGGGTCAAGATGTGTGATTAACACCATTCCCAAAACACAGCAAACAAATTTTATTGTTATGTTAAAGAAGGGCTGACATGGTATAGACATAATGGATGACAGTGCACAATACCTATGTGTGCCAAAAAACTCATGTGAGAAAATGATTTTTCTGGGGTTCAAAACTCAGATTGTATTGATCACAGAGATGATGGATCAACTATTTGGACAGGCATCAGCCAATCAACCACTTCCATACCTTTCAAAAGAAATGTCACACTGTAACTATCCTACAATATAGACATCAACCTATCATCCATTTCTGTACCTGATGAAAGAAATATCATATTGTAGCTATCGTACAGTATGGGATTAAAATTTAAGCATTACACACTTTCTGCAGCCTAGGCAAATTGAGAAAATCAGTTGGTTCTTTTGAATTAGATGTGGTCTAGGACGGACCTTAAACAGCTTATAAAAGCACCATTTGTTCATGGTTGTTTCCCAAGAAATGAGAAAAACCATGATTTTTGGGTATGAAATATGGAGATTGTCAGTTCTATACTTTCTATTCATGGTATATGAGTGAAAATGATACCATGTGGTGCACGTAATAGCCAGTCTGGGGTATAAATATTTGTGGCGACTATAAACCAAGCCACATGAAATATCTTTGCTTTGGCAAGCTCTTTGTGCCTGTCTGTGGTCACGCACAAAAAAGTACACATATTGACAGAAAATCAGGAATGTATCTAGCTGTATATGTGTGCTTCTGACTAATAAAATAGTGTTTATTACATGTGCTATAGTGTGCATCATTGGATTTGGCAGTCCTACAACACTAAAACCGATACTGATGACCCCAAATTTTGTTCGTTAGTGCTACAACAATCTTTCATACCATCAAGCAGTACACAATGGATTGCTTGCTGCCCCTACACCGCACATGTACCAACTAAGTTTCTGAACGGATGCTTCAGCATGGTTTTTCAATTATACACCTTGTGTTCACAATAGTTTGATGCAGGTCCTGAACATACCTTCTAGCAGTACTCAAGAAGACAGTGCTTCTGCCTTCCCACAGCCATGTGTGCCGGCATAGGTACAATCAATAACTTTCAGTTATCGTACGTGAGTCAGCAATTGTGTGGCAGTGTTCTGTATCAACAGAACGTTTTTAGTGCACAAACCTTTGAATGCGAATGTTTTACGTTGAGTATGAACTTTCATGCGTGTTCCAAGTGCTCGACAATGGCTGACACAATGTGCTCAAACCCCAGTGACTATGTTTACAGGTTTCCCAAGTGCCAGTGTGAACTTTCCAACTGAATCAGTGGAGGTGGAGATCGAGCCTGATGCTCTAAGATGGGAAATTTCATGTTTATCTCAGAACTCCACATTTTGCACCAGCCCCCCCCCCCCCCCAAATACCACCCCCACACTACCAGCATCGACTTTACAAGTGTTTCCAATGGCACACACCGTTCCTGCCGCATCTACCAAGTGTGTTCAACAAATATTATGTGATTTTAACGATTTTAAGGCACCTATAGGGGAGGGGCCCGGAAACTGTACTCCGTCATCCTCCACACATCGGTCGACTACGGTCAACTCTACTGCGCCGGTGAATTTTACGCCTGTTGGCGTTACTCCGTCGAAAGCACAATTCATTGGTTTCTTGACGAAGGTCAAGCCAGTAGCTCCTACCATGTCAAATGCCACTAACAGTGTTGAAAGATGGTACACCATTACTGCACCTGAGCCAATTATGCTGCAGAACTCTGGACAGGGAGTGACATTTTCTGATAAACTGTTACATCAAGACTTCCCCATCCATTGGCCAATGCTACCGCCCATTCACAATGACCTCCCACAACATGGTTTGCCTTGGTCATGGTTTGCTGGCAGCTACATGGCATGCCCGATGAAAATTCGAAGTTCCTTTGCTTACTATGTCACTTCCATGATGAACTGGACCTGATCTGCGATATTGTAGCTTTGCCCCCCACTATGGACAAATATGCATTCGCCCTATGCACCATCCTTGAGCGAGTATCCACACCAACAGAGGAAGCTATCTGGCTCATCAATCATGAGTCGCTGGGTTCGAGATCCCCGTCGCAGCTCTCGCCTCATCACTGCGCCATGATATACACACATCACATGCCAGACGTTACACTTTGGTCCATCTGGTTGCTCAAACTTCCTGCATGTGACTTCAGCCCCATTAGACACCAAACTGAAGATAGCAGACCAGGTGTACAACATTATGCCCGCCCCACATACTCCCCCAGGTGGCCCTCAGGCCTCAGGGGTTGGCACACCTGGGCGGCAGCTTCCATTGTGTGGTACAGAGTGCACACAACTCAGTCCACGCATGCGCGCAGTTCCAGCACCACCTCGCAGCCGCCACGTTAGCTCCTCTCCTACCAGCATTAGTGCAACGCCGCTGTCAGAGGAACCTACAGATAAGACCCCCTCCACTGCCACTTCAACCTCAGCCAACATGATGGATGACGCCACGCACTATACCAGTTGGTGTTATTTCCATTACCACTTTGGCGATGCAGCTAAGAAATGTCGTTCTCCATGCGCATTCCCAAACTAATAACGCCACCCAATTCAGGCGCCAAGTTCTGCTTCGCACCACACAGATGCCTATTACTTAATACTTCACCACCTCATGCACCAGGAAGCTTGTACATAAAAGACGCAGTCTCTTGCCTTTCATTTCTAGTTGACACGCGGGCCGAGGTTAGTGTGATACCTCTGTCCGCAGGTAATAAATTGGAGCGTTAGCCTTGCCCTCAATTTGAGCCGCCAATAAGTCTCTGATCCAATCTCATGGAATAACTAATTTAAGCCTTAAACTGAAGGACGTTAATACTCCTTACAGTGGACTTTTGTTATTGCGGAGGTGGATGAACCCATGCTTGGGGTAGATTTTCTCTTAGCCAACGTACTGTCACCCAACCTACAATGAAGTACACTACCCTTTAACTTGATAGACCATACCACTGGTTGAGGTATCTCTTCCCTCCCATCCCAGAGCGCCACTCTATTGAGTGAGCTAGCTGAAACTGCTGTTGCAGTGCTCTCTCTTAGATCACACGATAACGAACTTCGGAACAGCAATGAAGCCCTGCATTTATGCATCACCACCATGCAGGCCAAGCTCACAGACGGATGTAAGCATGTCACTCAGCTGTCACACATGGCCATGCCCCCAACCCTGGTACCACTTCCTCGGACCTGCCATAGACACCGCGTGACGTTTCTACTGCTGGGCAGAAGCTGTGTCTGCAACACTACCAAGTACCCCAGCAAGCTCTATGACAAGGACTACCTGTGGATCACTGCCACTGCTGCTGACCCACCAGTCTGGGACACACAAGCATGTGCATTACAGGTTAGTCATAGTGCACTGGGAGTGGATCCATCATCCCCATCAGTGTTCATGATCAGAAATGGTACTGTCCACAGAATAAATACCAGAGAAAGCCCACCGGTACGTGCAAAGGCTAGGTGTTTAAATCCGGAAAAACGTAAACACGCCAAACCTATTATTCAGGAACTTTTAGATAGTAAGATTATTCGCCCTTCATCCAGTAGTTAGTTGTCACCCATTCATTTGGTGCTCAGGAAAGATGACTATCAGGTGCTTAACACAAGAACAATTCTAGATAAATATCCCATCCCGAATAATCAAGAATTTGCTTCCCAACTGCATGGGGCACAAATTTTCAGTGTAATTGACTGTCACAAGGTTTATCACCAACTGCCAATGGCACTTGAGGACGTTGGAAAAATCACTATCATCATCCCATTTGGGTTGTTGGAGTATTTGTTTATGCCATTGGGCCTTAAAAATGCCACACAGACATGGCAACAGTTCATCGACTCACTGGTTGGAAAACTGGACTTTGGATATGCCTACCTGGATGACTTGCTAATTTTTCTTCCTCCCTCAAGGAACATGAACTCTATTTAAATACAGTGTTCCAACTATTAAAAGCAAACAGTGTTGCAGTGAACAATGCCAAGTCACAACTCCACCACACTAGTGTCACTTTTCTGGGTCATGGGCTTTCTGCCAATGGTATCCGTCCCCTACCCAAATGGGTCGAGGCCATTAGTACAGTGCCTTTGCCCAAAGATATTCAGGGCCTCTGCCACTTCCTTGGAATGGTAAATTACTACAGCAAACATGTCCCATATGATGCCAACATACAAGCCCCACTGACAGGAGTTCTTGCAGAAAAAAAAAAAAAACACTTCAGTGTCTCAGGTGGTCACATGGACTCCAGATATGCATTGCACATTTGATAACCTAAAGTCTGCCTTACAGACAGCCATTGTGCTCACCCACCCCATTCCTGATGCTCCCATCTCGCTTACTACAGACATGAGTGATACAGCAGTGGGGGCGGTACTTCAACAATCCATGGGTTCTGTTGTACAGCTGGTCGGATTTTTCTCCCACAAACTGTCTGCTTCCCAACATAAATGGTCCACTTTCGACTGGGAACTGTTTTCTATTTATGCTGCTATCAAATATTTCCAAGACGATATCGAAGGATGCTATCTCGTGGTATTCACCAACCACGAGCCATTGGTATAAGCTTTCCATAACCCAGGCAAGGACTCATCCCCAAGACATTTTCGGTGTATGGATCTCATATGTCAGTTTATGAATGACATACATCACGTCAGAGGGACAGACAATGTCATCACTGATTTTCTATCTCATGTGTCGGTTTGATCTTCACAAATGGACCTCACTGAACTTCCTAAATTGCAGACAGAGGATACTGAACCCGCCACATTGCACTCTGATGTTAAAACAGCACTCAAACTAGAGTTACAGACACTTCCAGGGTTTTCACCACCCATCTGGTGTGACACTTCAACAGGATGCATAAGTCTGGTGATTCCTGCACCTCTCTGCCGGGACATTTTTCATAGCATCCATGACTTAGCACACCCTGGCATTCGCGCCACCACACGTCTGATATGTGAATGTTTCATTTGGCTTGGGGTGATAAAACAATGTTGCAACTGGGCGCGAGCATGTGAGGCTTGTCAGCGAGCAAATGTGGGACGCCATGCACAGCCCCCCCTTGGGTACATTCGACATGGCAAAAAGAATATTCCAGCACATACACATCGATATCGTCAGACCCTTACCCCCCTTGGGCCCCTTCTGTTACGTGCTGTCCGCTATTGACAGGTTTACCCATTGGGTAGAGGTAATCCCTCTCACTACTATCACAGCCGACGCAGTAGCCTAAGCCATTTTATTAATCTGGATCTCGCACTTTGGCTGCCCGGTTTCTATCTCCACCGACACAGGTCGCCGTTTCGAGTCTGCCCTCTTCCAACAGCTTCCTGAACTGTGTGGTGTTAAAGGATTTAGGACTACAGCATACCACGCCCGGAGCAATGGACTTGGTGAACACTGGCACCGAATGCTTAAAGTTTCCCTGATGTGCCACGGAGTTGTGTGGGCTGACGCCTTACCATGGGTAAGGTTAGGCGCTCAGACCACATACAAAGAGGACCTCGGCGCATCCCTGGCAGCAGTACTGTATGGAGAACCCCTCACATTCCCAGCAGAGCTAGTCGAGCCTTCAATTCCTCTAGATTAAATCTGCGACTTGACATTCGTCAGACATGTTAAGGAGCAAATTGCTAACATTCGCGTGCCTCCACTGTGACTGCACTCACTCCCACCCATATTTCTGCATAAGAACTTAGCGTCGTGAACTACGTCATGGAGCGTGATGACACTGTCTGACCAGCTCTCAGACCTCCATAATCGGGCCCTCACAGAATCATATCACGGCATATCAACACGTGTTCATTAATGGCACACCTCAAACGGTATCTGTCTGCTGGCATAAACCGGCATGGTCTCTGGGAGAACTGGCTGATACCACATCCAGTCAGCACTGACGCCCTGCGACACCCACCTCGCACGAAGCATCTATCGACAGTCCTCGGATGAGTGACACCCATTCCTGCCCTTGTGATGTTACCCACTCCCAGTCGTGTGACAGTGCTACAGATGCCTGTGACATCCACATACAGAGTGAAACATGTGATGATTACCCCTCCTACAGGCAGCTTCCTGTGTCTCTCCTGTTAGGATTGAGAAATGTATCAGGGGCCAGCCTCGGAATATGTGATGTTGCCACTGCCGACTCGTGTGGAGATTCTGTCAACCTGTATATGGAAGTGGTTGTGAATATCGATACAGATTTTATTTGCAGCTCTAAAGTGTCTTTTGTTATGCAGCTGGATAATGTGTGTATCTTCTACGAACGAGCCAGCTCCTCCAATGAGAACTTAACCCACATTCATGTTCTCCAGTCTGTTCCCTTGCCTGTTGGTACTGACCCATCAATGGTGAAAGTACCAAGTGCTGCAATAGGCATTCAGGTCCACTACCCAGGCTCCTCACAACCCACCATCCCTCACTGGATCCCTCGACTGCTGTACAAGGGTTCACCTGGTCAGGTAGAACCATCTGCCCCCTCGCTGGCTCGAAGACTTCAGTTACTAATGTAATGTAATTAAGGCATGGTTTTGGTTTAGAAACCATCTCCCTAGCCGCTGGGTGTTTTCTTTACATGTATTCCCCAATACTTATGTCTTATGCTCCACACTCTAGAGGGGGGGGGGGGGGGGTAATGTGGTGACTATCTACCAAGTTGGGTGAAATATCTTAGCTTTGGCAAGCTCTTTGCACCTGTCTGTGGCCGCAGGTGAAAGAGTATACACGTGGACAGAGAATCAGGAATGTACCTAACTGTACATATGTGCATCCGACTAATGAAATAGTGTTTATTACATGTGGTATAGTGTGCGTCATTGTATTCGGCAGTTCTACAACATTAAAACCCATATGTTGTTTTAACTGACATTTTGGATACAAGGAAAGGGCTCTAGGGTCATCACAAGGGTTCTGAAGTCACCAATGGTTTTTCACTAACAATACATTCTGACACGCTCTGTATAAGGGGCTTTTCACACCTATACAAATATGCCCGAAGTGGTACTGTAGTCAGAAAAACGGATGAAAAAGAGTCTTAAAATGTCTGAAAAGAATTTAAAATGACTGTCAAAAATTGTGTAAAACTGAAAAGACTGCAAATACAGTAAAATATTTCTAATAACATTTTTACTCTTTTATGATACAAATCATAAACCAGGCACTTTCAATGAATAGTAATTGATGCGAAATGTATTGAGAAAAAGTGTAAATCAAACAATTTCATGTTAACCCTGTACTATACATACTTATTTGTTGAGTATATGTGTCAAAGTATATAAATGTGTCAAAGTATATTAATCAACCATCAAAACTTTACTGACTTATAGAAACTATTTTACATAAGCTACATATGCTGCTGTGGCAATGGCCTTTCACAGTGGATACACCGGTTCCCGTGAGATCACTGAAGATAAGCACTGTCGGGCATGGTCGGCACATGGATGGGTAGCCATGCAAGCCGCCATGCACTGTTCCCATTTTTCGGTGTGCACTCAGCCTCGTGATGCCAATTGAGGAGCTACTCGACCGAATAGTAGCGACTTCGGTCAAGAATACCATCTTACGACCGGGAGAGCGGTGTGCTGACCCCACGCTGGCAGCTGGTTCCCCTCTTTTCTGTCTGAGTCTTTTCAAGAGGAACACTTTGACAGCAGCATTTTCTGCTAGTTTATACTTTGGTACTACATTTTTCATGATATAATACTGACAGAATTGGACCAGATTAACTTGGTGCAGTAGGCTGAATCAGAGTGCACAGCAGTATAGGGCCAATATTAACAGCACTAACTTCAGCTGCATTTTGGATATGCAGCTCTACTACAGAACATGTGAATATTTGAGGATCTTATACTGACTGTGACATCTTATTGCATTGTATTTAGAAAGTGGATGCCCCTGAAGAAACAATGCGAAGTGTTCCAGTGCAGAGCAAGTTTCTGTACAGGTGTAACAGAGTAACTATTCCTTTTTCTGACATTTCAGAAGGCAAGAATGTGAACATTACTTATCACTAATGCAGCGCCTAGAAAATGCTTCATTTCCTACACCGAAGTCAGTGCTCATAACACAAAATTTAAATGCTTGTGCTTCAAATGTTATTCATACCACAAAAACAAAGAGCTATTGGTCACATAATTTCTTCTATGAAATTTGTTTACTTACAACGCGAGACCACGACGTTTGGAACGCGGATTTACTGTAAACTTCGTACACTCGTAGTACTCCATGAGGACAACAAAACGTGTAAGCAGTAGTGCGTACTTCTCAAGAGTTACTGAGAAAATCGCAAGATAATTTTGGTCGTCGAATATATATTTGTGTGTCGCCATTTTAACTATGAAGCGGTTGCAACTGAGTGGTGACGGCAAGGTAGCTCAACCGTACAACTTGATGTTTTCGTCTACAGCAGCGGCTTGTCCGTCCCCGGTAGCCGAGTGGACAGCCTGTCGCCGGCAGTGCTGCGAGGCAGTCACGCACCAGAGCGCTGTGGGCGAGGCGTGCACGGTGTGTTTGTGTTTACTTCGGTCGCTGTAAGTGTCGTTTTCCCTTCTAGACCACCATGGCGCACAGCTATCGGAAGAAGACACTACGTTTCAACTTTTGTTCCGACTTCGCCCGACCCAAAGCCCTGGAGGTAGAACGATTTATTCGCGATGAAGTTAAGATACCACCGATGGATCTAATTGGTATCCACTTGTCCATAGTTAGCAGTATTGTCTACTTCAAAATGATCAATGATGCGGCGTGTGACAAGGTGCTTCAAGAGGCAAAACGTGGACTGCGTTTCTGTCATTCCGACGGCAACGTCGGACCCGTTACCGTCGATCACGCAGGTCTCGGCACACGGACGATAAGGATCTTTGAACTGCCGTTTGATTACCTGCAGACGTCGTCATCGAGACGCTCCGTCCCTATGGCAACGTTCTGAAACATGTTGCCGAACGATGAGTCCAATATCAAACCTATCCCGTTTTAAACGGTGTTAGACAGGTCCGCATCGAGTTGCAGAAACATGTGCCTTCCTATCTGCGTATTGGAGGCTGCCGTGTCATTATAATGTACGACGGCCAATCTCGGACCTGTTCCGGTTGCGGGAGAGAAGGTCACCTACGGTCTGTATGCATTCAACGACGTGTCGCGCAGCTCCCGTTGTCAGAAGCGTCCGTCACATCTATGATGAGTGTCCTACCGGTCACTTACGCAGCAGCTTTTGCCACGTCTACAGTTTCGTCCAGTCCGTCGCCTGGTACTTCTGATCGTTACGTCCCACAGTCCCAACCTATGGACGGTGCATACGTCCCACTTGACAACCTTGCCGCCGAACAGGCTCCCGCACCGGACGCTGAGGAGAACAGTACTTCTTCACAATACCAGTTTGACAATTTCATTCTACCCACCGACGCCTTCGAACCAGGTCGATGCTCCTCCTTGCCGTCGTCCGACACTGAGGAACACGTGCGCAAACAACGCTCGCCACGTAGGCGCAAACGCCATCGCCGTTCACTCACGGGCTCTCAAAGCGTAGCGACTCTCGATGACGAAGCCGAGACCCAACCAGCCGACATTTCCACGCAGAGGTTGGCGGACAACTTTCACGATGAACAAGACGTTTCGCAGGACAGGACCACCATGGAGGTCGCCACGCACAATGTAACGATTGGTGCGCGGGTTGAGATGCCTGTCTCTCTGCCGACAACTCCATGACGTGGCGCCCATGTTTTCTGGACGCTATGATCGCCTTATCATGGGAAGCGATTTCAACTGCGTCCTCCATCCGCAGGACCAAATGCTTGGTTATTCGCCATGCCTGGTGCTGCTCACCTTAATCGAAGATTTTCATCTAGTGGACGTTTGGGAGAAAATTCATGGCAATACCCCCGGTTTTACCCATTATACAGCACATTCTGAGAGCAGACTGGACTGGCTTTATGTCTCTGCCCACCTTGGCAATGACGTCGCCCAGGCTGAACGATGGCCTATTGCATTTTCGGACCACTGCGCCGTCATTTGATCCCTGGCTCTGCCACCTCAGTCAGTGTGTCGCAGCAGAGGTTACTGGAAGCTTAATACCTCCCTCCTGAATGATCCACACTGCCGACAACGTATTGCCACTACATGGGCGTCTTGTGAAAGACGCCTCCCGCAGTACACATCCACGTTCCACTGGTGCCTCAAATGTGCCAAACCTGCCATCAGAAAGGTCTTCATGCAATGTGGCAAGGAAGCAGCAGCGTGGCATCGAGACACCACAAATTTTCACTACTCTGTCCTCCGTGATCTCGATGTGCTCCCTCCATCACCTGACACCCACAGGGAACAACAGCGTACTAAAGCTCGTCTCATCTCTCTCCAACGTGCACGACTGCATGGTGTCATGGTGCGTTCCCGATGACAAGACCTCCTCCACGACGAAACCCCATCCACAATCCATGCTGCATCCGACCATAGTCGTCGACGTCGACTTTTCGTCCCCAACATCACGACCTCCGACGGTGTTCACCACACAACACAGGCGGCAGTGGTATCTGCCTTTGCTGAACATTATCGCCAATTTTATAATGATGAACCGATGGCAATGCCAATTCCTGAAGATCTCCGTCCTTCCTCTGATCGGACCCTCACCGTAGTGGAGTCAACGTCCATGATGTCTGCAATCACCGCAGAAGAGGTGGTAGATGCGATCAACAAAGAGGCCAAGAACAAATCACCAGGACCAGATGGTCTGCCAGTGGAGTTTTACCGGGCTTTTACCACGTTAATGCTTCCTCGCTGGACGGAAATGCTTCAGGAACTCTTTACTCCATCCTCCCCAATTCCACCTGAATTCGTCATTGGCATTCTTCTACCTGTGCCAAAGCCGAAGGGAGGCTCTCATGTCTCTGCATATCACCCCCTTACACTACTGAATGCAGACTATAAAATCTATGCACGCCTCTTAGCAGCGCGCATACGCACCGTCTTACCTACGGTCCTTTCACCGGAGCAGACTGCATGTGGTTGTGGGGCCACCTTACAAACAGCCCTAGTAGAATGCCGTGACCTCATCGCACTGGCGTCGGTTTGTCGCCTTCGTGCAGCGCTGGTATCCGTCGATTTCACGAGTGCCTTTGATCGCGTTTGACACCCATTCCTCCTCATGGTAGCGACACGTATGGGGTTCCCATTACTTTTTGTCGATGCCATTCCCTGGTTACTACTTCCCGCGGTCTCGATGGTACAAGTCAATTGGAGGCTTGTAGGACCAGTTCCTATACACCGCTCTGTGCGTCAAGGATGCCCTATGTCTACTTTATTATATGCCATTGCACTTGAGCTCCTCATCACTGGTCTTACCTCTAGACTGCAGGGTCTCACTCTGTGTGACTACACCTTTCACTGCAGGTCTTATGCAGACGACCTCCTCTTTCTCATCTGCTCCTCCACGGAACTCAATGACGCCATCCAATGGATCCACCAGTATGGACGTCTTTCTGGTAGCGTTATTAATGTCTGTAAATCGACTATGATGCACATTGGGCGAGGCCTCCCGGCTGTGGTGCCGACCCCACTCCCGGTCTGTACCACCCTTCGTTACTTGGGTATCGAATTTACGAGCTCCACACACCGCACCGTGGCCCTGGCTTACCAGCGGCTTCTGCAGTCGTTTCAGCACCATGTCCACGGTCAATTGCACCGTAACTTAAACCAACTCCAACGTGTGTCCTATGTCAACATGTATATCGCCCCTAAACTGGTACACGTCACTCAGATCCTCCCAATGCCGTTACTCCTTGACCGCCGCATCCAATCAGCCTTTGGATATTTCGTGTCAGCAGGGGCACTTTTCAAAGGCCGCTACAACACTCTAACACTACCTCCTGCAAAAGGTGGCCTCGGACTCGTTAACGTGCGGGCACGATCTTCTGCACTCTTTGTTCCACACTCTGTTGCGGCACTGGCAGGGGCCGGTTCTGTCCTTAACACATAGTCTCTTAGATATCCTCCAACCAGCTTCTCTCGATCCACCGATCAATGTAGCAACTATTTCTCCGTTATTGTACCACGTCGCCAATTGTTTCATAGAACTCAGCTACGTTCGGGCCGATCTTCCAGTCACCCGTCCTCCTCGTACTAAAGATTGCTATCGTTTGTTTATGCTGTCCAACCCTTGCGACCCCATGGTGCTACAGCGTCCTGGCATTAACTGGCGAACGGTTTGGGGGTGTGTGCATGCACCCTTTTTACTGTCGTCTGTGTCTGCGCTCTGGTACGTTTTAGGTTATGGCAAATTCCCGACTAATAGTCGACTTATCGCATAGGGCTGGCTACCTCCCCACTCTTCCCTGACTGTCAGCTCGAAGACACCGACGAGCACCGTCTTACGTGCCCCCTGAAACAAAACGTATAGCTCCTCATAAAACGAATCGTGGGCTTTTACCTCTGTGCCCCGCCAACGACGGTAACCCCGGATTTCCTGTTGTTGCCCTAGACATTTCACTACCCTCTTGCTAAGCACCATACCCTAATCTGGTTTCAAGGACAGGCTTTAGAATACCTCTTTCTGAGTGGTCCGCATACAGTCCTCGACTTCTGGTACAAAGTTGTGACCGCAGATAGCACCCTCACCCGAAAACCATCTTACCGACAAACTTTTGCTCGTTATCTCCACAGCGTCTTCCTTGACCCCCCTCAAACTTGGGGTGTGCCATGCCTATCTGTCACATGATGCAACACCCTTATCCACGTTCTCATGCATCGAAAAAAAAGACAGAATATATTATACTTTGTTGTATTTTATGTTTTTTTAAATACTTTTTGTTTAACTAAGCCATTTGTATATGTTTAAATGGTACCTTGAAGAACTCTTGCATAGTGAATGTATATGTACTTTTAGTTTGTTCTATACAGATTATTAAAAATAAATAAAAAAAGGGAAGAAAACAGGAAAAAAGCGTGTTTGGTCAGAGCGTTTGCTTCCCTTTCTAATTAAAATAAAGTGTGCGAAAGGATGAACCAACAAACTGAACGGGTGTCATCGGACGTCCGCCCTGAACAAATTCAGCGAACAATATAGAACAAAATGTATTTTTTTAATAAAAGTGGTTGGCGTTCAAGCCGCTGGTTCGAGTTCCGTTCGTCAGTTTTATTTATTTATTTATTTTTATTTTCAGCACAGTCGTTTTCTTTACTATTTATATTACAATTGATAAAAGAACTGACGAAAAGAACTCGATCCAGCGGCTTGAACGCCAAACACTTAAAAAAAAATGTTTGTTCGGTGATCCGTTCGCTCAGTTCTTTTATTAAAAAGGCTGAACACACTGAGCTACCCTGCCGGCACCAGTCGTTTGCAGCCACTTCATGGTTAAAATGGCCACTCACAGATATATATTCAACGACCGAAATTACCTTGCGATTTTCTCAATAATGCTTGAGAAGTACGCGCTACTGCTTACACATTTTGTTGTCCTCATGGAGTACTACGATTGCATGAAGTTTGCAGTAAATCCTCGTTTCAAACGTCGTGACCTCCCCTTGTTAGTTTTGGGTATTAAAATGTGTAACATTGTTTTTCTATGAAGTGGAGAAAGACAGGTTTCCTAATTACAGAACTGACACTGAATGTTAAATTTGCTGCCGCCAGCACATAATTTTTTCCTGACCACTTTTCTGCAATCACAGTTCTGATATCCATATACCTTTTTGATCAGAATTAGAATAGACTGTGGTAGCTACAAGCAAAATATTTATAAGTATATTTTCAGTTTTCACTGTCTTTAATTATTATAATTTCATAGAAAGAAAACAGTAGTACACCTGTGTAATGTGACATTGTTAAGACCATGCTCTAAATTTCACACTTGTACACTTGTTTTCCAATTGCCCTCTGTTGCTTTAGAAAACTAGTAAGATTTATTATGTTAAGCCTTGTATAATGTTTTATTATACTCAGAATTAATTGGTATGTGATAAAACAAAAATAATCATAAACTATCTCCCTAGTTTCCCACTGCATTATATTAATACACCAATCAGATAACAGAGTGCACAAAGGTTAAATATATCGAGAAAGAATATTAGTGCCATAAGATTTTTATGGAGTATCAGACAGAAAGGACAGTAGTGTCAAAGAAAGATATCAGGAGCCCAAAGCAGCACAGCTAGGGAACTCGATGACAACTCAAGCCTGACATACAAGGGAGAAAACTTACAAGTTTGCTTTCAGGTGCTACTCAATAATAAATTTTGACACTGTACCAAACAAGTGGCTTGTAGTAAAATTGCTTATGGAATATCGTCTCAGTTACATGACTGGATTTGTGATTTCCTGTCAGAGACAGTTTGTAGTAATTAACAGAAAGTCATCAAGTAAAAGAGAAGTGATTTCTGGCGTTCCCCAAGATAGTGTTATAGGTCCTCTGCTGTTCCTTATCTATATTAATTATTTTGGAGTCAATCTGAGCAGCCAGCTTCGGTTGTTTGCAGATGAAGCTGTCGTTTATTGACTAATAAAGTATTCAGAAGACCAAAACACGCCAAAATGATTTAGAAAAGATATCTGAATGGTGCGAAAAGTGGAAGTTGACCCTAAATAACAAAAAGTTTGAGGTCATCCACATGAGTGCTAAAAGGAACTCATTAAACTTCGGTTACACAATAAATTAGTCTAATCTAAAAGCCATAAATTCAACGAAATACATAGGTATTACAATTACTGACAACTTAAATTGGGAGGAACAGATAGAAAATGTTGTGGGGAAGGCTAACCAAAAACTGCATTTTATTGGGACACTTAGAAAATGTAACAGATCTGCTAAGGAGACTGCCTACACTATGCTTGTCCGTCCTCTTTTAGACAGGACTAATGGAGTACATCGCAAAAGTTCAAAGAAAGGCAGCACATTTTGTATTATCGTGAAATATGAGGAGAGTGTCACAGAAATGATACAGGATTTGGGCTGGACATCATTAAAAGAAAGGCATTTTTCATTGCGACAGAATCTTCTCACGAAATTCCAATCACCAACTTTCTCCTCCGAATTCGAAAATATTTTGTTGAAACTGACCTACATAGGGAAGAACGATCAGCAAGATAAAGTAAGGGAAATTAGAGCTTGTACGGAAAGACATAGGTGTTCATTCTTTCTGCATGCTATACGAAATTGGAAATATAAAGGATTGTGAAGGTGGGTCGATGAACCCTCTGCTAGACACTTAAATGTGATTTGCAGAATATCCATGTAGATGTAGAATTATTGTAAAATGTTAGTAAGCTCCATTTAACTTTATTTTTTTAAAAATTGGTTTAATTTTCTTTCACTTCACGTTAAAACAAAAGACCAAGTATTATACTGATATGCACATTGATGAAATGCCTGGCCCTATAAACACTTTGTTATGGAGTGTTCTGTCCCCACTTTGGTCCCTAGCATACTCACGCATTTCAGGAAATAGATATAAGTGCACTCACATGTAAAATCCCATGAGTTATGCAATGGCTAGTCTGCTATAATCTATTTCCCTATAACACTTTTGTTTAGGAAATGTCTGAATCACAGCATCAAAGTCTAATTACTTTGCCAAATTATATTCAGTTTCCAAGGTACCCAAATCTGTGAGTCATTGTTGATTCATAGTGAACTGACAGTTTTTAACACGAATGAGAAAGCTGAATGGTCTTTCTGCTTCACATACAGTCACTGGAAGAGTGTAAAAAATGTGTGTAGATACATATACATTCAGAAACAAGTTTAAAATTTTAAGCCTGTGCATCTTATCCAGGAGCTTTAATGGTTTCAAAGAAATAAATTTCAAGATAAAATGAGTTGATTCCAAATATTTAAGTTCTTTCTCTAAATCTGCTGCGACGAAATTATGGTATTAATTGACAGATAATTTGTGAGCCCCAGTGATTTGATCTTTGAGTATATCCATAAAACCTAAATGTTTCATCTAAAATATTCACTGTTTCATATCAGGTTTGCAAGTTAGATACTAAATTGTCAATAATGACATAAAATACATTTTTCTTGAATAAATCTTGTGAATTCAAATCTTTCATTTCATTCTTGGTTTTACCATGAAATGCTTTCCTCTCTCAGGGCATACCTTAGAAATTCAGGATTGATATTAATTGCAGTAGCAACAACTTGAGATCAGGGAAAATGGCATTACAATTTTTGTAAAGATATTCTGAGACATGTAATAAGTTCTTGAAGTATCTTCCTCATTATCAATGGTAGTCTTTTGAGCTTGCAGTAATGTGTTTCTGTAGTCAAGTAGTGGCAACAATTTTAGCTAAATTAATGCCATGATTAAACATTTAAATGACATCACATAATCCAAAAAATTCTGTACCACAGAATGTGTTTCAGCTGACAAATTTAACTCACTGAGAATTTCAACAGCAATGGAAATCTTATCCAACTGAGCTATAATTGGTATTGCAGCATCAGCTTGACCACTCTGACAGGTGTCAGACATGGAATATAAAGAACTTCCAACACACTGTTGCAGAATTTACCACCATTGTGGACTGCTCCTGAACAGGCTGTAAGGAAGTTGAATCACACTGAGAAAGTATCTGCCTCAAGACAACTCTCAGCTACATATGCACCACATAAGGCTATGAAAAGCAAACAGTGAAAATTCTGGAAGAGGAGTTCACTGCAGAAAATATGACTGAGCTACTTTTTAGCACCCTCTAATATTACTTCCATTATATTAACCTTGTCTGTGGCACTCACTGATAGGAACTGAATATTTCACAAGTGCTGACTGAATTAAATATGCGCTAGTAACTCTTGTGTTTTCTGACTGTAATCTGCAAATACCAAAAGATGCTCATTTACTTCTACATCTACATCTACTTCACAAGCCACCTGACTGTGTTTCCTGCTTGAAGTAAATATAACACAGATGGATGTTGTTTGTTCAATATGATTTGAATCAGGAGTTGCATCAACAATAATTGAATAATGCTTCTCATTTTCTGTGCTTCAAGATGGCATCCACATAACATGTTGGGCCCAACTAAAAATAAATTGACTCTTTGTATCACTTGATAGATAATGCACTTGTAAATGCTTTCCAGTTTCTTGTCAGGCTCTGACATTGCTAACATATTATGTGAGAACTGGATTGTAGTGACTCTAGAGCTGTAATATCTAAAGGAAATTTTCATGATATTGGATTTCCAGTTTTATGAGCTGAACCTCTGAAAGCTAGGCCTTTTTGACCGAGAAATAATGTTACATCATGTGACATGAGAGTTCCCATGTACATTGGCTATTCTGCAGATAAACATATGAAGAAAATCTTGCCATATGAATGCAGAGAGTGAAAATATGCCTGGTAAACTAATTTTCTGAGATGTATATCGCCAAAATTTGCAATGATCCTAAGAGCATAAGTAGCTCAACTTAAACATTTCAGCAGATCGTCAGTCTGTTTTTTTTTTCAGTTCAACCCGTATATCAATGTATACACCAAGAAATTTTGAATATTCTACCTTAGCTACCGATTTCTCATTGAAGTCTATATTTATTCATGATGACATTCCATTTACTGTGTGGAAATGTATATTCTGTGTTAATGAGAGGCCATTTGCGGAGAACCACTTCATGATTTTCTAAAAAACATTGTTTACAATTTCATTAGTTATTTCTTTTCTGTTAGGTGTGATAGCTATACTTGTATGATCAAGTAAAAGTACCTGCCTTGCATCTTCGTGAATATACACTCCTGGAAATGGAAAAAAGAACACATTGACACCAGTGTGTCAGACCCACCATACTTGCTCCGTACACTGCGAGAGGGCTGTACAAGCAATGATCACACGCTCGGTACAGCGGACGCACCAGGAACTGCGGTGTTGGCCGTCGAATGGCGCTAGCTGCGCAGCATTTGTGCACCGCCTCCGTCAGTGTCAGCCAGTTTGCCGTGGCATACGGAGCTCCATCGCAGTCTTTAACACTGGTAGCATGCCGCGACAGCGTGGACGTGAACCATATGTGCAGTTGACGGACTTTGAGCGAGGGTGTATAGTGGGCATGCGGGAGGCCGGGTGGACGTACCGCCGAATTGCTCAACATGTGGGGCGTGAGGTCTCCACAGTACATCGATGTTGTCGCCAGTGGTCGGCGGAAGGTGCACGTGCCCGTCGACCTGGGACGAGACCGCAGCGATGCACGGATGCACGCCAAGACCGTAGGATCGTACGCAGTGCCGTAGGCGACCGAACCGCCACTTCCCAGCAAATTAGGGACACTGTTGCACCTGGGGTATCGGCGAGGACCATTCGCAACCGTCTCCATGAAGCTGGGCTACGGTCCCGCACACCGTTAGGCTGTCTTCCGCTCACGCCCCAACAACGTGCAGCCCGCCTCCAGTGGTGTCGCGACAGGTGTGAATGGAGAGACGAATGGAGACGTATCGTCTTCAGCGATGAGAGTCGCTTCTGCCTTGGTGCCAATGATGGTCGTATGCGTGTTTGGCGCCGTGCAGGTGAGTGCCACAATCAGGACTGCATACGACCGAGGCACACAGGGCCAACACCCAGCATCATGGTGTGGGGAGCGATCTCCTACACTGGCCGTACACCTCTGGTGATCGTCGAGGGGACACTGAATAGTGCACGGTACATCCAAACCGTCATCCAACCCATCGTTCTACCATTCCTAGACTGGCAAGGGAACTTGCTGTTCAAACAGGACAATGCACGTCCGCATGTATCCCGTGCCACCCAACGTGCTCTAGAAGGTGTAAGTCAACTACCCTGGCCAGCAAGATCTCCAGATCTGTCCCCCATTGAGCATGTTTGGGACTGGATGAAGCGTCGTCTCACGCGGTCTGCACGTCCAGCATGAACGCTGGGTCCAACTGAGGCGCCAGTTGGAAATGGCATGGCAAGCCATTTCACAGGACTACATCCAGCATCTCTACGATCGTCTCCATGGGAGAATAGCAGCCTGCATTGCTGCGAAAGGTGGATATACACTGTACTAGTGCCGACATTGTGCATGCTCTGTTGCCTGTGTCTATGTGCCTGTGGTTCTGTCAGTGTGATCATGTGATGTATCTGATCCCAGGAATGTGTCAATAAAGTTTCCCCTTCCTGGGACAATGAATTCACGGTGTTCTTATTTCAATTTCCAGGAGTGTAGAATGGCAGAGGAACCTTGCAACACCCCATTCTTGATTGTTCCCCAGTTTATGAAATCACCAGTTTTTTGCACATTATGTGAACTGCTTATTTCAAGTTTCTGCACTCTTCCAGTTAGGTATGATTTAAACCATTTGAGCACTGTCCCATTCATACCACAGTACTTGAGCTTATCTAGAGAGGATATGGGAAATTACTGTCATCTTTCTGTCCTCCCAGTCAAACAACATGCTATGCAGTGGTTCAGGTCTTTGCTTACAAACAGGAAGCAGTGGGTAACTGTAAAATCTAATATCACAAATTATGCTACTCAGTGGAACACAATTTCGGAAGGAGTTCTTCCAGGGTAAATCTTGGGATTAATCTTGTTTCTCTTTTGTATAAATATTTTACCTTCCAAGAACTTGAATCAGTCACTTTGCCAGAGATACTGCAATACTTACTTAAAAAGAAAATGTGACAGAAATTCTGGACATTTTCATAATCACACTAAACACCCTAAATGCAAAGTTTCAACAAAATGGTTTTTCAAAAGCTCTGTTTACACAATTTAAAACCTAACCATAAAAAGTCTGTGAGATCAGTATCACACATGAAAAAAAAGTCATGGAAGGAGCTTGTGACAAAAATTGGACAAAAATCTAAGTTGGCAAACATGCATTCATTATAAGCACATTATCACAACCCACTGGATGTCTGTGATATCTTCATGCAGCTTTCTTTTCAGTTGCCTTTTCACTTCAGGAGAAAAGGAAAAATCACAAGTTGTCAGGTGAATATGATGAATGTAAGATGGCAATAAAAGATTGTCTGGCCTGATACTCAGTGATAAATAAAGCAGTATGGGGTCTTCCATTGTCATGCAATAAGAACCAGTCTTGAGAATGCCACAAATCAGGGCAGCATTCTCAAAATGCTTCTTGCAAATGTTTCAAGACTTTGTTGTAATGCATTTGGTTTGCTATTTGATCTGGAGAAACATACTCATGGTGAACTAATCCTTTATTGTCAAAGGAGGTGATTAATACTGTCTTTGTTTTTAAAGGCTTTTATTTGACTTTTTCTGAGGCTGGTGATTCAGGAATCTGCCATTCACTACTTTCATGCTTCATGTGAGGACCTTGGTCAGCAACAGCATTTGTTTCTTTATAATATTGCAAAGTCAGAAATAAAAAAAACCTGTACCATAACTTTTCTGACAAATGATGTAACATTGTATCTATAAAACAGTGTCTGGAAAATTAGGCATTAAGTATTGGTACATTAAAAGAAAAGGAACTATGTATATTATATCATGAGGAGGAAGGGACTGGGTTCTTGAGTGAAAGTGCAGAATAGGAAGCCAGAGAGATAGTGATTTGTAAAAAGCAATCTAACCTAGTGTATTAAGTATAAAGTATGTCCACAAAATAGCATCAAAGTAGGCTTCTAGTAGTGGAATAGGAGAAGAACTCCCTCTTCCTTCCCTTTCAGCCCTACTGACTTGGCAAACTTGCATATTTGAATAACTTTATACATATTTTTGCCTATGACCACATGGTGAGTAGATTTTTTAACTATCCAATTACATTGTCTTTTCAGAAATTAATTATTTTTGTCGATATACTAGCTCATGTGGCCATCCTTTCATCTTATGTAATTACTTTGTCATTTTTTGTTGTTATGTATCATTTCCACACTTTCATCTATTTTTGACCTTACATTCCATTTCATCTGTTGATTTATCTGCACTACATATGTTAACCAAAATCTTGCCTCTACTTCTTTTCTAATACTGATTTGTGCAATTAGACAGGTCCATTGTTATTTACAAATTTGTATACTATATAACACTTTGTTTACGGTTGATAATCTCTGATCATCTTTTGCTGATTTATTTACAAATTTCATGGCAATTTTCCTTCCCAACCTCCCAATACACACAAATGTGTCCTGCAGCAATCTCTTGCACTTACCTTACCAATCTGTTAGCTATGTACCTCATCTGCTAATTACAACTATACCTGACTTCTCTCCTTCTACAAAATACTGCCGTTATCTGCCCCTTGTGTTTCCTTGCATGGTATTATCTGCCAAGCCAACTTCAAACCATAGCAATAGGCCAGAGTTGACCTCAAAAAACTAATCTACCCTCTCCTAAACTGCATCAATAATGGTGTTTCCCTTGCTGTACCTCTCAACATCTCTAAACAGCCATTCCATTAACCAGCACTCATCTCCTATAAACTTTGCTTGGACAACTTTCTTAACATTGCCAGCCTTCACCATTGCCTCCCAGAGCAATGTTAACTCATGATCACAAGAACCAATCACAACAGTACACAACAGTACATTAACCTCTTATCAAAGTCACTCTCTCGTGTTGAATTTTCTATGTCATCCAACCCTGTATTTAAACATGCTGCTTCACACGTAATGTCAACTGGAAATATAAATTTGCAACTCAGTCATAAAACCTATCCAGCAGCAAACCTGACATTGAATCCTGCCTTGAGCACCTGACATTGAAACCAGCCTTGAGCAGTTCCGACCATTATCTCATCTTGATTCACCACCTCTGGTTCAAAATCATCCTTTACAAGTCTTCCAAGAATTTCTAACATCAAGCATTGCTTCACAACCCTTCCTTAGCTCCCTCCAACATGATGCTAATCTATCCTCTGCAGAATTACAGATTCTTTGCCCTCTAAAAACTGATGATACCATCATAATTCTCCCGCTGGACAAGTGGATTATCACTGCGATACTTGACTGATGTGAGTATGTAAATGAGGATCTACTCCAGCTGTCTGACACCTCTACATTCAGGATCTGCCATCAAGATTCCATTCTCATGATACAAAACTTACAAAACTGATGTACATTCCCTTCTTAAAAACACAGGTCCCTTAGAATGACTGATACCTCAATCCATAATACATCTTGCACTATCGAAACTATGCAACCACACCTTTCCTTCTTCCTAAGATCTAAAAACCCCATCACACCAGCTGTCCCACAATAGGTGACTTCAAAACACTGATCAAACGTATATCTGCTTCATTGACCAATATCTGCAACTTGTAGTACAATGATACCCTCCTATATTTAAGACAACAACCATTTTCTAGATCATCTGAAATATGTGCCCACCCACTGCCTCCACATTCTTTGCTTGCCACCATTGATGCTACTTCCCTCTATACCAACATCCCCCATGTACGTGGTCTGTCTGCTGTTGAAAATTTTCTCAGTAAATGTCCACCTCATGTCCTATGATGTCCTTCCTCCACACCTTAACATTATACTTGGGCAGTCCCCAGCAACTAGTTTTACATTCTTATCTCATCCAGTAAGTCTCCTCTGACCCAGTATTCTCGATGATTTTTCCAAACTCTTCACATTTTCTAAGTCTCAACAGTCCTTTTCCTTCACCCTCTCCCTATCCCTTCAACCCTTCTGCTAGAAGTAGGAGCCACTGGCTTTGAAAGCTAGCAAATTTCAATAACTCTGAAACTTCCTAGCAGATTAAAACTGTGTGTCAAACCGAGACTCAAACGTTGGACTTTTGCCTTTCACAGACAAGTGCTCTACCAACTGAGCTACCCCAAGCACATCTCACAACCCACTCCCACAGCTTAGGTTCTGCCAGTATCTTGTCTCCTATCTTCCAAACTTACATATCTTCAATAACTTTATACATGTTTTCTTCTGCCATCACTTGAGGAGTAGATTTTTATCCATCCAAATACATTATATTTTCAAAAAAATGATTATTTTTATTGATATAAGATAAAGACTGAATCGCCTCCTATAAAATACTATCACATGGTTTATAAAATATATATTATTTGACAAGTAAAATACCATACAATACAATACTATCTAAGTTCCCATTATTCTAAAGATAAAGTTCAGCAAAGGTAAATCAGTCCATTGTTGTACAAACAAAAAGTTTGTTAAGCTTCTTATGTCTACCAAGTGATTAACATAACTGTCTCTAAGAACATATGGATACAACCAGGCAGTGATTTTAGAATGTCAATGGCCAAGAAAGGTGTATTGATGGCATAAAGCCTCTTTCACCACATGGCAATGTTGATCACTGTTCATTACCATTGCCTCAGAAATTTTCTCATATTTGTCACTGCTCTCTCTTCATACCCTTTCACCTCTATTTAATTCAATAGTGTTTTGAGTGTAGGAGAAAGATATTAGAGAACGGGACTGTGAGCACAAAGGAATGTTGTCACAGATATTTTGTAAAGTGAATGGAAAGCATGCCTTCAGGTATGGGTTCTGGTCTAGCACAGAGTTCTAATTTGTCAGGATGTTTCCTTGTCATTCTCATCTCCTTCTGTAGAATAAAAAAAAATTTCAAAAGATTTTCTGCTGACCACACGTCAGTTTACTGATTGTTTCTTATGCATTAACACCAGAAGTCTTTTTATACAATGAATGTCTGTTAGCTGTCTGCTGTTCAGATATCTTGCATTGTTTGATCTCATTATTCTTATTCCTGATGGCTTATAACTTTATGCTTTTGAAAATTACATATTTTTTTTCAGGTTCCCAGTTGTCAGTGCTAGATTATGTTATTCCTTTCTATATTAGCTTTGAACTGATTCGCTCTTTCTGTTATTATCATATTTGATGCAAATTGTATTTGATTCTAACAAGTGATGAATGAGTGGAATAATAAAAATCATTTCATTTTTTATAATATGACTAAGGCAATTTGCTTAATAAATATTGGTATACTTTTTAGAATTTCAGTGTAATACACAATTAATAGCATTTTTCAATTTGACTAGAAAAATAAAGAGGCCTCTTCGTACAATGTTGAGGTACACCTAATCGTTTACTCTGCTGTGAAAACAAATACATGAGAACACAATACTTCATTGAGACTCTGTAAAAGAAAAGTAAAAACAAAAGTCGATGTACTGGTACTTACTCTGTTTCTAATCTTATGTTTGAATAATTCATTGAAGCATGAACTCCACTGATAAATAAATCTTCAAAACACTTTGTGCTAAAATATATGAGCTGATCCTCCATGTACAGAAGACTGAAGATCAAAATTAGTAAATATGTTGCAGACACAATTAAATTTTCGATCAGGAAAGAACAATACAAATATTTACATTCCTTTTGTTGTAATTTCTGCAAAGATAAAATAAAAATTAAGTTTTGATTTGAAGTAGTGGAAATAAATGAGGTTATACATAGGAAACTCTATGTTGTAATACCAACAAGGTAGGAAAAAATAGTGCTACTTACCACAAAGGAGACATTAAGTTGCAGTCAGGCACAATTAAGAGAGAATTACTCATAAGCTTTCAGCCACAGCCTTCATGAGAAAAAGAAAGGAAAACACTACTCATTCACATCAACAAGTACATCTCATGCACACTTGACTGCCAACTCTGACAGCTTAGACCAGAGTGCAGCTCAACTGTCATGTGGAATGGAAACATCAGGCTGGAGGAGGTGGGGAAGGGGAAAGGGTAGTATTGGATGAGTAGGGGGAGAGAGGAGTGCTGTCTGATCGAGTGTGCAAGGAGTATATTGCCAACAGGCACAGGGTCAGGAGGCTGTGGGTCAGGGAGGTGGGGGAAAAGGAGTGAAAAAATAGAGGAGCAAGGGAAAGATGGGAGGGTGGATTGACAGAAGGCAGCAAACAAAGAGGATGGGAAACAAAAATGGGGAGGAGGTGACTGGACAGAGGGGATGGAAAATGTTGCCTACAGTCACATACTGTCCCCTCACCTTCCATCCAATAGTTTCCACTCTCTCTGTCCTCTCACCATATCCCCATTTCCTTTTCCTGACGTCTTTGTTTGCCACCCTCTGGCTATGCATCCACCAATTTTTCTCACCTCCTTTCCTTTTTTCCTCCATTTTTCCCTCCACCCTATTGAATAGTGTCTAAGAGAACAGGGAGAACTGGGGGAACATGCATAAAATAAAATATCTAATGGAAACAGATTAAAATTGCTGCTTAAATAATTAAAAATGAAAATTTGAAAGAACAATTGAAAAAAATTGGAAAGTATGCATATCGTGAGTGAACTTAAGCTGCCATTAATATCAACAGACCTTCAATATTCAATACATTATTAGATTAACATTCATACATTTATGTACATACTTTTTCTATTACCACTATTGAGCATAGAGATTGGTATGCCAAAACTGGTTCCACCCCCACTCACACAAATTCTGCTTGTTTGCTTCTATCCTCTTGATGTAGGATTATTGGCATGGGCAAAATGATGAACAGAATATGAATGTAGGAATAAACTTTGTTTTCCTCATAATTTTCTATAACACTTATTTAATGTATAGTTGGAATACACATTTTTTTTAACAATATTAACTCAGTGGAACCCGTCATACATCTGCCCGCTATGATTTATAGAGACAAAAGGTGAAGATGAATCAATTGAAGAGTGTATGTCTACTTGTTTTGTTTGTATGCCAATGTTATCTATGGTACAAAATTGTTATTATTTTATCTATATCTCATATGTATAAAAAGAAAAGAATGAGAGGAAACAAATAATAATGTGGTTCTTTACACTACCCACAACCTCCTGATGCTGTGCCTATTGGCAGTCTGCTCCTGCAAAACAGTCCTCCTCTCTTGCCCCACCCATATACTGCTATCCCTTACCCTTCCCTGCCCTCTTCAGACAGCTGCTTTCATTCCAGATGACAGTCACATTCTGGTCCAAGCTGCTGGGACTGGCAGTCATGTGTCAGATGAAATTTCTTTTGGGGATGATTGGTGTGTTTCTCTTTCTTTTGCTAATGAAGGCTGTGGCGAAAAGCTTATGTGTAAATGTCTTTTAAATGTACTTGTCTGCAACTTAACATGTCATCCTTACAGTAACTAGAAATCTATCTTTTCTTAGATTGTTGAAGTTTTACATAAATATGTAATGAATCACAAAAAATATTAGCTAATTCATTCAAAATAAATTTGAGTAACAATCAGCTTCTGTACATTACCATCATTAAGAGTAAGTAATGGTGGACAGGGCATTGATTATTTTGTAAATCTCAAATATTTCAGGTTTAGTATGATATTACCTTCACACTGTCACATTTATGTGTAGTTTTCACAGTAAAATGTAGAAAAAGACATTCTGAACACCATTTTCATTCTTATGCCTATTATTTCAAGAGACAGATACTGTGATTTCAGATTACACAATTTTTTTCTTGATCACACAACTAATAAACTTCAGGTTATTTTTCTGAATAGAGGTAATCCACTTTTTAACACTGGACAAGTTAAACATTTTACTATTTTTTAAAGCAGAGCACAAGTGTCTCTCTCAGGTTTAATGTTAAAAAGTATCAATAAATAAGCTTTATTTGACATTCAGTGTGTGTAAGTCTAATCTGCTGTTTGAGAGTGAATAACCAGACTATATTTCATCTCTTTGATCATTAACAGACTATGATAATTAACAGCCTATGATTCAATGTGTGACTGTCATTTTAATTAGGATAGCGTGTTTCTGTGTGTAACAAATTTACTCGTGAGTCTCTATTGAAAAATATAGTGTCAATTTTATTCCTTTTGAGATGTAACAGTCCCCTGAAACCCATTTAAAGTATATAAGTTATGTAATTGGTAGGAACATTTAGGATTAATGTATTTAGGTGACATTGGTCAAGGTCATTTCTTTGAAACTAATTTAGTAGTTGTTTTAACGGAAATCCATCTCAAAGTCTGTTGTATTTAAATAAAAACCATTTGAAAGAATCAGATATTATTAGAAAATTAAAATGTAGTTAGCAAAAATGTTATAAGTGGTGTGTAAACATAGACCCCATGGGTGACTTGGAAACATATATACTGGTAGGAACATTTTCCAATCCATGTATCTTTTGCACTTTTTTAAAAATAGTAAAAGTATTGTTAATATTTAATATTTGAGTATTTTCACGTTTATACACGATTAAATGGTTAAAATTCGATAAATATATTCATTCTATAAGTGCCAGTACAACTGATGATATTTGTCATTTATGTTAAGACAACAGTTTTAATAGTAATTTTATTAAAAAAACCCTTAGAACAATACTGGGGATTGTTCAGATTTATTTATAAAGGGGCAGCCATTTTGGCATGAGGAGGTCAGTATTTTATTAGACTCCATGTAAGAAGTATGTAATGACTTAAGAAAGATGTAAGCGTTGTAAACATGTTAGTACCATTCTAAAATATCTTAAAATAAATTATCTGAAACTTAATGTAAGTATGTTTTAATCATGGCTTAAAACCCATCAGTTATTTATAGTATAATGTAAATGAACAAATAAAAAAATCTACTCACCAAGTGGCAGCAGGGGATCACACAATCTAATGGATTTAAGTTTCACAAGCTTTTGGAGCCTGGGGCTTTTTCTTCTGGTGGAAGAGTTGAAGGGGAAGGAAGAGGGGTGAAGGAAAACTGGTGAAGTTTAGAAAAAGGGAAACAGTTTAGAAACGTCACCTGTACCCCTTCCCCTAAATTTCTCCAGTCCCTTTCCTTCACCCTTCTTCCTTCCCCTTCAACTCTTCTGCCAGAAGAAGCAGTTACTGGCTGCAAAGGCTTGTGAAAGCTAAAAGGAGATTTTTTGTCTGTTTATATTTACATTAATTTACCTACATTGTGTCATATGGAACCAGGCCAATAACACTAATCTAACACAACGAAGGTTTTTGTATTAAGTGAGGGCAAAATCCATTATTGAAGGTTCAAAGATTGACCAGAGTTGCTCTTTGGACACTTTTATGTAAGGAAACAATGACTTCCATTTGCTCATAACAATCTATGCATTATCTCATAGTATCCACTGTTGTCCCAATGTCTGCTATGAGAAGTAATGGCACAGATACTATGAGACACCAAAGCAATTCTCACCTGTTGCCCACAACATATACCTACCCATCAGAAATTGCACCAAAGGACATGAATCTCATCTGATAGTGTTCAAAATTTGTTCAATAGGATTTACATCAGTTTACCTGAGGGTAAGACAGACTCATAAGGACCAAGAAGTCTGTGAAGTATTACTCAGACATTTTTGAAGCAACTGAATGGTGCATTGTCTTTCTGAATGTGTAAGAGGCCCACAGGACACGACAGTCAAAGAAATCAATGCATGTAACAGGCCAGTAGGTATGAGAGAATGGCAGACATACAATGGGCACATTCATGTAATGTAATAAAACACCTCATAAGTGTACCTAGACCATTTGCCAAAGTTTGCCCTACTGACAAGGGGGTAAACTATCTTGTATGGTTTACAGTGTTATCATACTCTTCCTTTGACTTCTATCAATATATTCATGACCAATCAGTGACCTATCCCCCATTTCTAATAAGCAATGTTACTATCTAGGGCTGATGATAATATCTGTGTTATATGGTGAGTAATAGAACAAGGGTGATGGGTTCCCTACCCACAACAAGAAGGTGGTTGGGTGTGGTATGGATGCTCATCAATGATCATACATCAATATTAAAATTTCAAGTGAGTTACTGTACTGGGAATACCATATTTATTGTACAATCTGTGATGAAAAACAGTGATCTCTTTTGTCAACACATAATTGCTTATGGCAGTTTTTCCTGGCTTTCATGATGTCAGAGTTGGTTTCTAAGTTTTGTGAAGTACTCATAACCTCAATCAAATGTGCTGATATTGCGTGCTTCATCAATCCTGTGGTTGGTTGATAAAGTTAGTACAAGTCTCTCAGATATGATATTCACATTGTACACATAAAAATCAGTTTGCTGTGTTATAAAAGTAGTCCCTTTCCAGCAAAGGTACCTGTAATCAAGTTTCTTATGAGTGTACTGTGACCATATTGGAGGCTCTGGTGATTAGGACAAAGTATGTGTGCTTCTGTCTGCTCTGAAGAAGAATAGCTGATTTTGGAGCTCTGCTATGAACACTCAATTCAAGGAGGTGGGACTCTCAACTGTTCAACGCTATTTGAGTGACAGTCACTAATTTCACTGTTGATATTTTGTGGGATTATCACTGAGAAAGAAACGTTTATGTAGGAGAATATGGTTCAAAACAGAAGAATATTAATCTTACTTTGTATTATTTAGATTTTTAAAATTATTTTAGCACCAGAAAGTACTTGTCTGGTACAGGCTAACCTTACAATATCTTGATTCAAATTAAATGATCATGTTTCAGGAAAATGTGCCATATTTCACCCTGTAACTTGCTTGGGTAGTAACCACTGATGGAAATTTTACAAACTTTGTCACACAGCGACCATTGGACAACACTTCGTGACCATGCAGCATTATGGAGTGAAGACCTGTTCCAAGAGCATAAAAAAATACTTATTCCACAGTAAACCAAAAGGCCCATGTTCAGTTCCAGTCACTGCTAAGATTTTCAATAAAAATCTTATAATATTCTGTGAACATGAGTCCACAGTTGCTACACATTTTTTTCCAAATGAGTTCACAGCTATCTCTGTTTAATCTAAGTATAGTTGAATAATTTTGGTCTTAAGCTATTTGTACAATTTTTAAAAAAGACTTTTGTAAATGGAACTATAAATTTTGGGTATTTCTTTTGAGTGGTGTGGCACCTCATGAATTTCTCTCTTGTGGCAGCCTTTTCAACTCAGAGCAGCACATACAAACTACAACATAAATTATTTGCCAGATTATTCAAATCTTTGTCTTCCTGTACAGTTTTTACCCTTTATAAAGCCCTCTAGTACCATGAAAGTTATTCCCTGCTTTCATAACAGTTGTCCTATCACCGTGTCTCTTCTTCTTGTAAGTGTTTTCCACGTACAGTATTCCTTTCCTCACTGATTTCACAGAGCACCTTCCTCTTCCTTATCTTATTAGTCCATCTAATCTTCAACACTCTCCTGTAGCACCAAATATTGAAATTTTTAATTGCCTTCTACTCTGATTTTCCCACAATCCATGTTGTATTACCATACAATGCTGTGCTCCAATTGTATATTCTCATAAATTTCTTCCAAAAATTAAGGCTTTTTTGTTTATTCAGTCCTTCTAATCCTACATGAATAGATTATTTACAAGGATATTGGACATGGTTAAGTCTTTACAAGATAAAATACAGTTTGTATTGTATTCCTAAGGACTAGATATTTAAGTAATTTAGCAAAGAATCATATATACAAAAAACATTAGAGACAGCATACAAAGAAGAATATTCATAATGCATCTTTATTTTTGTTGTTTGGTTTCTAGGTACTCTGTCAGACTGTAAAAACAATGCTCAATGAAATATGCCTTTAGTTCAGCCTTAAAACGTCTGAGTTTTCTTACTGATGGTTAGGCAAATTACTGTAAATTTTTATCCCAGTTTGTAGAGTGTCTTTTTGGCACAATGATGTTCTCACCCGTTTCATACAAAGATCAAATTTTTGTATACATGTATATCTTCTTTTTTTTAATAAGATGTCTGGGTGTCTATCAATGTATTGTTTAATTAAAACTGACATTTTGTAGATAAAAATGCAAAGCAGAGGAAGATTTGACAATTTTGTGAATATGGATCTGCATGATTTCCTTTTGTTTAACCCTTCAATAATTCTTAATATTCTCTTTTGAATCCTGAAAAGTTTAATACACTCCTGGAAATGGAAAAAAGAACACATTGACACCGGTGTGTCAGACCCACCATACTTGCTCCGGACACTGCGAGAGGGCTGTACAAGCAATGATTACACGCACGGCACTGTGGACACACCAGGAACCGCCGCCGTCAGTGTCAGCCAGTTTGCTGTGGCATACGGGGCTCCATCGCAGTCTTTAACAATGGTAGCATGCCGCGACAGCGTGGACGTGAACCATATGTGCAGTTGACGGACTTTGAGCGAGGGTGTATAGTGGGCATGCGGGAGGCCGGGTGGACGTACCACCGAATTGCTCAACATGTGGGGCGTGAGGTCTCCACAGTACATCGATGTTGTCGCCAGTGGTCGGCGGAAGGTGCACGTGCCCGTCGACCTGGGACCGGACCGCAGCGACGCACGGATGCACGCCAAGACCGTAGGATCCTACGCAGTGCCGTAGGCGACCGAACCGCCACTTCCCAGCAAATTAGGGACACTGTTGCTCCTGGGGTATCGGCGAGGACCATTCGCAACCGTCTCCATGAAGCTGGATTACGGTCCCGCACACCATTAGGCCGTCTTCCGCTCATGCCCCAACATCGTGCAGCCCGCCTCCAGTGGTGTCACGACAGGCGTGAATGGAGGGACGGAAGGAGACGTGTCGTCTTCAGTGATGAGAGTCGCTTCTGCCTTGGTGCCAATGATGGTCGTATGCGTGTTTGGCGCCGTGCAGGTGAGCGCCACAATCAAGACTGCATACGACGGAGGCACACAGGGCCAACACCTAGCATCATGGTGTGGGGAGCGATCTCCTACACTGTCCGTACACCTCTGGTGATCGCCGAAGGTACACTGAATAGTGCACGGTACATCCAAACCGTCATTGAACCCATCGTTCTACCATTCCTAGACTGGCAAGGGAACTTGCTGTTCCAACAGGACAATGCACGTCCGCATGTATCCTGTGCCACTCAACGTGCTCTAGAAGGTGTAAGTCAACTACCCTGGCCAGCAAGATCTCCGGATCTGTCCTCCATTGAGCATGTTTGGGACTGAAGCGTCGTCTCACGCGGTCTGCACGTCCAGCACGAACGCTGGTCCAACTGAGGCGCCAGGTGGAAATGGCATGGCAAGCCGTTCCATAGGACTACATCCAGCATCTCTACGATCGTCTCCATGGGAGAATAGCAGCCTGCATTGCTGCGAAAGGTGGATATACACTGTACTAGTGCCGACATTGTGCATGCTCTGTTGCCTGTGTCTATGTGCCTGTGGTTCTGTCAGTGTGATCATGTGATGTATCTGACCCCAGGAATGTGTCAATAAAGTTTCCCCTTCCTGGGACAATGAATTCACGGTGTTCTTATTTCAATTTCCAGGAGTGTATTTGTTGTTGTATTGATCCAGAAGATTATGCCACATTTAATTACAGAATGCACATTGGAGTAGTATAAATTTAACAGGCTGGCTTTGCTGCAAAAAGTATTTAAGTTCCTTATCATGTATTAGGTTTTGCTTAGTTTTCTTTGCAAATATTCAATGTGTACCTCCCATTTGGTTTTGTTCTGGAGCTAGAGTCCCTGAAATTTTGTGCTGTCAACACTTTCAAGAACTCTGTCCCTTAGTTATATTTGTATGTTTCAGTGATTCCTTCCTTTTAGATTATAGAAGTTCAGTGCTACTGTCTTTTCTTAGTTTACAATTAACTTGTTACAGGTGAACTACTGCTCTAGACTGTTTATTGTTTGGATTGCAGAGTCTTTTAGTTTTTCTTCTGTTTTCCCACTAATAATGGAGCTTGTATTATCCGCAAACTTTAGGGTAGTGTGGCAATTCTTCTTGTACATAAGATAATTGACGTAGAGGAGAAACAGAATCGGTCCTAATACTGATCCTTGAGGGAGGCCGTATTTCGCATTTTCACATCCTGAATAGTAGTAGTTGATTTTGTTATGGTCAGTACACTGCACTTCAACCACATGTTTGCGAGCACATAGGTATTTCCTGAGCCACTAATTGGATACACCTCTAACTCCTAATTTGTCAAGCTTCTGCAGTAGGGCATTATAGTCGAAAGCTTTGGACAAATCAAGACTTATGCCGATCACAAACTCACACACATCCAGTTTAGCACAGATTTCATTAAGAAATTCAAATATTGCACTCTCAGTTGAATAGCCTTTCCTTAAACCATGCTATGTGGGAAAGGGAATTTTATGTTTGTTCAGGAAATCAGAGAATTTCATATTTAAAATATTCTGCTCTTTTTGAAAATACAGGCAGTAGGGCTATTGGTCTATAATTTGAAACACTTACTGGATTTCCTTTCTTGAGCAGTGGTTTCAGTTTTGCTGTTTTTAAGCATGAAAGGAAGGTTCCTAATGCCAGTGACTTTTGCACAAGTGCGCCAAGGCTTCAGCTAAGAAAAGACAGCATTTTATAATGATCACATCTGGTATTCCATCAATTACACATGAGTACTCTATTTTCAACATATTAATAACTGATAAAATTTCTTCAGTATTTGTGGTCGAAAGGAACAACGATGTAGACACATTTCTCATGCTATTAGATGATGGAGGTGATATTTTGTTGTGTTCTTCTAGCCCACTCTCCAGCTGTTCACTTATGTTTGCAAAATAATTGTTGAAGGTCTCTGCAATTTTTTTTGGCCAAGAAATCATTTATTCTTCATAACATAAGTTTATATTTTGATATTGTTTGGTTTCACTTGTTGTTTGATTTTTTTATAACTTCCCATGTAGATTTAGATACGTTTTTTGAATTTTCAATGCCATTGTTTTAAGTTTCCTTACGAAATTTTTGATGGTCCTCTTGTAATTCTTCAGGTACAAATGAAATTCATGAGGCATGTTCTGTGTCTTTGCTATATTGTGTGATCTTCTTTTCTCAGCACAAGAGATTCTAATACCTTTTGTAATCCATTTCTTCTTTTTGAAGTGAGGCTGACATTTTTTAAAAATGGAAATGCAACTTCAAAGTAGGGCATGAAAATGTCCATGAATTTTTCAAACTTTTTGTTGGTATTTTCACCAGTTATGTTTAATACTAATAGAATTCTATTGGTTAACAATGCCCTTTCTTCCAGTGCTACTCTGTTTTTATATCCAACTTCTTCTGTCCATCATAGCTAATTTTGCTATCTAAGTAGCAAAATTACTTAACTTCATCTGCTTAGTAATCCGAAACTCTGATGTTATGTTTCTCACTGTTCTCATTTCTGCAACTTCACATTACTTTTATCTTTATTTTACACTCCTGGAAATTGAAATAAGAACACTGTGAATTCATTGTCCCAGGAAGGGGAAACTTTATTGATACATTCCTGGGGTCAGATACATCACATGATCACACTGACAGAACCACAGGCACATAGACACAGGCAACAGAGCATGCACAATGTCGGCACTAGTACAGTGTATATCCACCTTTCGCAGCAATGCAGGCTGCTATTCTCCCATGGAGACGATCGTAGAGATGCTGGATGTAGTCCTGTGGAACGGCTTGCCATGCCATTTCCAACTGGCGCCTCAGTTGGACCAGCGTTCGTGCTGGACGTGCAGACCGCGTGAGACGACGCTTCATCCAGTCCCAAACATGCTCAATGGGGGACAGATCCGGAGATCTTGCTGGGCAGGGTAGCTGACTTACACCTTCTAGAGCACGTTGGGTGGCATGGGATACATGCAGACGTGCATTGTCATGTTGGAACAGCAAGTTCCCTTGCCGGTCTAGGAATGGTAGAACGATGGGTTCGATGACGGTTTGGATGTACCGTGCACTATTCAGTGTCCCCTCGACGATCACCAGAGATGTACAGAGGTGTACGGCCAGTGTAGGAGATCGCTCCCCACACCATGATGCCGGGTGTTGGCCCTGTGTGTCTCGGTCGTATGCAGTCCTGATTGTGGCGCTCATCTGCACGGCGCCAAACACGCATACGACCATCATTGGCACCAAGGCAGAAGCGACTCTCATCGCTGAAGACTACACGTCTCCATTCGTCCCTCCATTCACGCCTGTCGCGACACTACTGGAGGCGGGCTGCACGATGTTGGGGCGTGAGCGAAAGACGGCCAAACGGTGTGCGTGACCGTAGCCCAGCTTCATGGAGACGGTTGCGAATGGTCCTCGCCGATACCCCAGGAACAACAGTGTCCCTAATTTGATGGGAAGTGGCGTTGCGGTCCCCTACGGCACCGCGTAGGATCCTACGGTCTTGGCGTGCATCCGTGCGTCGCTGCAGTCTGGTCACAGGTCGACGGGCACGTGCACCTTCCGCCGACCATTGGCGACAACATCGATGTACTGTGGAGACCTCACGCCCCACATGTTGAGCAATTCGGCGGTACGTCCACCCAGCCTCCCGCATGCCCACTATACGCCCTCGCTCAAAGTCCTTCAACTGCACATACGGTTCACGTCCACACTGTCGCGGCATGCTACCAGTGTTAAAGACTGCGATGGAGCTCCGTATGCCACGGCAAACTGGCTGACACTGACGGCGGCGGTGCACAAATGCTGCGCAGCTAGCGCCATTCGACGGCCAACACCGCAGTTCCTGGTGTGTCCGCTGTGCCGTGTGTGTGATCATTGCTTGTACAGCCCTCTCGCAGTGTCCGGAGCAACTATGGTGGGTCTGACACACCAGTGTCAATGTTTTCTTTTTTCCATTTCCAGGAGTGTATTTGCTCTTAGTCCATATCCTGTACTCACTAAACTGGTGGCATCGATAAGTCACTTCTACCACGTAAAGCACGATCTTTGAACTCTAGCTTCTCTGACGATCCGCCATGTTAATGTTCCAGGCAGCCTTTGTACCTTGTTCAGTGTACACTTGTACCTTTCTTTCTGCTGAAATGTATGTATGTATAGACACTTATGGGAACAGTTCATTATGTGTACAGTTATTCAAATTTCCCCATTTCCCATAAACTGTTCATTCCATTCAACACATCCTGTAATTCTTCTTCACTTTCACTGAGTTACCAATGTCATCAGCAATTCATGTAATTGATATCCTTCCCCTTGAATTTTAAGCCTACTCTTCAACCTTTCTTTTATTTATGTCTTTGCTTCTTTGATGTATGAATTAAACAGTAGGGGCATTACACTACATCCCTATCTAAATCCATTTTTAATCCAAGCAATTCATTCTTGGTCTTCCAGTCTTATTGCTACCGCTGGGTTCTTGTACATATTGTATATCACCCATCTTTTCCTATAGGTTACCCCTATTTTTCTCAGAATTTTGAACATCTTGCGCCGTTTTTCATAATTCAATGCCTTTACCAGTTGACAGATGATATGAATGTGTCTTTATTTCTCTTCAGTGTTGCTTTCATTATCAACCACAATGTCAGAACTGTCTCTCTGTTACCTTTAACTTTCTCAAAAAATAACTGAATGTCATTGAACAAATGCTCAATTTTCTTCTCCATTCATTTGTATGTTATTATTATCTGAAACTTGGATGCATGATCTGTTAACCTGATTGTGTGATAAACTTACTGTCTTTGAAACTGTATGGGTGATGTTTTTAAGAAAATCTGATGATATATCACCAATCTCATACATTCTACACACAGATATCAGTAATCTTTTCTGCCATTTGTCCAATGATTTTAGAAATTCTGATGGAGTGTTATTTATACCTTCTTTTTTATTTGATCTTAAATTGTCCAGTAATTGTTAATCTTATTTACATAAATGAATGGAGTGGCTGTACCTGGATCTTCTAGCAACTGGCCATCAACTTTTATGTCACTTCCGAGATGCATTAATCTATTACACAAAAAACTAAAGCAAGACAGCTCTGCGAGGCTTCCATAACATATTACCAAAACTATTTCAAAGAGACAAAGACGGAAAATGGCGACGAGAAAAGAAGCAGTAGTAACGGGCTCCGGGAAAAACGTATATTTCACCGATATAAAATGTATTCTACGCAGAGAAAGTCTTCTAAATGGATTAAGACTATGTTCAGCGAGTCAAAAATGGATTCATACAAAATGTGCCAAACGCTTCGTCGCAGTAAACATGAAAAGTGACAAGGGGGAAATTAGCTACTGTTGTTTTCAACCGACGTGTTTATCAAAACAAGACAACGAACAGGAAGGAAACGCTGGCTATACACAAGAACGGGATTTACTTCAAAAGATAAGCACAATTTGTGACTGTGGAGTAACCAGTTGTTGTTTACGATCAATGTGTTTATTAAAACAAGCAAATATGCGGGAAGAAAACGTCGTACAAACTCCAGATCAGGACCTACTGCAAGCTAAAGAGTATGCAAACATCCTAGAAAAATCGATCTGGGAACTAAAACTAAAACAAAAAGTGAAAAATGAGTCATTTGCTAGTTCTATAATAAGCTGGCGTGTGAAACAAGGTGTAAATTGGGATCATAAACAAAAACAAAAACTGGAAATCGAGCAGAGTACTAGGCAGAAAATAACCTGGCGTGTGAAACAGTGCAATAATCATTACGATCTGAAAACTACGAATAAAGTTGAGCTTCCTGATACTAGTGAAGACTCGATCAAACAGGGAACTAAAAGTAAGGATCATATGTATGAGACAAGAGAGAATAATAGAAATAAATATAACATTCCGGACACTAGTATAGATACAAACAAACAGGGAAACAAGAGAAAGGAACATACATCTAAGACAAGTGGGAGAAATAAAAAGAGTGACGTATACATCTTCTCAGACAGCCACAGAAGAAGCTTAGCAGAAAAAATGGCCAATATTCAAAACAAATTAAAAGTAAGCGGAATCACCAAGCCAGGCGCGCCATTACGTGAAGTGTTGAAATCCTGGGAAACATCAGTAACAAAAGGTGCAAAATGTGTCATTACAGGTGGAGGAAACGACATTTATAGAAACGAAAGTATCAATGCAAGGAGAGTAGTGAGGAAACTCTAGGGAAAGCTACTCATTGTGAAGTGTATGTGCTAGGCATTCCTCAAAGACACGACTTGATGGTCGAGTCCTGCGTAAAGAAAGAAATTACCAGAACAAATGGGATGTTTAGGAAGATATGTAGCAGCTTCCCAAATGTGACTTTCATAAGTGCACAAGCTCACAAAGAGAGCGTTTCACAAGGCATGGTTTACACAGAAACTATTCTGTGCAAAGAAATTTTGGAAAAATTTGACAAACTGCAAGGGCAGACACAGACACCCATAATACTACCAATGAAGGAAGAGGCAGGAAAGTCTCCACTGTGTCATATAAAAGAAAAAGAAACAACCTCATCACCAACAGAAGCAGCTCCACAAACCTCACCATGCCCAACAGAGGAAAAAGAAGCAACATCATCACCAACCAACCACCCCCACCCCCAAAAGAGGAACAGATAACACAAACAACAGGAAAAGAAGTAAGGTCATCAGAGACCAGAAAGATAAGATATGAGAGAGGAAAAAGAAAAAAGAAACCTATCAGGGACCAGGACTTCCTATATAACAAAGCTGGAAACCGGCCAACCTACAAGAGGCTGTCATCGAAGGAATCTCAGGATTTCCACTGGCCAAAGACCAGCAATGCCACAACATAGCAGACAATCTGAGAAGCACACCGGTACTAGAGTCTCAAAACCAAATGTACCTGGAGACGACAAAACCAGGAGAAAACGAAGGGAGAGAAGACATGAAGATAATGTTATGGAATGTAGAAGGATTGAAAAACGCAGCATGCACAGCTCCAACAGACTTTCTCGAAGGTTATGACGTAGCAATATTCACAGAAACTTTTCTCACAGATCATTGGTAACACCCGAAATTCTATAGCATTAATATGCTGGCAAAGCAAGGAGAAAGGGGGCGACCCCAAGGGAGGATAACAGTCCTGCTGAAACTGTGGATAACACCAATTATAGCGACAACAGAAGTAAATAACTCCATTCTAGTAGAAGTAAAACACATCACAATATTAGCAACCTACTTCCAGCCAAGCAAATCAGCCATAGACATAATTGATTAACTTGGCCGACAAATAAGACGGAGCAAGAAAGACATCCCTTTACTTATCGCAGGGGATCTAAACTGTTGGTTGGATGTATAGAATCACAAAACAAAATTAGTAATCGAATCAATACAAGAAGAAGGCCTCATCCTGCTAAACAACATAAACGTCCCTACGTACTTTTGCCATACTTTTCCTCATAAGAGGAAACATAAAAGGGGACATAAGCCCTCTTTGGAATGCAAACCACACGCCTATAAGGAAACACATCCTGATGAACATAGCCATACAAAATGATTGGAAGGCAAGACAAAACCAAGAGAAGAGACCGCTCTCAAGGAGACTGGATCCAAGGAAAGTGGAAGAATACCACGACCAGATGGAACAAATTAAGTCCTTAATCGACAACTCTCCGCTGCAGAGTGAAAATCTCATTCTGGAAACGTCCCCCAGGCTGTGGCTAAGCCATGTCTCCACTATATCCTTTCTTTCAGGAGTGCTAGTTCTGCAAGGTTCGCAGGAGAGCTTCTGTAAAGTTTGGAAGGTAGGAGACGAGATACTGGCAGAAGTAAAGCTGTGAGTACCTGGCGTGAGTCGTGCTTCGGTAGCTCAGATGGTAGAGTACTTGCCCGTGTAAGGCAAAGATCCCGTGTTCGAGTCTCGGTCGGGCACACAGTTTTAATCTTCCCCCTCTTAAAGGAAGAATGTTGGGACCTCTCAACCTTTTTTTCCTTTTCTTTAAAAAAACTCATTAAAATACAACTAAAAACAACCTAATTACTTAAAAACATTGGATATGATCTCTTTTCTTAAAAGTAATAAAACTTCATTTTTAATAACAAGTCTTTTCTGTTTTGTTGTTTCATTTCTGGAAAATTGCGCTAAACAGTGTTAGTCTATTTTGTGTATCTCAATCTTATTTACTTTACATCCTGTGGGATGCAAGAAACTGCCCTGTAATGACCAGTCTTTTGTATAGCAAGACCTCACTTAATATATATGCATATCATGATTCAACTTAAATGAACTTCTTGAACTTACTTGTGGTTTATATGTTTATTTCTTTAACCATGCATTGTCTTCAAGCCAGTATGCCTGGGAGTTTCTTGTTTACTTCTTGTATATGTACATAGTTAGTTACTTTTTACTTTTCCTCACAATGTTATTACTTGCTGTTTTTTTTTGGCAGGTATATGTCAAGTATTTGGTCTCTAGAGTCAAATCTAAGTACAGGCACTAGTCAGCATGCATGGAACATTCCTGCTCCAACCATTTTCGTCTCTACCATCAGGTAAGTCTATTCAATTATAGAACTAATTTGGAGAAAACTTACATATCATGACCACCAGTCATTAGACAGATTCATACTTCTGTATATGCAGTACTTACCCTCCTTCTGAGGGCAGATGCTGTTTCAAACCTGTGTACCATTGTAAATGTGAGTTTAACCTTATTTCCATAAAAAAGGACAGGTCTTTCCTTCAATGGATTCAGCTGACCAAGATATAGAACTTCTCTTCTATGTGTCTGTCTAACCTTACCTCTCTCCCAGATATATTAAATGAAACAGGTCATTCACCCCTTGGATTCACCTGACCAAGGTATGGGCCATTCCTCCTACAGGTCCACCTATCCTTTCCCTCTCCTATATCTCAGCTGCTATTTGAGTATGACTCATCTTACATTTATCTGTAAACACAGTTCCTAGCACTCTTTTACTATCTTTTCTCACTCTAAACAATAAGTTTCTCCTATAATTACTTTCTGCTGACAATACCTGATTGAGGTCTATTTAAATATCGTAAATCTTCTCTTCAAACTTCGTTTTTTCTTGTTTATAACACATGTAACATCACTACATACACATACTTCTCATGCTTATATATCTTGGTTCTGCTTACTAATCCATTTGGCTTATCCTTTACTTTTTTATAGTTACTACATTTGGACAATAAGAAAGATTTCATTCCAGGTACTTCTTGTGAATGCACTAGGATAATATTAACACTTCATCTCCTGTTACTTAATCATTGGCCTTCTCCTTGTTGAATACTAATTATCAAAGCTCCTTGTCCTCTTGTTAACTCTTAAGATCTTGCTTCGTATTTGGCTATGCATGTTAGCACAGCCTCAGTTTATCTTGCCTTCCGTCTCCTACCTGGATTCTTCTCCCCTACACTGTGTAGTGTGACTAACATGTTTTGCCTATTACACCCTTAAAAAAATCATGTTAGTCTGTTCAATTAATAAGTCAATCAATCTGTCTCTTTATTCATCCATTAACAATATATATTGTATGGAAGTAGTCAGTTACAATATAGTTTCTTATCTTTAATTTGCATTTAAACTTGGATTATAAATATAAATATTTTATATCAGAATATATAAATAATATTGCTTTTCCATATTCAGATATTCTTCAATGCTATAAAAACTGATAGTACACATTTTTTTAAGATCTACCTTGAATTTATGAAATTCTATAATTTTTTTTAATTGTAGAAGGCAATGCACTAAAAAGTATGTTGCGCTGTTAGTTTACACTGTTTTGGTAGACTGCTCTTTTGTGGGTGTCTCCGTGAAAGTCATCTCTGTTCCTTGTTTCATGGTTATGAACCTGATTATTCAATGCTGAAAATTCCTGGTGAGTTTTCAGAAAGCATACACATTCATAGATGTATAAGCTAGGAAGCGTCATTATTTTAAATTCTTTAAATGTTTCCCTGCATGACACTTAGCAGGGAACCCCTTTCGTTATTCTAATAGCTCTTTTTTGAAGTTTGAAAGAATGTTTTGTCATACCTGTATTCCTCCAGAATATCGCACCATATCTAAGCAAACTGTTCATGTAAGCATAATAGGCACACAGCAAGTGTTGCAACATTCCTGAAGCATTCTTAGCACATAGCAACATTTACTTAATTTTTTATTCAAAACGTCTAGAAGATTTTCCCATCTAAAGTGCTAATCCACCCACATACCGAGGAATTTTGTGTTTGCAGCTTGTGCAATAACGTTGTTCCCTAACTCAGCTTTTACTCTTCTTCTAGCTTTACTTTTACTATTACTAAAATTCCTCAATACCGTTTTATCCTTATTTATGATCAAAGCATTATCTCTTAACCATTTTCCTGCCTCATTTATTGTCCTAGGGACACTGTCTGTACATCATCCTCAGTGTATCCTTTCATAAAAATGCTAGTGTCATCAGTGAACATCACCATTTCTGCAACTGTCAGATGGTTTGGCAAATCGTTTATGTACACCAAAAACAACAGAGGGCCTAGGAACCCTGGAGCACTCCATAGCTAGTTTTTTTGAAATCTTAAAGATACTCTTTGGCGTCATGACATATTTGTACCTTCTGTTGTCTATCAGAGAGATAAGACTTGAACTCCAGAACCTATATATAGACTATACAGAGAAGAGATCCTATGATAAGAACTTTACATATGGACAGAGAGAAGATAGATTTGGTACTTATAATGGAGAAGTGAGAAAAGGAAATAGAGAGACAGGTACTTATAATGGAGAAGTGAGAAAAGGAAATAGAGAGACAGGTATGTTAGAATTCATGCAGAAAAGAAGACAGTATACAATAGATAGACTCCCCTATCACCCCTAACCCCAGGTACTTCATCTGCTAAGCTAGTTCACCATTGTGCCAGATGGAGAACTTTTAAGTATTCCAGTATTCCCTACCAAACAGACTCAACCTGCCCTCACTATTGCAGACACCTTAAGATTGGTCCTAACAGACCCCTATGAAATGCCATGGAATAGGCAAGAGTATTCATGTAAGTCATTGTCAACAGTGAGTATGATTACTGCGGTTGGTTTATTCATTCATCAGGTAACACAACCCATGATTAACCTTCCATAATCAAATTAAAATATAAACCCCATCTTTTTCTTTGTATTTCTTTATGTTTAAAAATGTATAAAACCAGTAACTTTTATTCTAAATTCCAGAATATTTTGATTACAATAATCGTAGCTTATGAAAAGATATTGTCAGTTACAGCGAATTTCTCTGCAAATGTCATAATGCTATAACTTCCTCCACCCTCTGCTACTACCATATGATGATGGAGCTACACTCGTTTTTATTTTTGGGTTTTCATTTACTACATGTACATTATACATCTTCAAAATTTTACTTGAAATGTTAATTTATTGTTAAGTTTATTAACTAAGCTCATGGCAGTATTCATAAACATATCAATACAGTTATTATTGAATACACACTAGACACTATACATACAGATATTTTGGTCATATTTTCAGTTCTGTTTCTGGAAGGAATGGTAATAGAAGGTATAGTACTAATAAAAGATAATAGAATAATCAAAGAAGACAGAAATTGTCTCTGAGAAAAATACGACAGAAATACGGAAACAATTTAATTTGGATGGCTAGTGGTACTCAATCTACCAAATTCACAAAAGATGTGAACTGTTCTGGGTCGTTAAATCTCTTAACCATATCCATATTGTATAAGTGCCTATTAGATATAATGGTTTTGGATGTGGTACATCATGAACTTAAAAGATTCAGTGTAACGCTGAAAAAAATTGTTTGTTTCCTTTTTGAATTCGAATGTTCTAAACCAAATCATTTATTTGAAGTCTGGTACAATAGCCATATCATTAAAAGTCCTGACTCTTTCTTGTGCCTGTGTAATCAGCTTCTATTGTATCGTCTATTGCAACTTTTCTCAAGTCAATTCTGGTGAATTTGTCCATCTAAATGATTTAGCAAAAGCTCTTCTGTGAAGTTTTTATTCACAATTTCTGCAAACACTAATCCTGTTGACATACTTGGTAATTCATTAAGGATTATGTGAAATTCCAGCACTAGTTATGCCCAGGTAGTGTACCACATAGAACAGGCCATTTGACACCATCGTCGTAATTTCCTCATAATATCTCCACAAGGATTAGTTTGTGTACTATACTCGTATATAGTTATATATATTATTCCTTCCCCAGCCAAGAATTCCTTTTTATGGCTAATAAAGTGTGGGCCATTATCAGTTAAAAGACATCATGGTTTTCTCACATCTTGAAAATACTCTTGCACACAATGCATTGCTGCATTGATACTTTCTTGTTTAATAGGTTAAAATGTAACATATTTAGACCAAGTTTCTTCAGCACATTCCTTAAAAAGAGTGCTAGTATTAAGCGATCTCACTTTCTCTTGTACAGTACAATTTACAAATTTGCATAATCATTTCTTCAAGTTTGTTAGTGCTTCAGTTGTGTTAACTGTTTCTTTAAATTCTTTGCATTGTTCTAAGCTGGTTATAAGCTCATCAATCTCTGAGATTTTGTCATTAACATGGTTGATCTCTCATATGGCAAACTGGCCTACTTTGTTAATTTTACCATCTGATTCTCTGAATTACTCTTTTACTTCCTTGCAAAACCAATTGCATTGATTATTGATCTCATCCTTCAATGTGAAAATGTGTCAAAGTACCTGCAATATTAAATAATTAGCTACCATTTCCTGTTTGACATGTTCTGTAATTTCTAATTTTAGTTCTTTTGTATTTACTAACCTGACAGACTGTTCATTGCTTTTAGACTTTACTTGATCATTTAGTTTTTTCCTAGTATCAGATAATTCATTCCTATTTTTAGACAGTTTCTTATTTGTTAGATCTACTTTGTCAGATAATTTCTTAAAATTAGAATTAATTTCATCAGACAAGTGTTGTAATAAACCTCTAAACCATTGTGGAGCCTCTGTGGTGATATTTCTCGTAATGAGTGGCATACAACACAAATATTTTCTATTATGTAACGCTCTATTATCATAATAAATAGTTACCACATAGTAATTTTAAAATGTGATAACACTGAAATACTGTTTTACTGTAGGGATGAAAAAAATTTTCAAAGTGGATTTCTTTATTTTTGGAACAGTTTTCCTTTTCTGATAAACTACACTCTCTTGTCCTATAGCTAATGCTACCATGTATATGGAAATGTACTGTGATGATCTGCGCTGCCCAGCACAGCGGATGTTTTTAACACAGCGATAGGTGGGCTGTACTGTGTCATACAGCAGCACCTCTGCAGCATTGCTCAGCTAGTATTGTGTCCCCACCAATGTCAAGATTCAAAATATTCTTCTCCGAACCTGACAAAGTATTCTTCTTTCCCAAACCTACCAAGAAATTATTCTGTTATAGTTAAAACATTCTTTTATTCATGTGACAAATGATGTTTACTTGACATGTAACTTTAATTGAAGTTACCATAATATTTGTATCACAGTTGTATAAGTATGGGTATGCTCTGTCTTGTTCTGATGTTTCCTTTTGCTTCCTTCTTAATGGATTGTTACTGAGTTTCACATCCATTCACTTACATTTCCCCCCTTTTGTTTGACTGCTCTTACCAATTAAATAATTTATCACTTGTTGAATTTTAAGATTTTGTAAAGTTATTGTAAATTTATAGTTCTTTATTTTCTTCCTTTTGTTCTAATGCCCTGAGTCCTGTACGTTGGGATCCAAATGAAATGATGTTCTTGTTAATTTAAATGAATTTATTGTTGGTTTAAGGTTTTATGTTGCTGCTGACACACTTCTTGTAGTTGAAGCTGAGTCAGGACACTTCATGATATCTGTAGATATGTCACCTCATGTATTTACCTTTTCTTCTTTTTTTTCTTTTTAGTGTGGTTTGCATACTCTATTCTCTTGAAGTAGATGTCCTACTAATCAGTGCCTCTGATATCCCATGTATAGTTGAGGAAAGGCTTGACTTCTTCACATTCTCTGCAGCCATTATTGAAGCAAAAGAAGATAACTACTTTTATCACAAAAAAGAATGCCCACTACTTTCCTTTCACAAACATGTATTTCCTATAATGGGTGTACAGATCCTTAGAGTGATTCACAACTTTTCATACCTCAAAAGCTCAAAATGACATGTTCTACATCCTGGAGGACCTCCTCACTACAGAGCATTTAGAATGAAAGTAAATCTAATCTAATCAAATTTACAACGTATTTTATTTCTCACAAAACAATCTTGTCTTTTGTTTTCATTTTTGGAGAGTGTGGTTGCTCCTTAACAGTCAAGCAACCATGAAGTCATGATGCCAAAATGTAAAAGCCCCATCAACAGCAGGTGAAGCTACTTACTTTCATCACAACTCATTGTTTTCTCATATTATGAACCTCCTGTTTAATGGCTGCACCTAAGAAAAGAAACACCCATTCACAGTAATCTCCCATGAGCTATTCCCTACTTAATATTATTCTGTCATGATCATCTTTCCTTGCACTATACAAAAAGTGTGAAATGTCATTTGCCTAAACTGTATGTAGCACTTCATCCCTTTATGTATTGAATTACCTGTTCAGCATCTTCATATATTTTTTCTCTCTATTCATCTTCTGCTTGTGACATTGATATGTATACATCAACTATTGTCATCAGGGCTGGTTTACTGTTGATTCTGATGAGAACAACACTATCACTCAGATGTTTACATGAACTCACTCTCTGTGTTAATTCCTAATCATGACAAACTATACTCCTTTATACCATTTTGTGCCACTGTTGTTATTCCGTGTACTCATCTGACCAAAAATCCTTGTCTTCTTTTCATTTCAGTTCACTGGCTGCCACTATATGTAGGTTGAGTCTTAGTATTTCCCTTTCCAGATTTTCTTGCTTCCCTACCACATTCAGGCTTCTGAAATTCCATACTACCGACTCATAACATTATCCCTACATTGGTTATCCAGTCTCTTTCTCATGGTCACTTCCCCCTTCATAGTCAAGTTCTGAAGATACAAATGGGGGTCTAGACTGGTTATTTTGCCAGTGAGAGATCATCATGACACTTTCTCACTTACAGGTCAGTTGTCCTGTAGATTCATATTATGTGTCTTCAATGCAGTGGTTTCTATTGCTTCTGCATCCTCATATCATTGATCATAGCTGATTCTTCCACCTTTTAGGGGGAGTTTCCAACCCCCGGGGGCAAAAGCTTGCCATGAATCTATGTCCACTCATCCACCATTTTTGAAAAGGCCGTTGGCAAAACAAGGGTGACATCTTGTGTCTACATCTACATATAAACCTATACTCTGAAACCACCATGAACTGCATAGCAGAGAGTGCCAGCAGTTTTCAGCCACCATTGCTAATGATTTTTGTTCAAAATTTAAGCAGTGGTAAGTTTTAAATGTGGAAGTTTTGACTAATAGTTTTGTTTTTCAGTTAATGGATTAATTATTACTCAAAAGTTAAGTCTAAACAGGTTCAGATTACTTTGGATTTTATTTGCTGTGGAATAAACAAATTTTTCTATGTTGCTCTTTTGCACAGCTTTTATATAAATTATGACATTAGCCTAATACTTCTGAGGCAGACATAGAATATATACTTAAGGCTTTCCAGTAGCACTATTACTCTTAGTTGCAGCAAAACACACAAAGTTAAACTCTCAGTTATTTCAAAGAAACTCAAGAAGATATACACGGAAAAACTGGCTCTTAAATGTGAAACATTAGAGGTGGGTATGGGAACTATGAAAATTCACATTGGTCTCACCCCTAGGTGATATTTAGGTGTGAGACCAATTTTAAATTTGATAGTTTCCATACCCAACAACAGAAGGCAACACTTATTTCTAAGCTTTTACATTTGAGGGTTAGCTCTTTTTTATGTGTGTATCTTGTTGTCTCCATGCCCACTGTACAGGCTATGATGAAAGAACAGTTTATGCAGATAGGTATCAATTGACTGTATTGCCATAATGATATGGTGTCAAGCCGTGATCTATAAACTTACATAGAATATAGATGTATTCATTGTTGGTAATCCTATCAAGATAGCTTGGAGAATTCGGGGATTTTCTTTTATTTATATTTTAAGAGTGTCACACAAACCCACAAGACTGAAAAAGAATGAGACTCTCCATCCATTATTATAAAGTGCAACTAACAATCTTACATTAATGCACACCAATTGCTTTCTTTACTTCAATCTTTGTAAATCTCAACACACACTCTAAATGAAACATAATGATATATCACATAACAGCAATGTATATAGTCTCTGAAATAATAATTAAAAAAAGAAGATTTCTGTTTTAATGAAACATTAACTTCACTTTTAGCAATACTTTGGTGAGGTTTAGTTAGACTGTCAGCACCTTTTATAGTTCTGTATATTTGACAGGTAATTACTTAATAAGTCACTGATGAAATGGTACTTCATATCAGTGTTATTATTTCTTCTTGACATGTGTCCAGATTTGATAATTGCTATTGCCCTTTGATTGTTCACACACAGTGCAATTTTTATGTTTTTATTCATCAATATTTCCACGACACTCTTAAAAACTTTCATCTTTTGACAACATTGAGCACAAGATACACATTCTGCTTCAGAAGTAGGTAGTACAACAATATACTGCATCTTGCAGCACAAAGTGACTGGATCATTATTCTACAGAAATACGAAATTTGTAGTACTTTTTCTATTTTTCCTGTCACTCAGTTCAGGTATCTTAAAAGTTCTCTCCAAATTTTGGATGTCTGAAATTTAAATTACTCATTGATTTCATTTCATAGTTCATGGCATTTGCCAAGTCCAGTCTAGTTTCACATACTGAATACAACAAACTGCCAATCACTTCGTAGCATGGAAAGATTTACTTTGCTGCACTGATTTCTTCAGTTTCTCCTTATGGTGAAATTGGAGTCATAACATTTTTTTGATTTTTCCATTTCATATATTCTCACCACTTGCTCAACATTTTGTGAATAGGTGAATAGCAATACCTTCTTTTGTTCTTTTGATTTCAAATCCCAGACACATTGTTGGTTCTTCAACTGTACACCAAAATTTTTCTTCAGGTTCTGCAGGAAATTTTTCATTAGACAGATATCTTCTCCAAATAAAATCCTATTGTCGATGGGTACAGAAAGATATATTTTCTGCTTAGTATCTGACTTGCAAACACATTCATTTGATTTCAGTTGGACATGTTATCCATTCTTAAGAAACTTGTTCAGCTGCTTATTCCATTGCAAAGGAGCTTGTTTCAGATTACACAATGACTTTTTCAGAAGGCAAATTTTCCCAGTTGCATTGTTTCTCTCTGGATCTTCCATGATAACTTTGTCTTTTAGATTACCATTATTGTGAAGGGCTCCTTTGACATCAGATGTCATATTCATAAAATTCTCTTGTACAGCAAGTGCAAACAGGAATCTGAGGGAATTTGTTTGTACAACAGGAGTGAAAGCACCTTTAAAATCACATTTTGCTTCAACTTGTTGACATCCTCTTGCAACTAGTGTAACTTTGTAGTTTAATTTCCACTTTCCTTTTCGTCGAAAACCCATTTTCTAGTAATTATTTATTTTCTACGTGCAGTTTCTTTGTCAACAAAAGTCTGCGTTGCATTTTCCTTCAATGAGTTTTTTTATTCATTTACAGTCTTTATCCAAATTTCCTTGTCTTAACCTTCAACACATTCCTTGTATCTAAGCATGACATACTCATCACATGTCTTTGAAAAATACATTTTCTTTCTGATGTATTATTTTAATTTCTACTGGTGTTTCTTTTCATTCTTCTTCTCTCCTTTTTTGCTCTTCTTTCCTTCAGATCTTCTTTCCTCTTCTCCAAAAATTTTGGTTTTCTACAAGTTAGATTTATTCCTTCTTCTTTCGTTTCCCCATTTTTTGTCTTCATATTCATAAGAAAACTCTGGATCTCTTGCTTCAAAAACTTTTCCAGTTTTAGGATTCCATGTAACATACCTATTGCCTGTATATCCTACAAGAACACCTCTTCACTTGCTACACTCAGTTTTTGTAAATATCCAAGTTTTTATGAACACCAAGGATCAGAAAAATACCCAATCTTAACAAATTAGGTCTTCTACCATACCGCCTTAAAATTGATGTCACATCAATATCTATAGTGGGACCCCTGTTCATGAGAAAAGCTGCGGTCAAAACAGCATAACCCCACATTTTACTTTCAATTTTTCAAGAAAACAATGTGACTCTCACTTTTTTCATGATTTTAAGATTTATTCTTTGTATCTTACATTCAGTTGAGAAGATTCTGTAATATGCATTCAGTAGCTATACCTTCCTTTTTTCACTACTTCTTGAAAGTCAGTACTACTGGACTCTCTTAATCTATTACACTTAATTTTTTATTCACCATTGATCACTTACAAGAAAATAGGTTTGAACATTAAACATATAATTAAGAATAATTTTTACAGTGACTGTTTTTTCCAATTTAGTTCAATGTCTTTTAGAAATATCCTTAAGTACTGATGTCAATGATATTTATTTCAAATACTTAGGCTATCTTGTAAAATTGGTGTTTGAGTAACCAATCAAACATCTTAACTTTGCAATTATAATACAGTGTCTAGGCAGACGTTGGTCGTTTATTAAAAAGTTTTAAGCACATTATGTTGTGAATCTGCAGTCTTTCTGAGTCTGTGTCTTGATATACCAAGATTCAATTTGCCTTTGGTGGTGCAAGGATGTATCATCTCTTTGGTGTTGAACTCATTTGTGTTGCTTTTGGTATAAAGCCTTATTGTGTATGTGTATAGGTTAACAACAGTTAATATCTGGAGCTTGATAAAGAGGGGAGTGTTCTTTAAAAGAAACTTTGCTCATTTTTCTGATTTTCTTTATTTTTTTGAATTTCACTGACATAGCTGGAATGACCACATAGTAGTAAACAACAGGAAATATGCAATTGAAATAGGCCAAAATATGCATCCTTCAGATTCTCACCAGTGCTTTCATCTATTGGTTTCCACATGAGATAGCTTATTCCTGCTATTCTCTTGCAGTCATGGCTAATAATGTCGCGCCCTCCCCCACTCATTTAATTTCAAGTCAATGCAAAAGACTAACAATTTTACTGATTTAATTTCTTAACAGTCGAAGTCAGGTCCAGAGTTAGGTCCTGCGTTTTATCAAGACTGCATAGGAGTTCATTGGAAGAAAACCTATTCATTGACAGGTCTAATTTTTCCTGTGTTGACATAAGCAGTTCTGTCAGGTCATGGTGGGTACTGAGCAGTGTTGTGTTATCTATGTAGCGCACTATGGAATGTGCTTCTACTTGTTAGGCAGACCGTTAGGAGCAATGATGAACAGAAAGGGACTTAGGACTGAGCCCTGTGTCACTCCAGTCCAAGTCTATGATGGGTTGTGCATGCTGTAATACAACAGTTTTGTGAGCAAGGAATTAAGCATTACACATTGAACAGCTTATCTGAGATCACAAAGTAAACTGATACTAGATCCTTATGTTGAAATGCAGTCAACACTTGATCAACAACGCCAGTGGCAGCAATAGCGGTATTTTTGCCACATTGGAATACAGACCGTCAGTTGGAGAGATACTTTCTGAAATAGTTATTTAGTTGATTGTACATTATATCCTCAAAAACTTTGGAGAAAATTGGAACAATAGAAACTGACTGGTAGTATTGGGGTACAAGATTAACTCCCATTTTAATGGTGGTATCACTTTAGTAACTTTGGAATGCATCAGGAAAAACCCAAGATATTAAACACATGTTGAAGTTCTTAGAAAAAGGTTGACAGATCAGCTGTATTATTTTTTTAACCACATAGTCGGAGAATCAATAAGAGCCCATACTTCTGGAGTTTGAGAATCTCAATACAGCTATTGTAATATTGGGAGTGAAAACATTCCACTGGAAGGTATACCCCTTATTTGTTTATTTATTTATTCAGGTCCCATAAGTCCAATACAGTGAGACATTTGCATGGATGTAGGACATGACAGATTATTACAAATCATAAAAAATGATACATAAAAAACCCACTTGCAAGATGAGATATATGTAAAAGACAAAATACACACTAATAGGCATAGACAAAATTACACTTAAGAAAGTTAAAATGAAGGTAGATCTTAATAGCTACATAAAAGACATAGTAATGGTAACAATGATTGAAACTATCATAATGCATAAGAGTACATTGGACTAAACTGAAAGAAAAAGATCAATTAGAGATAACACAATGGAAATATTCTTCAACCAAATAAAGGGAAATATCTATTTTTATAGCGTTTGAGCTGTTGTATAAATTTGGGAAGCTCACGGACAAGTGAATTCAGTGAAGTTGGGAGACAACTGATCACCTTACAGCTCATGTAACAGACTTCTTTTTGATAGAAAACTAAGGTTTTTAAATTCATGACAGATGTCCATCTTCCTACTTTTATTGTGGGTATTTAATGAATCATTGGTTTTGTATAGTTGCTCATTTTTACCAATGAAACATAACAGGGAGTAGATATATAGACGGCCAGTTTTTAGTGTCCCTAATTTTCTAAAAAGGTTTCTACTAGAATATCTATGGTAGACTGTGCTTATTATCCTAATAATTCTCTTTTGGGCAATGAATAATATTTTGGAAAATGGCTGATTACCCCAGAAAACTGTGCCATACAGCAGTTGTGCATGGAAGAAACTAAAATAAGCAGTTTTGTGGTGTCTCTATCACAGACAATAAAAATAATATGAATAGCGAATTTTGTTGAGCTGAGTTTTTAAAGAAGTTGTAAAATGTGTTCAGACCATTTTAGATTGCTGTCAACGTATTCACTCAGAAACTTGTAGTAACTCACTACCATTACATTTAATACTTAATTGATCCTCCACTTTTTTACTTATTTGGAAATGAACAAACTGGATCTTGTTAACATTTAGTGATAACCATTATTTTCAAACCAATTAAATACTTAATTAAAGACACTGTTGGCCAATTTCTCAAGATTGTGGTTGGGAGTTTTGTTGATGAGGATGGAGGTTTTCATCAGCAAAAAAAGGTGAAATGAGTTTTAAAGCTAGTACACAAGGGAAGGTCACTGATAATGATGAGTAAAAGAAGGGGGCCAAGTACAGAAACCCGAGGAATACCACAGCCAATAGAGCCCCAGCTAGACGACAAAGAGTGCCCCTCAGAGGCGTTCAACATGACCTTCTGCCTTCTTACAGTTAGGTAGGATACAATCCATGTGCCAGCTGAGCCGTATATACCATACTATTCAGCCTTTATGAAGAGGATTTCATAGTTAACACTATCAAAGGCCTTAGAAAGGTCACAGAAGATACCAACAGGAGATACCGCAATCTTAAGTGCATTTACTGATAGTTTAGTGTGCTAAATACGTTTGCTGCCCATTTATATCTGTAGAGTATCGTCATCTCTTAAGTAATTTCCAGTAAAAAACTTCTGAACCACTGTTTACATAGTCGCGAGTAGGCCTAATTTTTCGTACACGTATTTTCATTGTTTTCCGGTAACTTAATTGTCTTTCTGTCACTAAAATAGATTTGTACCATGAGTGTAAAGTGCCTGACGTGCCGTAGGATCGTTAGCTCCGGGGTCTGGTGTGATGGATGTAGTAACTTTTTTCATTGGGGCGACTGTAGTGGCGTGGGAATTGGGAAAATGAGCGAGACTCATCAGTGGTTCTGTAGGCTATGCAGTAGAGATAGGAAGATTGTGGAACAGGAGGGGAAAATTGCTGCCCTTCAGGCTGAGTTAGATGAGGCTAGGCGAGAACTGGGCAGGTTAAGGGGGGAGAAGGGTAAACAGGGGTGGGAAGTGGCAACAGGCATGAGGAACAGGCCAAGAAATTCTTCTGACCGCTTTGTTATTAATGTACGAAATAGGTTTGACCTGTTGCCTCAGTCAGAAACTGATGAGCCTCTCACAGAAGTAGATGTACACAGGGCTCAACAAGCTTTCAGCAGCAAATTGATTAAGAATGTAGGGAAGTCTGCAAAGAGAAAGAAAGTCTTGTTGCTAGGTAGTTCGCATGCTAGGGGTGTGGGCCAACTTCTGCAGGATGAATTAGGGTTGGATTACCAGGTCACAAGTTTTTTCAAACCTAGTGCTGAACTTGGGCAGGTTACAGAGGATTTAGGTTCACTATGTAAAGGTTTTACTAAGGATGACACCGTGGTTATTGTGGGTGGGCCGGGCAACAGTATTGACAGAGATCCGGGGTACAGCATAGAGTGTGACCTGGCTAATATTGCATCGGCATCGAATCATACCAGTGTTGGGTTTGTGTCGGTTCTGGAGCGCCACGACCGACCTCATTTGACCTCTTCTGTCAGGAGAGTTAATTTGGAGTTGGAACGGCTACTTGGATCTGATGCGGGGTCACACATTGGTGTGGTTCGTGTTGATTCACTCTGTAGGTGGGACTATACTAGACATGGCCTACACCTCAACAGGAAAGGGAAGGGTAAACTGGCTGGGCTGATAGCCGGAAATTTAAAGGGGGGAGGAACTACATCTCATGCTGGAAACTCTTTTTTAGTGTAAGATCAGTGTCCAGTGGGAAACTCAGCCATGCAAGTACTAAAGATGTCAAAAAAGTTCAAGATAGTTGCAAAAGTAAAATGAAAAATGTTAGTATATTTCATCAAAATATTGGGGGATTGAACAATAAAATTGATGAGCTTCTGCTTTGTTTAGAAGATATAGAAACTGAGAATGTAATAGATGTACTATGCCTGTCTGAGCATCACATTGTCACTGATATGCAAAAGGTTAGCATCAATGGGTACAAATTAGCTGCACATGTAAGTAGAGATAATATGATGAGAGGAGGAGTTGCCATATATGTCAAAAGCTTCCACAGTGCAAAAAATTTAGAAACTAAAAAATTTTGTGTAGAGCAACATATGGAAGCATGTGCCACTGAACTTAAACTAAAGGATGGCACTTTCATAATTGTAACAGTGTATAGGTCCCCCTCAGGGAATTTCCAGCTATTTCTGGAAAACTTGGATGCTTTGTTGTGCTATCTGTCAGACAGGGGGAAGCAAATTATCATTTGTGGGGATTTCAATGTTGATTCCCTGAAAGAGTGTAATAGGAAGAATGACCTTTTAGTATTACTCAGTTCTTTCAATTTGAGCTCCGTCATTGATTTTCCTACTCGGATAACAAAGAACAGCAGTACATTGATAGATAACTTTTTTATAGACCAAGATAAGTTTAAGGACATAAATGCTTATCCTGTTGAGAATGGTCTTTCAGATCATAGTGCACAGCTTGTTACAGTACATGACATAGCTCCATGCAGTATAATAAATCAGACTTTCAAAGCAGTGCGTTCAATTAACAATATAAATATTGCAAACTTTAGGGAAAGCCTACAGCAGCTAGACTGGGATGAAGTGTATAAGGAACCCGATGCAAACTTGAAATATAACTTATTTCACAATACATTTTTAAGGGTATTTGAAAATTGTTTTCCCAAGAAAATAGTTAAACATAATTCCAAGAAAACATATAAAAAACCTTGGCTAACTAAAGGAATAAGAATATCTTGCAACCGCAAAAGAGAACTGTATCTAACAGCAAGATGGAGTACTGACCCCGAAATTGTTCAATATTATAAAAACTATTGTGCGGTACTAAGAAAAGTTATTAAAAAGTCCAGAAGCATGTGTATCATGTCTGAGATCAGTAACTCTGATAATAAAATTAAAGCAATTTGGAATATTATTGAAAGGGAAACAGGGCAACCAAGAGCACAGGAAGACTTTAGTGCAATAAAATTGAATGACAAGTGCACTAACAAACAATCAGAAATTGAAAATATTTTGAATAATCATTTTTTAAATGTTGTGGAGAAAATAGGATCTAGATCTTCACTAGAAGAGGCAAGGCTATTAATAGAAGAGGCCATACCTGCACAGTTTGAAACAGCTGTAATTCCACCAACCTCTCCCTCTGAAATCAGTAAAATAATAAACTCACTGAAAAGTAAAAGCTCTTACAGAATTGATGGCATTTCCAGCAAAGTACTTAAAGCTTGTTCCCCACAGATAAGTAGAATTCTCAGCCACGTATGTAATAGCTCTTTGGAGCAGGGTGTTTTCCCTGATAGACTTAAATATGCCATTGTAAAACCATTGCATAAAAAGGGGGATATGTCGGATGTCAACAACTACCGCCCAATCTCTCTTCTGACAGCTCTATCAAAAATTTTTGAGAAAGTAATGTATTCAAGAGTAGCCTCCCATATTTGTAAAAATAAAGTACTAACAAAATGTCAGTTTGGTTTTCAGAAAGGCTTTTCAACAGAAAATGCTATATATGCTTTCACTGATCAAATATTAAATGCTCTGAATAACCGGACATCACCCATTGGTATTTTTTGTGATCTCTCAAAGGCCTTTGATTGTGTAAATCATGGAATTCTTTTAGATAAGCTAAATCATTATGGTTTGAGTGGGGCAGTGCACAAATGGTTTAATTCATACTTAACTGGAAGAATGCAGAAAGTTGAAATAAGTGGTTCGTGTAATGTTAAAACAGCTGATTCCTGAAACTGGGGTGCTATCAAGCACGGGGTCCCACAGGGTTCGGTCTTAGGTCCTTTACTGTTCTTGATATACATTAATGACTTACCATTCCACATTGATGAAGATGCAAAGTTAGTTCTTTTTGCTGATGATACAAGTATAGTAATAACATCCAAAAACCAAGAACTAAGTGATGTAATTGTAAATGATGTTTTTCACAAAATTATTAAGTGGTTCTCAGCAAACGGACTCTCTTTAAATTTTGATAAAACACAGTATATACAGTTCCGTACAGTAAATGGCAAAACTCCAGTAATAAATATAGAATTTGAACAGAAGTCTGTAGCTAAGGTAGAATTTTCAAAATTTTTAGGTGTGTCCATTGATGAGAGGTTAAACTGGAAGCAACACATTGATGGTCTGCTGAAACGTCTGAGTTCAGCTACGTATGCTATTAGGGTTATTGCAAATTTTGGTGATAAGAATCTCAGTAAATTAGCTTACTATGCCTACTTTCATTCACTGCTTTCATATGGCATCATATTCTGGGGTAATTCATCGTTGAGTAGAAAAGTATTCATTGCACAAAAACGTGTAATCAGAATAATTGCTGGAGCCCACCCACGGTCATCCTGCAGACATCTATTTAAGGATCTAGGGATCCTCACAGTAACCTCACAGTATATATATTCCCTTATGAAATTTGTTGATAATAATCCAACCCAATTCAAAAGTAATAGCAGTGTGCATACCTATAACACCAGCAGAAAGGATGATCTTCACTATGCAGGGTTAAATCTGACTTTGGCACAGAAAGGGGTAAATTATGCTGCCACAAAAGTCTTTGGGCACCTACCAAACAGCATCAAAAGCCTGACAGATAGCCAACTAACATTTAAAAATAAATTAAAAGAATTTCTAGATGACAACTCCTTCTACTCATTGGCTGAATTTTTAGATATAAAGTAAGTAAAAAAAAAAAAAAAAAAAAACCTTAATCATTAGTGTCATGCAATATTTTGTGTAATGTAATTTCTTGTACAGACATCTTTTATTAACCTGACACGTTCCACATCATTACGAAGTGTCGTATTCATGATCTATGGAACAAGTATTAATCTAATCTAATCTAATTAAAAGACTATAAGATTTGATAGGTGAAGGAGAAAATAGCTTGTTGATACACCCTTTTGAAACCCAAACTGGCTATTGTTTAATACATTATAATGAATGAGGTGTTCAGTAAGTCGTTTGTGGACCAATTTCTCAATACTTTTAGGTAAGGATGTTAAAAGGGAGCTACATTGATAGTTGGTAATGACAGTTTTATCACCTCCTTTAAAGAGAGGTTTGACAATAGCATACTTTAGTCTTTCAGAAACAACTTCATGATGGATGCAATCGTTGAATATATAGCACAGTATTTTGCTTATTGGCCTATGGCATTCCTTCTCTAATCTTGAAGAGATACTATCAATTCCAACAGAATTCTTGCTTTTCATCTGTCTAATTATATTCTCAAATACCTGTACTCCTTTGTCTTTTATTAATACCTTTTTGAAGGAATAACATGGATTCATTAAAAGAACATATTTTCCCAGTTTGGATGCTGATGCCAAAAAATGGTTGCTAACAATTTCAATAATTATTTCACTGTCATGAATGGCATCATTTGTTTCTATTTTCATGTTGTTTTCTGCAGCAGGGATTTCACCTGTTTCCCTATTTATTGTGGTTTTAATTTTATTATAAGAGGCATCAATTTCCGATTTTATAGAAATACTCTTTGAGTTTCTAGAACTATTTAAGGATTAGAGTACTTATTTACTTATTTTTATTTATTTATTTAGCAGCTTATGACGTCTAACTAAGGAGTAAATCCAAGTACATATTTGCTTTGGCAGTTTTCCAACAAAATATATTACTTTTACTAATTCTAACTACAGTTTTGCTAAGATAGCTAATAAATTTTTGCCACAACATTTTTGGAAATTAACACCATAGTTACAAAACTTAAGCTATTGTACACAGAATGGATTTTATGAGGCATACGTAATCTATGCACCTAAATTACAGAACATTTAATTGCAATAATTCTATTCTAAGGGTCCATCATTTTATGTATATGGTATAACACAGTCATGTAGCACATACATATTTTAGATCCTGTTTATTTTACATTTATAAAAAAATTTTACAGCAGTAATACTGTAGAAAACAAAATATTTAGATAAAACAATGCTGTTAAGAAGTTAAGACATTTTACTTTTTTTCTCTATATATGTGTACAATTATTTTAATGTACTATGCTTATTTGCTTCAGTTATTTTTGTTTGAAAGAAATTCTCTGATTGAATATAAAGGGGTTTCTAATAGCAATTGTTTGATTTACTGTTTAAACTTATCCTTCAATTTGGCATTAGTGATGTGTGGTGGTAAAGAGTTGTAAAACTTTACTCCAATGTAATCAACGCTTCTCTCATATTGTGTTGTGTTATTTTGTGGAATTCTCAATTTTGTGGTGTTTCTGGTGTGTTGGTGCTGTACATCTTCATTTTTGTTGATTTTATCTTTATGATTCCAAGCAAGGAGCAAAATTTTATATATACACAAGCTGTAGAAGGTTAGAATCTTACACTTTTTGGAAAGAGGCTTGCAACTATCTCTTGTTGTTTTGTTTCCTATTATTCTAATTACTCTATATGAAAAGTATACCATGCACACATCATCTTCAGTTATTGGTGGCTCAATTTGCGTAAGAGCAAAAACGGCACTGCTAAGTTCATTGCTTATATTGGAAATACGGTCTTTCCATTCTAAACAACTGTCCATGGGGATCCCTAAAAATTTAGCACTTTCAACTACTCTTACATCGAGGTCTTGCAATTTTGTCAGTTCACTTGTTTTTCTTTTGTTGTTCCTAAGTAGAATTGCAATTGTTTTCTCATAATTGAGAATTAACCTGTTCACTTCAAGCCAGTGGGTGATCATTTCAACTATTTGATTACTTTTACTTGTGGTCTCCTGTAAGCTCAGTCTCACAGTTATGCTTGTTGTGTCATCTGCAAAGAGTATCAATTCAATGTCTATATTACAAAGTAAATCATTTACGTATATAAGGAAAAGGAGGGGTCTTAGAATACTACCCTGTGGCACCCCATGTTTTATATATTTTAGTTTTGATAACTGCTTCCCTTGACTGTGCGACACTTCCACTGCTTGTTATCTGTTCTACAGAAATTACTTTATCAAGAGTAGTTGCTTTAATTCCATAGTGGTATAGCTTCAATATTAATATGTGGTGATTGACAAGGTCAAAAGCTTAGATAGGTCACAAAAAACACTAACCAGGATCTGGCCTTGATTAAAGGCTGCAGAGATTATATTAATAATTTCAAATGCAGCTGACAGTGTAATTTTTTCCTTCTGGATCCCAAACTGTCTACCATTTATAATACAGTTTTTATCAAAAAGTGTCATTAACCTAACAAATAGTATTATTTGTAGGATCTTTGAGAAAATGGGAAGCAGCGTAAATGTTGTGTATTTATCTGGGCACATGTGATCACCTTTTTTGAAAAGTGGTAGTACTCTGGCAATCTTCATTCTATCTGGGGAGATTCATTTTTTGAGACATGAGTTGACTAAGTGACAGAGGGGTTTAGCAATTTCCATAGTAGTTAGCTTCAAAATTTTATTTGACAGGCCATTTACATCTGAGGATGCTTTTTTTTTTAGTTTCTCTATTATTTTTCTTACCTCTTGTTCAGTTGTCAGATACAAGTAACATGAGTTACTTGGTGACTTTTGTTTATTCAAGCTTGCAGAGAATCACTATTGTGTCGCTGAAGTACCCCCCCCCCCCCCCCCCTGATGAACCATGGACCTTGCTGTTTGTGGGAAGGCTTGCATGTCTAAGCAATACAGATAACTGTACTATAGATGCAACTACAACAGAGGGGTATCTGTTGAGAGGCCAGAGAAATGTTTCATTCCTGAAGAGGGGCAGCAGCCTTTTCAACAGTTGTAGGGGCAACAGTCTGGATGATTGACTGATCTGGCCTTGTAACATTAACCACAACGGCCTTGCTGTGATGGTACTATGAACAGCTGAAAGGGAGGGGAAACTACAGCCATAATCGTTCCCAACAGCATGCAGCTTTACTGTATGGTTGACATCTTGGGTCAAATATTCTGGAGGTAAAATAGACCTCCTTCTGGGTGGGAATACTCAGGAGGACGTTTTTGTCAGGAGAAACAACACTGATATTCTACAGATTGGAGCATGGAATTTCGGATCCCTTAATCAGGCAGGTAGGTTAGAAAATTTAAAAAGGGAATTGGATAGTTTATAATTAGACATAATAGCAATTAGTGAAGTTTAGTCTCAGGAGGAACGAGACTTCTGGTCAGGTGAATACAAAGTCAAATAGGGGTAATGTTTGAATAGGTTTAATAATGAATAAAAAATGGGAGCATGGGTAAGGTACTATGATCAGCATAGTGAATGCATTATTGTAGCCAAGATACCTATGAAGCCCATTGCTACCGCAGTAGTACAAGTATATAAGCCAACTAGCTCCATAGAGAACAAAAAAAATTTAAGAAATGTATGATGAGATTAAAGAAATTATTCATATAGTGAAGGGAGATGAAAATTTAATAGCCAAGGAGGACTGGAATTCTATAGTAGGAAAGGAAGGGAAGGAAAAGTTGTAGGTGAATATGGAATGGGGTAAGGAATGAAAGAGGAAGCTGCCTGGTAGAATTTTGCACAGAGCATAACTTAATCATTGATAAGACTTGGTTTAAGAATCACGAAAAAAGGTCGTATACATGGAAGAGGCCTGGAGACACTAGAAAGTTTGAGATAGATAACATAATGGTAAGACAGAGATTTAGGAACCAGGTTTTAAATTGTAAGGTATTTCTGGGGGGAAGACGTGGACTCTGACCACAATTTTTTGGTTATTAACTGTAGACTAAAACTGAAGAAATTGTGAAAAGGTAGGAATTTAAGGAGATGGGATCTGAATAAACTCAAAGAACCAGAGGCTGTAGAGAGTTTCAGTGAGAGGATTAGGGAACGATTGACAAGAAGGGGGGAAAGAACTACAGTAGAAGAAGAATGGATGGTTTTAAGAGATGAAATAGTGGAGGCAGCAGAGGATCTCGTAGGTAAAAAGACAATGGCTTGTAGAAATCATTGGGTAACAGAAGAGATATTCAATTTAATTGATGAAAGGAGAAAATATAAAAATGCATTAAACAAAGCAGGCTAAAAGAAATTCAAATGTCTCAAAAGTGACATCAACAGGAAATGCAAAATGGCTAAGCAGGGATGGCTTGGGGATAAATATAAGGATTTAGAGGCATATATCACTAGGGATAAGATAGCTACTGCCTACAGGAAAATTAAAGAGACCTTTGGAGAAAAGAGAACCGCTTGTATGAATACCAAGAGCTCAGATGGAAAACAAGTGCTAAGTAAAAAAGGGAGGGCAGAAACGTGGAAGGAGTATATAGAGGGCCTATCCAATAGCGATGTGCTTGAGCGCAATATTATGGAGATGGAAGAGGATGTAGATAAAGATGAAATGGGAGATATGATAATATGTGAAGAGTTTGACAGTGTAGGTGTAAAATACAGGCTATTTACAGTTTTTACAGAAACCAGATGGCAGTTATAAGAGTCAAAGGTCATGAAGCAATGGTTGGGAAGGGAGTGAGACAGGATTGTAGCCTATCCCTGATATTATTCAATCTGTATATTGAGCATACAGTAAAGAAAACAAAAGAAAAATTTGGAGTAGGTATTAAAATCCATGAATAAAAAAATAAAAACTTTAAGGTTCGCCAATGACACTGTAATTCTGCCAGGGACAGCAAAGGACTTGGAAGAGCAGTGTCTTGAAAGGAGGAGATAAGATGAACATCAACAAGAATAAAATGAGGATAATGGAATGTAGTCGCATTAAATCAGGAATGAGACACTCAAAGTAGTGGATGAGTTTTGCTATTTGGGGAGCAAAATAACTGATGGTTGTAGAAGTAGAGAGGTTAAGAAATGTAGTCTGGCAATGGAAAGGAAATCATTTCTGAAGAAGAGAAGTTTGTTAACATTAAATATAGATTTAAAAAGTGTCAGGAAGTCTTTTCTGAAAGTATTTGTATGGTTTGTAGCCCTGTATGGAAGTGAAACACAGATGATAAATAGTTTAGACAAGAAGAAAATAGAAGTTTTCGAAATGTGGTGCTACAGAAGAAAACTGAATATTAGATGAGTAGATCACATAATTAATGAGGAGGTACTGAATAGAACTGGGGAGAAGAGGAATTTGTGGCACAACTTGACTAGAAGAAGGGATCGGCTGATAGGACATGTTATGAGGCATCAAGGGGTCGCCAGGTTAGTATTGGAGGGCAGTGTGGAGGGTAAAGATCATAGAGGAAGACAGTGAGATGAATACATTAAGCAGATTCAGAAGGATGTAGGTTGCACTAGGTACTTGGAGATGAAGAAGCTTGCACAGGATAGAGTAGCATGGAGAGGTGCATCGAATCATTTTCTGGACTGAAGACCACAACAATAAGAACTCTAATGTACTAGAGGGGACTAGGAAATATTGTTAGGTTCCTAGACCCAATGAAGTGAAACTCCTGATCTACACCTCAACATGGTAGAGAGTGGGCAACATGACTTCATGTGATGGCTAAGGTAGAAAAGGAATGAGGGATGAATGGGATAAGTCATCAACCCGAATAGAGAGTCATTTGCACTGGAACTGACCAAGATAGATAAGGAATGGGAGAAGTTGGAATAATTCTGAGGAAAAGCTATGGCTCATGTGTCAAGGGATACGTGCAATATAGCTCTCAAATAATACTGGTCAGAGTGAAACTAAACTATAGGACACTGTGATAATACAAGTAAACATGCCAATATCTAAAGAAGAAGATGCGGTTCTTGATGAAATATACGAAGAAATAAGTAATGCGAAGAAAAATGTTAAGCAAGATTATAATGGGTCACCCTACTCTAACATGCCTTTCTTTAGAGAAATAGTGAATACAAGGAATATTTTCAAATCTGGTGTTGGTGAACATTATTTAAGCTGTTTAACCAAAAGAATTCCATATCATTTTGCATACAATGTATTATATTACAGGCCAAAATGTACGAAAATAAACTAATATGTTAAAATCAATATGTACTTACTCTGTATGTACAGCTAAAATTATTATTTTTTAAATATTTGAAATTACGGAATATCTGGCATACTTATAATTTCTATTATTATTTTCACCATCACTTGCTAATTATTAAATTTATTTCTGGATTTGTTTATAAAATAATGATATAGCATGGTGGAAAATTTTCTTTTGTCAAGAAAGTTTGAAAACTCTTTCATTTTGTAAACTCTTTGGCATATTGTTAGTGTAGCAGAATGAGTTATGAATAGTGGGTATGCCTCTGCTATAGTAAGATGTGTTTTTAATTTTGGCAAAAACAATGTGATTTGCCTTCTGTAGTGGAGGCTGTAAAGTCATTGTGGTATAGATGAATGTGATAAAATAAAAAAGTCATAGAAACAGAAATTTCGTCTTTAGTTATCTAGTCAACTCGAGTTAAAAAAATCAGCCTTAAGAATCTACCGCAGACAGAATGAGTAGCAGAAAAAAAGGTAAGTAACAGAATTATTTGTATGTCTTACTCCCCTGAAGCATTTGAAACAAAGCAATTAAGCCTTTTGAAGAGTCTGGAAAACTTACTCATGAAGTGTGAGAGGATAAGATTACAATTGTGGGCATCATTTGGGATCAGTTGACTGATAATAAAGTCTTGTTTGTTGCACAAGATGAAATGACAGTGATTTGTGTCAATTGCAGTTTATTTGAAACTATAATCACTCAAGGTAAGAAACTGATAGCTGCCCAAGAAAGTCATATCAATAGTGACAAGATACTATCAACAATGACGGACTGGATGAATTGAAAGAGGACTTTACAACTATGAAGAGAGACAAAAGTAAGAAAAAAGATAAGTACAAAATATTTGTGAATTTTTTTGTTTGTCTGCTGCACTCACGTGATAGCTGGGAAAATGAATAGAGATGACCTGAATAAAGTGAAAATGCAGTCAGCAAAGAAACAGTGAAAACCGATATTTTGCAGTTAATTTTCGCAAAGGACAAACAATGGTAGCAAATTTACTTCATTACAAGTGCATTTAAGTGATCTAACAACTGAAAACCATAGTAAAATGGACAGCGTGCAATACCTAATAGACCAACTTAGCAATCAGGTTTTGGAGCTATGAAATTGGATTGTAAGAGGATTAAAAAGTGCGAATAAAAAAGTAATGTCTTAGAAAATAAATTTATTGTTTTGGAAAATAGGTTAGTTACCTAATCTCCACAACAGATGAAGAATGTTAATGACATCAGAGTTGAACACAAGGCTGTAGCGAAAAAGAAAATGGAACAGAACTTCAGTGTTTAGAACAAAAAATTTTAAATGTTGAAACCAATATGCAAAGTCATGTAAATGTTTTGGATCAGAAACTTTTTAGTAGGTCAGAAAAATTGTATTCACAAAAGTCTTTATTAAAACAATGGTATCATGTGGTCTCACATTCTAATCAAAAGATTTCCATCAGACACTTTACCTCCAGTGGACTTTCTGCACCACTGTAGAGAGAGTTTTGTGTCAAACATGAGTGACAATCAGAAAATTAAATTTATTAAATTAGTCTTCAAGGCAAATCACTGTCTTGGGTGAATCCAAATTTAAGTCAATGGGGAACATATCAAAGTCTCGAATTTTTTTTAATTTATTTTGGTTGGAAGCTGAACAGGAGAGAATTAAAAGTGAATTTTTGAATGGTGCTAATTATTGGAATAGGGATGATAATCTGACAGAGTTTTGTCAAAATCAACTTAAGGAATGAACACTTCTTGATAAACCATTTGTGAAAATGACATTGAATGATGCACTAAAAAAGGAGATTACCAGAAAGGTTACAGTGGGATTTAGTACTCAGACCTGATGATTGTCTTGAACAATTTTTATGTTACGTTGACAGGCTGGTAGAACATCAGAAAAAGCATGTATCATAATAATTGAATAATACAATGGTAATGACAACAGAAACAGAGATAATAGTAATTTTTATTGAAAATGTTAATAGAGACAGAAATTTTGAACATCAGCAGAATATGAATAATGGGGAAAACCATGGGCAATTTAATAGGAGAAACAATCATAGAGGTAACTACTCAGGAAATGGCAGTCCACCCCCACGAAGGTTCACTGTTGTGGGGCAAGGAAATACAACAACCACAGGACCCCTATTTACTCTTGCAATTAGACAATGATAACAGTGTCAATAATGTGGCACAGGTATCTGAAGTTGAACAGAAGGAAAATCAGACAACTCATTTATGTTTTGATCAAAAGTTTTGGGATACTAATCACAAACCAATATGTGAGAATAATAAGAATTTTGATGTAGTGTGTACTAATAATTTCTTCTTTTGCTCAGAAAATGGTGTTATAGATGTATGTATAACGGGTGGTGACTGTACTGGATCTGAGTTAGGTGGTAATTTTTGATATAGATGTGAATGAGAGCTGTGAAATAATTGCAACTGGTAGGTTATTACAAATGAAGATAGGCAATGTGTGTGACTTTTATGGTGATGAGACTTGTGTTGTTAATGATTTTGGTGAAGAATTAATTTTGGAAGAATATGATGCTGATGATGATGAATATCAGGTATTTGTGGAGTTTAAGAATAATGAAGTTGCAGAACTGTTTGTGAATACAGGTAAAGTAACTGATCTGTGTGATGATTTAAGTGAGAGACATGGGATACCAGTCGAGTTGAAGCAGTTTTTGATCAATGTCAAGCAGAGGAATGATTGAAACAATAAAGGTGAGTTATCTGTAAGTCTAAATAGTAAAGGTGGAAACTTTTTGAATTTTGTTTGGGACCAGAGTAATGATAACATAAATAAATTTGCATTCTGGAACAAATTAGCTGTGGTTAGTCAAAATCTGTATCGAAATTGGTGGAATGAAGTGAAAGAAGATCTAAGCATGAAGTGTAATTTAAACAGTAATATATTTTGTGTACTTTCTGCAATAAGTGATGTTATTTATGATATGGGACCCATTCAGTGTGTTCAATCTTTACCTGACAAAGTGGGTAACCAAAATAATGCTGTGATACCACTAAAGTTGATAAAACCCAGCAAAAACAGTGAGGATGCAGCATTTGAGGAAACTGAAAGTGATGTGTCTAATAACAGAGATGATGACTCAGATTTTGGATGTCCTCACATTAACTGATTGATCAATGGGAAGGGAACTGTTTGACTAATACCGGTAGCCCAATTTGTAGTACATCTGAAAAATTTGGAGACAAGTTTAAGTACTATAAGAATTTTGTGGAAATGTCCATTGCTTGTGTAAATATAAGAGGAGCTAGTGCTAAGCAAAGCAAGTATGTAAAATTTCAAGTACTGTTAATACTTAATATAGAAGGTAAAACTTATGAACAGGGATGCATAATGATACCTTGCCTAGAGGAAAATATACACTATGTTAGTAGATTTATAAGACTATATAATTGAGTTCTGTTTGTCTGGAATTTAGTATGTAAGGTCATGTAATTTCTAAAGTTATATTTTATTCATTGACTGAGTTTAAATCTGTTTGTAGCTTCATAACACTATATAATTGTGTTTTGTTCATCATGAATTTAGTATGTAAGATGGTGTGATTCCTAGAAGTCTGTCGTCTCTATTGACTGAGTTTAAATCTATCATGCACTATATAATAATGTTCTGTAATAGATTTCTGCTTTAGAATTTAATTCATGTATGCTATGAGAGTAAATGAGTAGATCCTTTTTACAGCTTTGAAATGGGATGATGTTCAGAATTTGCACTGTAAAAATTAGGGACTATATCTTAGTATTTCTGTGTGTATAACCTTATTAGTGTCTTTTCATTGCATTTAACTGTGTTTCATATGTGAACACTTCTTAATCACACCTGGAATAAATCCCATACAATTAACGTTGAAAAATGAATAGGGAGAGCATATCAAGTGTGACGTGAAGTAGGTATTGAACAGCAGATTTAGTGAAAAAACAATGATTCAGGATTTGATGTGAATTCTAAACAGGAAGTACTTACCCATGCAGTGTGTGATGAGAGCTCTAAGGAGGAAAATGAGAGATGTGGACGGATACACTTCCCACACTGCTGTAAGCCTGTACCCTGCTGGACCAGTTGTTTTACAAGAGATCATAAGTGTTGGGTCATGTACTCAATCGTTTGTCAACTACATCAGTGTTGTGACTGATATTTATGAATTGTTAGCCAAGACTGCGAAAGACCATTATTTTGCATAAATGTATTTTTCTTCAAGTAGGGGATTAACTTTCCAATGCTTTAAGCTACTTTAAATCAATATTTATTTTATTTTCTAATCAATTGTAAATGAATCTTTAAGGTCTCTATGTATGTAGGTTAGTTTGTACGGACAGTTAGCAAATAGTGTGGAAGATATGCATCTTCGTGTTTTTGCAATGTAAAGACTGTTCCATGTTACACTTATTTGCCACCTGTCAATGTCTCTGGCTCCTCGTGTATCAGTTGCCGCATATGCAGTGTTTCAGTCCTCGAGTTTAAAACGACGGAGCAAATGCTGCAGCGTTAGACACCTCGGCTCACTCTGAAGATTCCTGGACGGTATTCACCCAAAATACTGGAGCAAGAAACTGAATTTATGCGGCTACATGCCCGAAATTTTATGGAACAGTGTTGAAGACATTTCCAAGTATGTATAAATGTCTGCTTTCATTTACTGATTTTGGTCCTCCAGTTACTGGATTGTGTCATCATTCAAAGATGAATAGCGGAATATGAGTGAGTGGGGGGAGGGGGGCTAGCAAAATAGTAAAACTGATCAATAATTACTGTTTGAATAATTAAAAAATTTGATTGTAAAGAATAATTGAAAGACATTGGAAGATAATATATAAATCTGTACACATATCCTGGGTGAACTTTAACTGTTACTAATATCAACAGACCTTCAATATCAGTACATATAATATCCATATTCAGATTTTGAGTTGTGTACTGCTTCACATTGGTTCCATTGTATATAGTGCTGATTAAAAAATGTCTATACAGGATCACCCCTCTGCTGCTCACACAAATTTCTCTTGTCTGCTTCGAACCTCCTGATGCACGATTCTCAGCATAGGTGAAATGATGAACTGCTTTCTTAGTAAACTTCGCCTTCCTAATTACTTTTATAGCACTTCTTTAATACACTCCTGGAAATTGAAATAAGAACACCGTGAATTCGTTGTCCCAGGAAGGGGAAACTTTATTGACACATTCCTGGGGTCAGATACATCACATGATCACACTGACAGAACCACAGGCACATAGACACAGGCAACAGAGCATGCACAATGTCGGCACTAGTACAGTGTATATCCACCTTTCGCAGCAATGCAGGCTGCTATTCTCCCATGGAGACGATCGTAGAGATGCTGGATGTAGTCCTGTGGAACGGCTTGCCATGCCATTTCCACCTGGCGCCTCAGTTGGACCAGTGTTCGTGCTGGACGTGCAGACCGCGTGAGACGACGCTTCATCCAGTCCCAAACATGCTCAATGGGGGACAGATCCGGAGATCTTGCTGGCCAGGGTAGTTGACTTACACCTTCTAGAGCATGTTGGGTGGCACGGGATACATGTGGACGTGCATTGTCCTGTTGGAACAGTAAGTTCCCTTGCCGGTCTAGGAATGGTAGAACGATGGGTTCGATGACGGTTTGGATGTACCGTGCACTATTCAGTGTCCCCTCGATGATCACCAGAGGTGTACGCCCAGTGTAGGAGATCGCTCCCCACACCATGATGCCGGGTGTTGGCCCTGTGTGCCTCGGTCGTATGCAGTCCTGATTGTGGCGCTCACCTGGCCGGCGCAAAACACGCATACGACCATCATTGGCACCAAGGCAGAAGCGACTCTCATTGCTGTAGACGACACGTCTCCATTCGTCCCTCCATTCACGCCTGTCGCGACACCACTGGAGGCGGGCTGCACGATGTTGGGGCATGAGCGGAAGACAGCCTAACGGTGTGTGGGACCGTAGCCCAGCTTCATGGAGACGGTTGCGAATGGTCCTTGCCGATACCCCAGGAGCAACAGTGTCCCTAATTTGCTGGGAAGTGGCGGTGAGGTCCCCTACGGCACTGCGTAGGATCCTACGGTCTTGGCGTGCATACGTGCGTCGCTGCGGCCCTGTCCCAGGTCGACAGGCACGTGCACCTTCCGCCGACCACTGACATCAACATCGATGTACTGTGGAGACCTCACGCCCCACGTGTTGAGCAATTTGGCGGTACATCCACCCGCCTTCCGCATGCCCACTATACACCCTCGCTCAAAGTACGTCAACTGCACATACGGTTCACGTCCACGCTGTCGCGGCATGCTACCAGTGTTAAAGACTGCGATGGAGCTCCGTATGCCATGGCAAACTGGCTGACACTGACGGCAGCGGTGCACAAATGCTGCGCAGCTAGCACCATTCGATGGCCAACATCGCGGTTCCTGGTGTGTCCGCTGTGCCGTGCGTGTGATCATTGCTTATACAGCCCTCTCGCAGTGTCCGGAGCAAGTATGGTGGGTCTGACACACCGGTGTCAATGTGCTCTTTTTTCCTTTTCCAGGAGTGTATATGGTTGGAATATACATTTTTAAGCAGTCACAAATCAATTCCCGTGTTTGTTGTAGTTTTCGTGATGGTGCTGCAATCATTTTAGAGACATTGCATTGGAATACAAATTAAACATATTCAATCAGTTCTATGAACTAGGCGACAATGTTAAGCAAAACTTGTATTTGATGGGAAGGATAAGCATATGCAGTGTTAGAAGAAGGCATCATGGTTCTTACAAAGAACCCAAGGAGAGTCACAGACAGGCTAGTGTTTGTTAAACAGTTCCTGATGACGAAGGTGGATTTTTCAAGTTTGCAAAAAGACCTTTCTGAAAGTACACAAAATTACCAGATAAAGAGTGGAAACACTGGTAAAAGCGATAATGAGTCATGATGTTACCTACATTGAACATAGATGAAATAGGCCAAAAACAAAGAGAGGAAATATAAAGCTGCTGATGTAAAATGCCTTGTGAAACATCAAGTTTCCCCAAAGACGAACGCCATTACACAAGGGCTAAAAGCTCCCTTTCATTTTTAAGTCAAGATTTAAATTACAGCAGAATGTATGAGGCCTTTGTTACACTTTATCCAAACACAAAAATTAGATATTTGTACTATAGAAAAAAATTGAACACTTTCCCAACTGAGATTTCGCCACCCAAGGAAAGATACCTGTAACACATGTGGTCTGCTTAAAAATAAAATGTTGAATGACTCAACCGTAGAAATGTACATCATACTGCAATAGCATTTGATCATATACACGCTTAAAAAGCTAGACAAGAAATGAAATGTGATCATGTATATTCTACAAGAGATTCATGCCCAGTATTCATATATTTACAACAGGTTTTCTGTTTGCAACATTGTCCACTGCCAAATGTATTATTTATGTCAACTTTCGTGCTACAATTTGGGATTGCAGATGGCAGATAATAATAAAGGTTGTTTGTTTCTTTGGCATGATGGAATGAGTGGCAAGGGAGGCAACAAAATAGAAAGCTGAGTGTTAATTGGGAATAAAGCAAAAATCAAATGATATTGTTCCTTTGGATATACTTGGTCTGTAACGATATCTTTGGACACTTATACTTTATAGTGACCGAGACTTTTCTCTAATTGAAAAAAGAAAAAGAGTAGAAAAATGTGCAGTTCCTTTGGATCTTTTGAGAGTTTTGTGTAATGTCAATAGCAAAACTCTTTTTCTAACCACTATGATCAATGGTGATGATTTTTATGACTTCTCCTTCTACATCTACATCTACTTATTTACTCCGCTAGCCACCAAGTGGTGTGTAGGGGAGGGCACAATTCACACCAAAAAGTATATTTCCCCCCTTCTGTTCCACTCGCGGATAGCGCTAGGGAAAAACGACTGTTTGAATTCCTCAGTACGAGCTCTTATTTCCCTTACCTTTCTGTTTAGCACGCCATCTATCTGCAAGTGTGTCCCACTTCAAACTTTCTATGAGATTTGTAACACTCTCATGATGGGTAAATGTACCAGTCATGAATCCTACCACTCTTCTTTGGACCTTCTCAATCTCTTGAATCAGACCCATACAGATGAACAATTCTCCAAGACTGGATGAGCTAATGTATTGTAAGCTGTTTCCTTTGTTGAAGGACTGCATTGCTTCAGGATTCTACCAATAAACCACAATAGAGTTCACGTTACCCATTACTTGTGTAATCTGATCATTCCATTTGAGATCATTTCGAATAGTCACACCCAGATACTTGGCGGATGATATCGCTTCTGAAGACTGGGCATTTATTTTGTACTCGTACAAAAGTGGGGATTTTCGCTTTGTTATACGCAGTAGGTTACACTTACTAATATTGAGAAGTAACTGCCAGTCATTACACCATGCATTTTTTTCTGCAAATCATCATTGATTTGTTCACAAATTTCATGTGATACTGCTTTCCTGTAGACTACAGCATCATCGACAAAAAGTCTAAGGCTGGTGTCAATACCATCAACCAGATACTTTATGTAAATTGTAAAAAGCAGAGGACCTATTATACTGGCCTGGGGCTTACCTGAAGTTACGCTCGTTTCTGTTGAAGTCAGCCCATTCAGGATGACATACTGCTCTGTGTCTGTTAGAAATCCTTCTATCCAACTGCATATGTAATTGGATAGACTGTAAGCATGCACGTTTTGTAGGAATCGACAGTGCAGAACTGAGTCGAATGACTTTCGAAAGTCGAGAAATACGGCATCAACCTTGGAGCCGGTAACTAGATCCTGATATATATCATGCACAAAGAGGGCCAGTTGTGTCTTGCATGGCAGCTGTTTCCTAAAACCACACTGGTTTTTGCAAATGAGCTTCTCAGAGACTAGAAAGATCATTATGTCTGAACACAAAATATGTTTCATGATTCTACAACAAATCGATATCAGTGAAATTGGTTGGTAATTGTGTGCATCCGATTTTCTACCCTTTATATAGATTGCTATGACCTGGGCCTTCTTCCAGTCCTGTGGAACTTTCCGCTGTTCCAATGATCTCTGGTAGATGAGGGATAAGAATGGTGCTATATTTGCAGCATAGTCAACATAAAATTTTATGGGGATACCTTCTGGGCCTGATGCCTTCCTGGCGTCTAAGGATCTTAAGGTATTTATGTTCCAAGATACACTAAACACTATATCAACCATCCTTTCATTTGTTCGATAGTTGAAAGGGGGACCAGTGCTGCAGACCTCTACTGTAAACACGTTTTTTATTGCTAGGTTTAGAATTTCAGCCTTCCGTTCATCATCATCAGTTACATTACCCTTACTGTCAGTAAGAGAAGGTATTGATTTACTTGTAGCGGTCATAGATTTTACGTATGAACAAAATTTTTGGGGTTATTTTTAGAATATGCAGATAAAATATTGCTTTCAAATTTGTTAAGAGAATCTCTCATTGTCCTTCTGACAGCTGCTTTCATTTCTCATAATTTCTCTTTGTCAACAGGGCAGTAACTACATTTAAAACGACTGTGCAAAATTCTGTGATTTCTCATCAACTTCCTAATATATTTGTTGTACCAAGGTGGATTCTTTCCCTCCTCTATACTTGTGAGAACACATTAACGTCCTTGATTGTGTCTTTGTTCTTTAACTAGTGTGTTTGCTAACACGGTACTTCTGTAGGTCTAACTGAGTTTTCACAATAATATAGTTATTATAGAAAAACTGTGAACAGTAGTTTACAGATTTTTATAATAGTAAAATTATTATTATTATCTTTCCCACACCCCTTTATTTACAAATGTAAGTGGTAGGCCTAGCCCAGTTTCTATGTTAGAGTGGTTGGCACATAGCCCCGTTCTTATTTTTGTTCCATGAACAATTTTTGTTTTGTTTTTGTTAAATGTTTTACTGTAACTTTACTCTTAAAAATGTTTGTAGATTAAATCATTTGTTTAGTCCATAAAAATATAAGGATATCAAAAAGGAATGCTTTCTGGAAGTGTTTTGCAATTTCCTCAAAACAGTAGTTGTGGCATTTACCATAGATTTTATGACTAGTCAGCAATTTCTTTTACACATTTTAGCCTGAATTATAATACATCATATAAAATTCATTTAGTTAAACAGCTGGATGGTATTCACTTATACTAGTTACTTGGTATCGACTATTTCTATATAAATAAAAAAATGTTAGAGGAGGTTGTCCCATTACAGAGTGAAACCAAGGACACATAATGGGGTACCTGGGAACTGTAATTAATTATTTGTTAAGACTGTGGAGGAAAGTGTAGTCATCACTTGTATGCCATTGAATTATCCAGTCAGCTGTTTCAGATATCTGTCCATATAATTCATTTAGTAGGAAATGGGGTGATGCTGGTGGTGAAGGTGGTGGGAGGTGATGAAAGAGATCAGCTAGAATCTCCCTTCTGCTCTTATTGCACCTCTGCTAGTAGTTAATCTTTCCTTTACTTATTTTCAAATGTCCGTTCATTTCGTAATATATATATATATATATATATATATATGGGAAAGCGCCGGTAGATAGGCACAATAAATAAAACACACACACAGAATTTCTAGCTTTCGCAACCGACGGTTCCTTCTTCGGGAAAGAGGGAAGGAGAGGGAAAGACGAAAGGATGTGGGTTTTAAGGGAGAGGGTAAGGAGTCATTCCAATCCCAGGAGGGGAAAGACTTACCTTAGGGGGAAAAAAGCACAGGTGTACATTCGCACACACACACACATATCCATCCGCTCATACACAGACACAAGCAGACATCTGTAAAGGCAAAGAGTTTGGGCAGAGAGTAGGACTAAGGTTTTTCAAGAAAGATTGAGAGGCAAGGCTGGAAGTGAGAAATTCCTGGAAGGTTTGGAGAGGGTGATTTTGAGGAAGAGGAGGTGGGTACCACTGTGATGGAGGACAGAACTGTTCCAGGCAGAGTTCAGTTTGGATAGTGCCTTGGGGAGTTGGATCATTAGGAGTGGGATCAGGATTATTTTTCTTTGTGGCAAAGTGATATTTCCAGCAGAGACTACGAGTGTAGGACAGTAAATCTTTGACAAGGGCAGTGAGGCTGAAGGTGAGGCCTTTGGATAGGACAGAGGTTTCGGATTGGGAGAGAGGTTTGGAGGAAAGGTTAACTCTTTCTTGAAAAACCTCAATCCTACTCCCAACATCACCACAGCCGATGCCCAGACTATCCGTGATCTGAAAGCTGACCGATCCATCATCATTCTTCCGGCTGACAAGGGTTCCACGACTGTGGTACTTGATCGTCGGGAGTATGTGGCTGAGGGACTGCGTCAGCTTTCATACAACTCTACATACAAAGTTTGCCAAGGTAATCCCATTCCTGATGTCCAGGCAGAGCTTCAAGGAAACCTCAGAACCTTAGGCCCCCTACAAAACCTTTCACCTGACTCCATCAAACTCCTGACCCTACTGACACCTCGCACTCCTACCTTCTACCTACTTCCTAAAATTCACAAACCTAAACATCCCGGCCGCCCCATTGTAGCTGGTTACAAAGCCCCCACAGAACGTATCTCTGCATACGTAGATCAACACCTTCAACCCATTACATGCAGTCTCCCATCCTTCATCAAAGACACCAACCACTTTCTCAAACGCCTGGAATCCTTACCCAGTCTGTTACCCCCGGAAACCATCCTTGTAACCATTGATGCCACTTCCCTATACACAAATATCCCGCACGTACAGGGCCTCGCTGCAATGGAGCACTTCCTTTCACGCCGATCACCTGCCACCCTACCTAAAACCTCTTTCTTCGTCACCTTAGCCAGCTTCATCCTGACCCACAACTTCTTCACTTTTGAAGGCCAGACATACCAACAATTAAAGGGAACAGCCCTGGGTACCAGGATGGCCCCTCGTATGCCAACCTATTTATGGGTCACTTAGAGGAAGCCTTCTTGGTTACCCTAGGCTGCCAACCCAAAGTTTGGTACAGATTTATTGACGACATCTTCATGATCTGGACTCACAGTGAAGAACAACTCCTGAATTTCCTCTCCAACCTCAACTCCTTTGGTTCCATCAGATTCACCTGGTCCTACTCCAAATCCCATGCCACTTTCCTTGACGTTGACCTCCATCTGTCCAATGGCCAGTTTCACACATCTGTCCACATCAAACCCACCAACAAGCAACAGTACCTCCATTATGACAGCTTCCACCCATTCCATATCAAACGGTCCCTTCCCTACAGCCTAGGCCTTCGTGGCAAACGAATCTGCTCCAGTCTTGAATCCCTGAACCATTACACCAACAACCTGAAAACAGCTCTCGCATCCCGCAACTACCTTCCCGACCTGGTACAGAAGCAAATAACCAGAGCCACTTCCTCATCCCCTCAAACCCAGAATCTCTCACAGAAGAACCCTAAAAGTGCCCCACTTGTGACAGGATACTTCCCGGGACTGGATCAGACTCTGAATGTAGCTCTCCAGCAGGGATACGACTTCCTAAAATCCTGCGCCGAAATGAGATCCATCCTTCATGAAATCCTCCACACTCCACTAAGAGTGTCTTTCCGCCATCCACGTAACCTT